>NC_080162.1:140019138-140372972 GCF_950295315.1 Erinaceus europaeus
ATTCTAGAAGTAGCATGCTTCTTATTTTACCTCCATTTGATAGGAAAACTCTTGACAAGCTTTATATCATCATTCAGTTTTACCACATAACCATTTTCAAATTCCATAGGCAGAATCTGAGTAGCACAGGTAAATATTCTATACAACATTATAATATCTAAAACAATCTATTCAGTTTAAACTAAACTAGTAATATTAAAAACCAACCAAAAAAGAAAACATGCAGCAAAGCAAGGAAAGTAGGTTACTACTTTAAAAAACTATATTGACATTGCTTTACTAGATAAGGATTTCCTAATGAAAAGAGGCAAACAACTTGCACCGGATTATTCCAATAAATGAATGGAATTAAAATTATAAGGTATAAACAAATAGCCCAATACGTTTTAATTAGCTTGTGAGTTTGATACCTCAAAACAACATACTTTCCAAAAGTTGAAACTTATATACTGTAAGCAAAGTTTGTATTTTAATAAGGTACAAATTTATTTGCCAATCTCCTCAAGAAGTTATTACTTGGAAAATGCAGAAGAATGCGGTTTTAAGTGATAAATGGAATATTTAAAGAGACAGCAACTTTAGTGTCACAAAAGAAAATATCAGCAATATAAAATTAGCTATTTCTGTCAGTATTATATAAATAAATACATAATATCTATACTAGAAGCCAATATGAAATGTCTGAGTTTTAGTATCCTTGGAAACACATTATCATTAAGGAAGACTGTCTCCTTAAATTCTTATTGCTCTTTTATCCCCATGCAGAATTTTACAAGCTAGCTCATAAAATGATTTGTGAGTCAAATAACATGGTTTGGAGCAACATACGTAAAAAGTTTACCTACAACGCATTTTCCAAAAACATACAAATAAGGGTTAAGACACAACTTTATTTTCTATCAGGCAGACAAGGCCTTTACCTGAACCCTAGGAACAAAAGGCGTTGTTCTTCTACTAAGGCTTTGGCTCTGGTAAGCAAAATTAAAGAAAAAAGCAATAAAACAAAACCAAAAAGGACAACACACTGGAACCAAAAGACCAAAAGTAAAATAAACAAATATGACTATCCCTTAAATTTTATTTTCATGATAATATATAAGTTGAGTATTTCAATGTAATAAATTAATTTTGCCAAAATGCTAAAATATTGAAACCTTTAAATAACAACAGGAGCTAATGACTAAAAGTATACTTGTACACTCTGAAGGAAGAAGGCTAGCATGAACTCGAGAGCCAGAAAATATTTTTCTTTTTATTTGCTACATAAAAAAATCAGTTAAAAATGATAATCTATTGTCAAATATCATTTGTCAAAATACTGTGTAAATCTCCCAAACAGTATGTCTAACAGAAAAAATTTAAAGCATTGGCCAAGTTGGCTTTAGAATTTCTTGAAAGGATAAACATTAAAAATGTGCATAAATACAATGAACTAGTCAATTTACATTAAAAATCTGCTCTAGTTTCTAGTAAGTACCACCTCCATGCATTTATTTTGTACCATAAAAGGTAAATTGTTTATTGTTAATAACTCATATCTTACTGTTTCTTATTTATACAGTTAACTTTTCCAAGCCTTGCTACAGCTTATTGCAAATGTACTGCCACCAACAGCATCATGGGGTACTTGCTATCTTCTCAATTTGTAGATTAGGAAATAAGGACATTAAAAAAGGGTAGATGTACTTTCTAGATACACTCAAAACAAAAAGAGCAAAAAAATCACACATCTTACTGTACCACAAAAATATAGAAAACAGAAGAGTTTTATGAGATCATTTTTATTTCTAATACTTAGAATAAAAAAAGAATTTTTCTCTCTTTGGACTTCCTTTCATTTTTAAAAATGTCATAGTATTTTGTCTTTTAGTTTAAGACATGTCAATACTTAAATAAGAAACAAAGTGAGTTTTGTAACATTATGGGTTTGGGTACAGATTTCAAGGTGTTAATTCTGTTCCTTCCATCATGATTCCCTCCAGTTCCTCCTATTTCTCACGGTTATGTCTAATGTAAACAGCTGCAAGTAAAGGTTTTAGACTTTTCCACTAATACTGAACACTGTTAATAGATAATAAAAAGGACTATCTCCAACTCAACCAAGAGACAGATATAATTTAAAATATAAATCTAAAAAACTAAAGGAAAGAAAACCTTAAAAGCAAATAATCATTAATCACATGATTCCTCATCTTTCTGTCTCAAAACTGCTGTATTGTAAATGTGGAGAAATGCTCAGATATGAAGTGTGTTATGTATCTGCTTAACTCTGGGTAGAAAATTCTCTAGCAGATGAAGTAGGGGGTGTATTAAATTAATTAGGCAGGTTAAAGGAAGGGCCTAGCATGGTACCATGCTTAAAAAAAGATTAGACCTAGATACCCTCCTCACCTACTTTCTATTTCACTTCTTTCAATCACTCTCAAGCCTAGCCCTATCAGATAAAGTAAGGATTACAAAAACTAGATAAGGGCAAGAGACCTGCATACTTTAATGATGACCCTTTTGGTCACTACCAGGCCACCCCATCATCTGGGGCCCTAGTCAGGGAATCCTGGGATTCCCACAGAAATACGACAGGCCTAACCTCTAACAGATCCCTCTCTCCACCATCACTGGTCATCTCTGTCAGAAACAACATCATAAACCTTCTTGTGGGCCTCTACAGGACCTTGCCTTCAATGTAGAACAATGGTGGAAACTGCCCCACTCTCCAAAGGGAGGCTGAGTCAACATACTCTGCCACTTGAAGAATGGTTCTGAAATGAGTACAGCCTAGAATGACCCTAGCTATTACCATGGGATGCAAATTCAGACCTGTGGGGATGCAGAGGTTGATTGCACAGGCTCATGTGCTAAGTATGGATAGACATGGGCCCTAGATGGGGTAGATAGATGGGGTTTATAGTTAGTGATATTTATATACTTTTCCCATATTTGGGGGCTACCCTCTTCCCTGATCTAGCTTTCTAGTCCTATTCTCAACTCTAACACCATCTTCCAGCCCACCTACATGTTAGCTATCAGGCTCGGGAAAAAATTAGTAAAATCATGGACCCCTTGAAATATACTTAAAACAGACTTCCAAGCTTCTTCCAATATGAAGACCCCAAATCTCATCTGCTATATTCTTACCTTTAGGTTCCTGATTAGTAAACAATTTGTTCTGCTTTATAGCTTAGTGCTTTTCAGCCATCAAGTTGCATATGCTACCATGATGTCAACCTCACTTCCTTGAGCAGAGGACTCTACCATGTATCCTGAAAGCCCACCTCCCCAGAGCTCTACCCCATTAGGGAAAGATAGAAACAGACTGGGGGTATGGATCAACCTGTTAGTGCCAATGTTCAGCAGGGAAGCAATTACAGAAGCCAGACCTCCCAGTTCTGCACCCCATAATATCCTTCAGTCACACTAATAGAAGGATAAGAATACGGAACTTTCCAACAGAGAGGATGGGATATGGAATTCTGGTAGTGGAAATTGTGTGGAATTATACCCCTCTTATCCCACAATCTTGTGGATCATTATAATCACTAATTTAAAAAAAAGATTTTCCTGGGGGCCAGGTAATGGTGCACCCAGTTGAGCACACATGTTCCAAGTGCAAGGACACAGGTTTGAGCCTCCCATTCCACATCTGCAGGAGAACCACTTCATGAGTAGTAAAACAGGTCTGCAGCTGTCTCTCTTTGTTTCTACTTCTTTATTGCCTCCTCCTCTCTCAATTTCTATCTGTCCTATCTAAATTTATATACTTAAGAAGAAGAGGAAGAAGGAGGAGAAGAAGAAGAAAAAGAAGAAAGAAAGAAAGGCAGTAAGAAAGGGGAAAAAAAAGAAAGAAAAGAGAGAAAAGACAAAAATAGATTCTTAATGCCAGCAATGAGGTCCAGCAATAACACTGGTGGAAGAAAATATTTTTAATAAAAAATTTTTTTCCTAATCTTGTCCTCTGTCTTATACTTGTTTCTAACCAAAACTATCAAAGTAATTTAGTATTTCTCACCTCATATACAAGAAGAATACTTTAAAATAAGTTAATCATTTATTTTCCCACCTTCTAAAATGATCTCAAAAGAGAAATTTATAATATTTCTAATATCAATGGCAGTTTAAACCTAACCTTTACCTACAAATTCAAACTTGATTCTGAACAAAATTTGTTTTGCTTAGCTATTTTTAGTTGAAGTGAAATTCAAATAATAAACAAATTGTGTATTTTAAATAATATATTTCAAGTGGTATATAGTGGATTCATGATGCCATGCAACCACTACCTCACAGAGTGAAAAATTTCCATACCACAAAAATATTCTGTACCTCTTAAGTAAACATTTTAATTCTGGTCACCCCAGCCCAGACCCCTTCCACACCCCCTTGCCTCAAATCCTGGCAAATATGAAACTACTTTCTGTCTCTACAGAGACTGAATATTTCATGTAGGAGTATCTCATTGTAATCTGTAGCTAGCATTCATTTATTTTAGCATAAAATATCTAGCAATAGCTATATTAATTCAGCTATATGCAAATGAAAAGTTTGAATGGTACACCATAATTTATTTGGAATGTTAGGTGTCACTTCTGACTATACACTGCATCAGTATATTTATATGTTTCCTTTTATGCAATGCTTCTGCAATAGCAAGGCTGTCACCCAGGTATAAAAGATGAAAGCTACAACAAAAAGCTTTCATTTACAGAAAGTTTAAAGCTTACAAGGAATGTAAAACTAATGTGCCTTTTCTTTAGTTGCTTTTTAAAATTACTTTTTTAAGAGAACATGTAAACCATGCATGTACAATATTTATAAAACTCATCACTGAAATTGGACAGAAAAATATTAAAGCAAAGTATCTTAGAGAAATATTGCAAATAGATAACTACAAACACTTAAAGAAAGCTGTGAGTATCAAAAAAAATCAATATGTTTCTGTAGAAGAAAAACAAAACAAAAAAATCTTAGTTAACACTTTTTTTTTTAATGCCAGAGCTTCACTGAGGCTTTCTGCTTGCAGAATTCCATGGCTTCCCGAGGACTACTCTTCTTATTGTTGCTGCATATAGAGAGGGAAATATAGAGAGAAAAAGAGAGAAACAGAGAAGCCAGTAGAGCACTGCTTCAATGTGTAAAGTCCCCCCTTATGTGGGACTCCCATGAGGGGTCCTGTGGCTAGAACCCAGGAAGCCATAACTTGGTAAAGTCCACACTGCCAAAGTCACAGACTACCTCCCAAACTTATCATTTTCAAATGAAGTAACGGCTGTATTTTATCAAAAGTTTTAGTCAAAGATTGTAAATTTACTGAAAAATGTTAATATAATTATAAACATAATCCTCTGAGGAAGGAAACTGCTAAATTTGGAGGGCCATGAATTCAGTGCTGACATTAAACAGGCAGTCTAGGTGACATCAATATGCATTCATATTGGTTATCTCACCAAATAATTAAGGGTACTTTCATACTTAAATCTTGGAATAATAACAGACTGAATCACAATTCAACAATAGCAAAGAAATAAGCTGCATACATTAAAAAAAAAAAAAACTCGGGGCTGGGTGGGTGGTGCACCTGGTTGAGAACACATGTTACAATGTTTAAGGACCTGGGTTCAAGCCCCTACGCCCCACCTGCAGGGGGGAAGCTTCACAAGAGGCGAAACAGTCAGGCAGGTGTCTCTCTCTTCATCTCCCTCTTACTCTCAATTTCAGGCTGTCTCTATCCAATAAATAAATAAGGATAAAAAATTTACAAAAACTCAACCATATTAAACATGAATATTTAAGCAACAAATTTGCCTTTGTGCACAATTCCCACCTAAGGAAATATATCAGTCCATAAACTGACAAAATTATTTTAGGAAGGTCAGTTTACACACTTGAACCTGGACTGCACACATGACAGCACAGCACAGTATCAGTATGTTATTTCACTGGCCCAGTAAAACATCTGTAAAGGCAATTTTAATACTAGACTTTGATAATCTTAAAACTTTTTTTCTCTTACAGGGTGATGTTACTTCCAGAAAGTTGCACTACACAGAATTTTGTGCTAAAATAAGAGAAATATTTTGAGCCCACTCTCTCACTTCTTTGAAAGAAGCTTCAGTGGTGTGATCTCTGGCTTTCTCTATCTAAAAAAAGTCACCTTGGAGGAGTGAAATCTGGGTGATGACAAGTAAATAAATACACAGACACACAAACATACACTTCACACACTCAAGAATTTCCAAAGACCAGCTGTGGCACACCTGGTTAAGAGCACATAAGTACTAAGTGCAAGGACCTGCACAAGGATCCAGACTCACGATCCAGGTTTAGCTCCCCACCTGCAGGGGGTACACTTCAAAAGTGGTGAAATAGGTCTACAGGTGTCTGTATTTCCTTCTCCCTCTTTATATCCCCCTCCTCTCTCAATTTCTTTCTGCTCTAATAAATGGAAAAAATGGTCACCAAGACAGTGGATTTGTAGTGTCTGGAGGCAACAAAAAGTAAGAAAAGGAAAAAATAATTTAATGATCTCATTATACTAGTATTCATTGGAAACAAGCAAGCTATTTTGTAACAGCAAATTAAGTTTAGAATGGAGTGTTTAGGGAGTCAGGCGATATTGCAGTGGGTTAAGTGGATGTGGCTCCAAGGGCAATGACCAGTGTAAGGATCCCCATTCAATCCCATGGCTCCTCACCTGCAGGGGATTTCGCTTCACAGGCGGTGAAGCAGGTTTGCAGGTGTCTATCTCTCCCCCGCTCTGTCTTCCCTTCCTCTCTCCATTTCTCTAAGTACTAACAACAACGACATCAATAACAACAATAATAACTACAACAAGGGCAACAAAAGGGAAAAATAAATATATAAAAAAGGTTAAAATAAATAAATAAATGGAATGTTTAATAGCTACTATAGTATTTTTAATAACTCTTATCATCTTTATTTATTTATTGGATAGAGACAGACAGAAATCAAGATGGAAGGGGGTCCCGGAGAGGGAGATACCTGCAGCACTGCTTCACTACTCAAAAAGCTTTCCTCCTGTAGGTGGTGATCTGGGGCTCAAACTCCTTGCGCAATGTGTGCGCTCAGCCAGGTGCGCCACTACTCAGCCCCATTTTTTTCATAACTCTTTTTTAATTATCTTTATTTATTTATTGGATAGAGACAGCCAGAAATTAAGAGGGAAGGGGGCTACTAGAGTATTTTTAACAAAAACTTTTAAGGAAAAATAGTTGGAGGTTACAGAGCTAGCTCACTAAGTAGGGCATATGCCTTGCCATGCATGCAGCCCAAACTCAAACCCGGACACAACAGAAGCACTACAACAGCAGGAGAATCTCAAGTTCACTGCTCTCTTTAATGAAATGTCAGTGCAGCCAGGAAGAATTGAAACTACACATGTGTTAGGGACATCTCCAATTGTAAAAATAGGAAGAATAGTTTAGAGGAAAAGTGCCTAACAGTTTAGTAGGTGAAAAAGTAGTTTCCAGAATCATCCAGACAGATTTATTAGTTTTACTTAGAAATTTATATGGGGTAGGGAGAGAGCATAACGGTTATGTAAATAACTTTCATGCCAGGGACACTAATGTCTCAAGTTTAATCTCTGGAATCACCATAAGACATAGGAGAACAGTGCTCTTGTTCAAAACTGAAAATAAAAATTTATATGTATGTGAATCGTATAGTTTAATGGCAGAATTATAGAAGATTTAAAAATTCTAAATTCCTTTAGAAGCAACTCTTTAAGCTTATTATTTCTCCTAAGTATTTAACAGTTTATTCTACCTTTCTACCATACTCATTTTCATCCACAGAGAAAAACAGTTGAGGGGGCCAGGTGGTGGCACACCCAGTTGAGCACACATGCTACAGTGCTCATGGACCCAGCTTTGAGCCCCTGGTCCCCACCTGCAGGGTGAAAGCTTCATGAGTGGTAAAGCAGGGCTGCAGTGTCTCTCTGTCCCTCTCCCTCTCTGTCCCCTCTTTCCCTCTCAATTTCTGGCTGCCTCTATCCAGTAAAAAATAAATATAATTAAAAAAAGATTTAAAAAAAGAGAAAAATAGTTGAATGTGAAATTGGTCTAGATATCTGCTCTATGTTCCTCATCATTGTAGGCTAATGCTAGCCTATTTTTAAGAGGGCCCACAGACTTCAGAATAGGTAATACAGTGACACTTCTTAGAAAAGTCTTAACTTCTGCCTCTATTTATCATCAGCTGAAGCAAACTACACACATATTCAAACACAGACATTATTATACACATAGATTCATGTACACACACACACTTTCATTTAATGGCATCATCTAGTCACTCAAACATCAAAGATGAGATATTTAAATAAAACCATATTGACTGTAATCAGAATACAATAATAAAAATCTAACATTACTAACACTGTCTTAAACAGTAGAAGGAAATATATAGACATTTGCAGCCATATGGCAACACTGTGCTATTGGTATCTATAAATGAATAAGTTGAGACATAGTAGTTATTGTGGGAAATAGAAAAATGATACTGTCCTCAAATTAAATTTTCATTCTGTTCATGAAAAAGAAAGGAGAAAAAATAATAAAGAAATAAAATTCGTTTTACTAAGACATTTAACATTCTCCTAACAGGATTTCATTTTCTTTCCTACATAAAGCTTTTCTTACTTAAACCTTTGTGACCAAAATAGAGCCAGAACAGAAATGTGAAATATTTTTTTCTAAAAATTTCCAGTACATTATTTTGCTTATATTTCCTATACCTAATTTAAGTTACTGAACATTATATAGCAAGAATTCAACAATCCTATTTTCTCCAAAAAAATAGATATTTCCCAAGTGATTTAACAAAAAGTTTTTCTATTACTCCTAAAATAAAACCCAAAGAATACTTTATATCTTTAATATAACATTTTTATACAAATTTCAATGTCTGGATTTTGAGAATCTAAGTAAATTTTAGCCCTCAATTTCAAATTTAATGACTCAACAATACTTTAAAACTGTAAATTTTAATTTAGATATTTCTAAAAAGGAAATAGCAACTAAATAATTAATGGATTTTAATTGGTGGATTAAAATTTTAAAGTTCTTTAAAATTTGGGAAAATACATCATTAAATTTAATTACTTTTACTATAAAATATTCAAAATGAAGATCACTGGATATAAAACTCCTGACATGCTTAATAATTTAGTATATTATTTCTTCAATTATTTAGTTTTGTCTGTTGACAAAAGCATCAGATTTAGATCAAATTCATATCCCAATGATCATAATAAATCCCCCCTCAAACCTCTTAAGCTTGAAAAAAATGTAAATGGTCACTATTATATCAATTTAAATATACCAACTTAGACAGTGCTGTTATTTTCTTTAACATGTTCATGACAAATTGTAGCAATGTTAAAATGATGAATAGAAATCATGACCTTGAATTTTTGTAATAAACTGAACTAAGCTAAAAAGGGTTTTAGATATCTTCATGAATTCTAACATGTTAAATTCCAGAAAAGGCATCTCTGTTATAGAAAACACTCCACTGCATAATTAAATTTAAATTTAAAAATAAAGTTGATGATTAAAAATACCATTATATTCTAGGAAGAACTTGGTTTATTAAAAAGCTATCATCATAAAGTTAAAACACAGTATACTATCAAAAATAATATTAAATTAGTTTAGTGATTACATACTGAAAGCTGTCCAGATAAGAACTGTGGAACATCCCTCAGCATGCCAGGACTCATGGGTGATGTAACAGAAATAGAAGGACGATCCATTTTTTGAGATTCAAATGAGCTAGAACCTGAAATGGCAATAGCACAGAAAAAATATTACACTTTCCATTATCATTTATTAAGATTTACCATATACTTTGAATGCTCAAAATGTCATCATATAGACTGTTTTCTTAATTACAATGAAATATTATGTGTAAATTAAAGATTCTCTTCAGGAGTCGCGGTTAAGCGCACGTGGCACAAAGCGCAAGAACTGGTGTAAGAATCCCAGTTCCCCTGGCTCCCCATCTGCAGGGGAGTCGCTTCACAGGCGGTGAAGCAGGTCTGCAGGTGTCTTTCTCTCCCCCTCTCTGTCTTGCCCTCCTCTCTCCATTTCTCTCTGTCCTATCCAACAACGACGACAACAAGAATAACTACAACAATAAAACAAGGGCAACAGGGAGTCGGGCTGTAGTGCAGCGGGCTAAGCGTAGGTGGCGCAAAGCACAAGGACTGGCATAAGGATCCCGGTTCGAACCCCGGCTCCGGCTCCCCACCTGCAGGGGAGTCGCTTCACAGGCGGTGAAGCAGGTCTGCAGGTGTCTATCTTTCTCTTCTCCTCTCTGTCTTCCCCTCCCTCTCTCCATTTCTCTCTGTCCTATCCAATAACGACAACAACAATAATAACTACAACAATAAAAAAAAAACAAAAAAACAAGGGCAACAAAAGGGAATAAATAAATAAATATTTTTAAAAAAATGGTTCTCTTCAAAAGGGTAAATCAATCTGAGTCTATTGTAGAAGAGACAGACCTCTACCTCTGAGGTTGTTGTTTGTTTGTTTGTTTGTTTGTTTGTTTTTGACTGCTTTGTGTGCTAAGTTCAAATCCTATAATGACATATGAAGAAATTCAAAATAAAACTTGGGAAAAACCAAAACAGTACTAGTAAACTAATGGTTTAAACACACAGTGCAAAAGTTATATGTACTAGAATGTTACTTATGAAATGGTTCTAAGAAGGAAGTGAATTTTTAACTATTATCTAGAAGGTTTAATAAATTAGATGGGTGGTAAGACTGGGACTGTGACAAAAAGATGAGAATTTCAATAAAAATAAAACTATATCACATAGTTGTATTTAAAGATGAAGTTACCACAAACTTACAGTGTAGATTAATTTGAATGAGATGTAAAATCTTTGTGAATAAGTGGAATCAATAAAATAATAACAGAGAAGGCAGTGAAAGTGTTATTGAATGAAAAAATACAATGTCACAAAACAAGACAATGATGATAAAGGAAAGAAAGAAGGAAAGTAAGATTTCAAGACTTATTTGAGGACAAGAAAGTTCCCTATGTGTCCGTCTTGGTCTGTGTACAGGAAAATACTGAGTTCTCTGGAATGTAAAAGTCCTTTGTTCTTGGGAATAGAATGAAGAAAGTTAGAACTCAGACTTTATAATGTTTCCAAAACATCTAAAGAGCTAATAATAATAAGTGGATGAATGGACAAAGCCAAATTTCAAGTGCTCATCAGTGTAGAAAATTGAACTATAAAATGTCTGCCTAATTGAAGACAAAAGTGGATAAACAAAACTAAAGGAGAGAAGAGTGTAAAATGAAGGGAAAAACTAAAAGTAGTAGGATTAGAAGCAGTAGTTATGTCTTTGATAGTATGTGAAAGTGAAAAGAATAATGACTCTGTAGTTAAAAGTAAATCTCCTAAATGTTAAGCTTCAATTAGAAGAAAAACACAATAGGACATATTCTTTTCAAACTAGGGGATGACTGACAATCAGATCATTTTGAGCAGGTAGATGTAGGAGTCGCAGAGAAATAGAACTGATGGGGCCAAGAGATGGCACATTTTATTTAATGCACATATCACAATGTACAAGGACCCAATTCACTGGTCCCCATATGCAGGGGGAAGCCTTCACAAGCACTGAAACAGTGCTTCAGCTCTTTGTCTCACCCTATCTCCCCCTTCTCTCTCAAATTCTTTCTGAATCTATCATAAATAAATAAAATATTAACTAAAGAAATAGAAATTTATTAAGATGACTATACAAAGGAACTAAGGACAACAGATTCAGAGTCAGGTTTTGGAGAAATTGACATTTTCATTTAAAGAATAAAGTACAGAAAAGAATCCTGCTTTACCTGGATTTTTTTTTTTGGACTTGTAATCTAGAGGATTTTGAAATAGCTATAATAAGAAAAAGGATTCCACACTGCTGACACAATATCTAAGTTAAATAACATAGATGAGTAAAAATTTCACCTTCATTCAGTAGTGGTTAAGAACTAAGTGTAGTAATTCAAACTCATCTAACAGTTTCAGGGACTTATTAAAGTGGGAATAAAGATAATGATAATATTTTTAATATATCTATTATCATTATATTAGCATTTCTTTGTTATGCTATGGTTTTATGAGATCATGGTATTATTTTTGGATAAAATGGTTTAGCAACCAGACAGAGGTACTGAAATCAGACATGTCATATAGTCATATTTAAAAGTGCAGATCTATGCTATTTGAAAAGTATTTCAGTATTACAATAAAAATTTTATACTTATAATTGCAATATGAAAGTAAAAAATTATTTTAGCTGTAGATTCTCAATTATTGTGTGCAGATAATCTAACTACTTCTGATCACAAGAGTCTAAGTTATCATGATGTTTCCACTAAAATAGAAAAGTGAAAATAGTACTTTAACCTCTATGGTTTAATCCTGGACTCCATTTAATCTATTTCAGTATAGCAGCTAGGTTTTTTTTTTTATCTTTATTTTTTTATTGCATAGAGAAAGAACTTGAGAAGGGGAGAGGGAGATAAGCAAGGAGAGAGACAGAGAGACACCTGTAGTCCTGCTTCATTGCTCATGAAGCTTTCCCCCTACAGAGTGGGGACCAGGGGCTTGAACCTGGGTCCTTGTGCACTGTATTGTGAGCGCTTAACCAGGTGCATCACCACCTGACCCCCCCAACAGCTAGGCTTTTAAAACATAAATCTCTTCTCAAAATTGTAGCTTCCAGTTTCTTTCTGAGTAAAGCCAAACACCGAAAGGGATTAGAAAGTCTACACAAGTCAGCTGCCTGTTATTTTCCCATCTATAGTTCTGCCATTCTTTCCCTAGTTCACTCTGTAGCAGTCATATTGACCTCACTGTTTTTCCTAACTTAAAGAAACTGTACTATAGGGATCCAAACCTAGAAAATACTTGCCCCATGTAGTCACTCATATCTACTCCAACAGTCCCCCCATCCTTCCTACTCCACCCCTTCCTTCCTTCCTTCCTTCCTTCCTTCCTTCCTTCCTTCCTTCCTTCCTTCCTTCCTTCCATGTGTACAGCTGTTGACACATGGTACAATAACTCATTTCCTGTGATAGCTGTCTGCATAATGCTCTTACTCCCTTTCTTAAAAAGGTAATGTTTAACATCTGAGATAGCAGTCAAGCACAAATAATAAAACATTTATGTATTTAACATTATATAAATAAGTATATCTATGTTCCACTACCACTCAGATATTAAATCATAAAATATAAATTAGAATATATATAGTTCAGTATTAAAATACATCAAGAAATTCCACATACTAACTAGTTTTAGGGTACAAAGTAGTAAATTTTTAAATTAGAGGAAATGGGAGAAAGGGGTGTTAAGTACTGGGAAATGACAGGAAAATTCATTATTTTTTTATTGTAACACTTCAATATGTATGCCAAAACGAATTTAATTATGTATTCTAAATATGCATAGTCTATTATAATAGTATACTTTCATAAAGCTATGTAAAACTACATAATAGTCAAGATAGCATGGCAAAAAATGCCTTGAATTAAAACATTTTGTACATTCTTCCTATAATAACATAGTACAAATTTTCTATCACTATATAACTATACACTTGCTAAGAAGAATAGTATATTTCCTACTTATTTATCATAGGGAAAGTACTTGATTTGACACTCAGTGAATAATGGAATCATTAATAGCAGTTTCTTTTAGATTCAGTGGTACTTACTGGACTCCAGTTGTGTATGTGTACTATCAGGTATTCTAGGTATATCTCTGAAATGACAGAAACAGAAAACAAGAAAGAATTCTAATCATTAGTGGAAGTGCTATTTTGATCATTATTAACCAATATCATAATAGGCAACTATAAAATCAGCAAAATTGTGCTTGACAGAAGGATTGAAAAACAATGACCCATGGTACTTCCATGTTACTAAATGTAGTCTAGACTAAAACCTAACTATTTAAAAGAAATCAAAATCCATATACATCATAGAGATCTGCAGATTTTCTATGGGCCCCACTACACAACTAGTCATAGTTTTTTGTCACTAGGATTATTGCTGGGGATTAGCGTTTGCACAACGCCATAGCTCCCAACAGCTACATTTTTATCATAGAGAGAGGGAAAGAGGAAGACACCTGCAGCACTACTTCACCTCTCATGAAGCTTACTCTGAAGATTGGGGCTTGAACCCAGGTTCTTATTCAAGGTCATGTGTGTGTTTTACCAGGTGGGCTATGGCTTGCTTACCATAATTTATTACTCAAAAAAAAAAAAGATTTTACATCAGTGAAATAAATTCTACAGATATAAAAATATATAATATATAAAAATATATAAAATAATTCTATTTTAACCTTTTTAAATCAGTCATTGTTCTAAATTGATAATATTCAAATGTAACTCAACTATTATGGGGAAAAAAAACCCTAAAAGAATCAGATTGTCACTGAATCTTTATAATGCAATAATTTCATTGAGAAAACTGCAAAGAATTTGCAAAAGCTTAACAAAACTAACCTGCAATTGCATTTACACAAAACTATGTATGTTTTCCTTTTGAGATTTGTCAGTAGGGGGTAGATGTTGATAGTGAAAATAATAAGACATAAGACATAATAATAAGACATAAGACAGTGCGTAAGATACTAACTGAAGACTAGAGGATCCTCTAACATAAATAAAAATGCTTGATTTTACCTAAACTGGCATATTATAACAGTATGAAAAAACAACATGGGGGCAGATGGTAGCACAGCGGGTTAAGCACACATGGTGCAAAGCTCATGGACTGGCATAAGTATACTGGTTCGAGCCCCCCGCTCCTCACCTGCAGAGGGGTTGCCTCACAAGCGATGAAACAGGTCTGCAGGTGTCTATCTTTCTCTCTCCCTCTCTGTCTATCTATCCTCTCTCAATTTCTCTCTGTCCTATCCAACAACAACATGAATGACAACAACAACAAGGGCAACAAAATGGGAAAAAAATGGCCGCCAGAAGCAGTGGATTCGTGATACAGGCACCAAGCCCCAGTGATAACTTTGGAGGCAAAAGCATAAACAAACAAACAAAAATGTGAAAATGGAAATGTTTTCATTTTCCATATGTAATACATTGAAAGGGACATTTCAATAAAACTAAGTTACTAACTTCAGAAATTTTGTACAGGATACAAAGAGGTAAGATAGCCCATTACTTTTTTTTTTTTTTTTTTGCCTTCAGGGTTCTTGCTGGGGCTCGAGTGCCTGCACTATGAATCACTGCTCCTGAAGGCCATTTTTTCCCATTTTGTTGCCCTTGTTGTTATCGTTATTATTGTTGTTGTCATTGCTATTGTTGTTGTTGGATAGGACAAAGAGAAATCAAGAGACGATGGGGGGGGCAGAGAAAGACAGACAACTGCAGACCTGCTTCACCGCCTGTGAAGGGACCCCCCTGCAGGTGGGGAGTCAGGGGCTTGAAATAGGATCCTTTAGCTGGTTCGAGCGCTTTGCATTTGTGCATTTAATCCACTGAGCTACCTATCCTGACCCCCAGCCCATTACTTTCTTGAATATCAAAATTTCAGAACAAAGAGTCTCTGAAGTTTCCATTGTTGAAAACTCCTCCTCAAAATATATCTTTAATAATTTTCTATGAATATTCATGTATACAAAGATTTTATCTTTTATTTAGTCATAAGCATATCTTCTACATCGGCTTATAAGTTTCTATATAGGAACACTGATCTACTATTTAATTAGTAATTCTCATAGTATAGGCTCAACGAATTATATTTACTGCTAGCTTTTCTAAATCACCAATTAAATCTTTAGGTAACAAATTGTAAAAGTCAAAGAAAGATTCTGCATTTGTTAAATTTTTTTGTCCATTTCTTCAAATATAACGTGTTTTTTGTTAGAATGTTTCCTATAATTGGGGATTATTTGCCCATAGTCCTTATCTCTGTTGAAATCTATTTAGAAATGGCTATATAAAATTTATAGACTGAAAATGTTCTTCACTTTTTTATGTAGAGTACTACAGTTCATGTAACTCCCTTTTAAAGTAACAGTTAACTACAGCTCCTCCTAATTTCATTAATATATGCTAAGCTATGAAGATAGTAATTAACAGCAAAACCATCCTTCTTTTATAATTAACCAGATAACCTAGAACAATCAGATAAAGCAGAAATGGGAAGCATCCACCCAACAGGACTACATGGCCCGTGAAATCATTTGGCCTGGCCCTGCCAAATTAACCCAAGCCTCTCCTCATCCTCTTCCTCTTCCTCTTCCTACTCCTTAAAAAAAACACTTTAAAAAAAATTTTTATACTAGAGTACTGCTCAACTTTGGCTTATGGTGAAGCAGGGGATTGAACCTAGGACCTCAGAGCCTCAGGCATGAGAATGAGAGTTTGTTTGCATAACCATTATGCTATCTCCTCTGCCCTTCTCCTCCTTCTCTTTAATATAGCAACACTAACTGCTAATTTTTAAACTAATAATTTTATACAAACCACAAATGATGCTATAAATATCCACATGATCCTTTGAAGAAAAAATGATTCTTTACCCTGAGATAAAGAGATGCCATGATTTCTAGTGGAAAAACAAATTTTTTTTAATAAAGAGAAAAAAAGTATTGTGCTCAATATTAATTTTATAGAGCATTTTATAAATTAATATTAGTTAACTTTTTACAAAGCTAGTATAATCAAACTAACTCACCCAATAGGTCTTGAAACAACAAGCTCCACTTGTGGTTCTGGTTTAGATTCCAGAATGATGTTATATACTTCTTCAAATGTGGCTCCTTGCAATAGCCTTCCATTCCATTCTAACACTTCATCACCTATAATATGTGTCAGTAATGATAATCTTAGAAAACTAAGCTCTTAGAATGCACTTGAAATAAAAGCAATCTTCCACAGCAATGAAATTCATAAGATAAAAGAACAAATGGCACTCAATGCTTTAACACCTGGGAGGAGATCCAAGCTCATCAGATGAAGAAGGGACTACAAAAACTGGATAAGGGTAAGAGACTCACTTATTGATGGCCTTTTTGGTAACTAACAGGCCACCCAATAACCTGGGTCCTAGTCTGGGAGTCCTAGATATGATGGGCCTAGTAGACCTCTAGCAGAGCCTTCCCTTCACTGTTACCAGTCACTTCCATCAAGTATGTCATCATTAGCCCTTCTGAGGGTTTCTTCAAGACCATACCCTCACTATAAACTAGCAATGGTAGGGACTGGCCCACTCTTCAAAGAAAGGCTACCCTGCCACTCGAGGAAAACTGCTCCTGAAATGAGTGTAGCCTAGAATATTCCCAGCTGTGACCAGGGACTGTGAACTCAGACTGACAGGAACTCAGAGGTTACACAGGCTCCTGAGATAATTATGAAAATATGGGCTCTGCATCAGATAGATGCAGAGGCTGGGGATATGGACCCACCCATCAACACTCAGGTCCAGCAGAGAAGCAATTACAGAAGCCAGACCTCCCACCTATTATACCCTTAAAGAATTTTGATTCATATTCCCATAGGGGAAGAGATGTTAGGGGAAGATGACCAGAGGGTTCTTTCTGGGTCCAATTCTATCAGGACCCAGGAAGAGAAGAGGAAAAAGAGAAAGGTTTTGGGATTAAGAAAGGAAATGAAGGTAGAATCACAGAAAAAGCTGGAATACATACACACACACACACACACACACACACACACACACACACACACACGCATGCATTCATGTATATAAACAAATAATTATAGAAATAAGTCAGCCCATATTTGTGACCTTAGAAGAACCATTACAGTTTCCAATTGAGGGAATGGGGACACAGAATTCTGGTGGTGAGAACATTGTGGAGCTCTACTCTTGTTAACTTGTAATTTTATAAACTAATATTAAATCACTAATAAAAGATAAATTTTTAAATTTCTAAATCTTGGATGAAACTTAAAGGAATCTTGTTAGTAAGACAAGCCAGAAGGAGAAAGACAAAAACCAATGATCTCACTTATAGCTGATACTGAAGAAGCAAAGCAAGTAAAAGGAAATACAGGACAAAATTTGAACTAGATGTGGTAGATTGCAGGGAAGCAAATGACTCTGTACAAGAGGAAGAAGGTGTGTGTGTGTGTGTGTGTGTGTGTGTGTGTGTGTGTGTGTGTGTGTGTGTGTAAGGGGTGGTGGGGAGGTTACTGAGTACCCAGGAAACTATGGTAAAGAGATAGTTTAGCTGGTGGTGGGAGTGGTGTGCAGACATCTGTCACAGAGAGACAAAACACTATACTCATAAGTCAATAATTGTTCTGTAAACCATTGCTTCCTCAATAAAATTATTTGGGGAAAAAAAAGAAACATAATAAGCACAGCTACACCAAATATATTTTGATTACTAGGATGATTAGTATCATTTGTCAAAAGGATAAGTAACCGGGGGAGGGGGGGGAATCAGGTTAATGTTATATCTATGATTTCTTAATAGAAATTCTAAGTGTTGGAAACAAGATTAGTGACCTCTTCAAAGACTTGTGACTCTGTGGGCTAAGTTTCTCAACATGGAGCTGGGGAAATTGTCTAAACTCTCGTAAAATGTTTTCATACGTACCATCTTAATTAAATTCTCTCCAAGGCACTCAAGGACCTCTCCAACAGTGGCCATTACCAAAGAGGTACACAGTGGCATGTTTTAGGAAATATGCATTTATCCATGCAGATTTTTTCCTAAGCTATTTTAGTTTTTTTTGAAAGAAAAATGAATACTTATGGGAAACAAAATGGGACTCTCCATCAGCAAAAAAATATAGATGATAAGTAAACATAAAATCTTTTTGTCTAGGAGTCAGAATAGCTTCCCCCATCAAGCACACAACCTGCTGCTGTGCACGAGGCACTGCTAGAACTTTAGCTGTGTGTGGTAGAATGATGAAAGGATCTCCCCTGTCTTGAAAAAGAAAAAAAAAGTAATTGGGCCTAAAAGGCTACTTAGCAGTTTCATAAATGCATGAGGCCACAGGTTCATTATCTGGGACTGCATAAAACATAAGGAAAAGAATTGTTTTAGTATAGTGTAACTCAAGAAATAATAGTTTCAACTTCCCACTAGCAAATAAAATATCTATATTTAAGGTTAGTGAGCAATTTATCACTGGTCAGATCTTTTCTAAATGAAGGTTAAGGTTTTCAAAACTACTAATCTGTAACCATTTAAATATGAAAAATCAAAGACAAAACCCACCTGGTCTAAGATGTCCCACAGTGTCAGCTAAACTTCCCTTTTTTACTTTGGTAATAAATGCACAAAGTCGACCTGATTCAGTCATCTTTCCTCCCACAACCTGTTTAAAAGAGAAAAGTGTTAACACAGGCATATTGTTCAAGGGAACAAAGTTGAAAATTCAAGGAATAACTAATAAGATAATTTGCAGCTTTAAAGACTTAAATTTTATATACCAAAAAAAATTGTTCAAATCATTGTGCTATTACTAGAAGCTGAATCCATGTCCCAAAAGTAGACATATTTTACACAGTCCAAGTGTTTTGCAATTTTATCTACTACTGTGTTGAAAATACTGTATATCTTAGAAAGAATTTCTAATTTCAACCCTTTTTTACACAATTGTTATTTTTGTCAGTTCTAAAAACATGTTATACTGCCAGCTGATTAAAGAGTCATTTATATTTCTACATTTAATATGAGAGTAATACAGTTGTTCTTTTACTATAATTATGATTACCAATTTATTTATTTATTTATTGCCTCCAGGGTTATCACTGGGGGCTTGGTGCCAGCACTACAAATCCCCTATGCCCTGCAACCATTCCCCTCCCCCCCTTTTTTATTGGATAGGACAGAGAGAAATTGAGAGTGGAGAGTGAGATAATGAGAGAGAGGGGGGGAGAGAAAGAGAGAGAGAAAAGATGATAGACCCCTGCAGTTCTGCTTCACCACTTGCAAAGCTGTAGGCAGGGAGTGGGTGCACGAACCTAGGTCCTTGTGCAGTTCCTTGCACATAGGACTATGTAGGTTTAACCAGGAGCACTACTGCCTGGCCCCCTACCCTACCAAATTTTTACTAGTCATTTTAGGCAAGTGATAATGTGCATAATGAAGATCGCTGAAATATTATTTCTATATATATATATATATATATATATATACTGTAGTGTATGACATATTACAAAGTACAATTTTATATATGAATTATGTAGTACAGTTATAATGCATATATTATATTAATCAAGTTCATATACTAGTCTTACCTAAAACTATCATTTTTATTGTTGTGACCTGGGATTCATAACTCAGGGTTGAGTTTTTCAGATAGAGATAGAGGAAAAGAGGGAAAGAGGTAAAGACCCCCCCAGCACTAAGGCTTTCCCCAGTGTACTATAGGTCAGAATCAACCTGGGTCACTTGCTTGATAGAGTGCACTCTGCTAGGTGACCTATCTTGGTGATCCAAGCTATCATTTTAATAGACTAAAGCACAGAGGCTGGACAAACTATATAGGTGAAAAAAAAAAAAGGGTAATATATTTAGTGTTCAAGTTTATACTATTCAGTTTGTGTATTTTAAAAATATACATTTAAATATTGGTAAGAAATGACACTTCTTAATTACTTAGAAAATAAAAACTTTTTGAATAATGAGTGTAAACATTCTAGAATTCTTAATAACTGGGAAAATAACTAAGTTCATGCAAATAAACAGAGCAACTATATCTTGGTTTTCTTCCTGATAAATCTGTAAAGGAATATAGTAAGAATTTCATGTAACATATATGAATTTTTCAAATCCCATTACATACCTTTAACCCAAGCATTGCTCCTGAATCTCGAGGTACACTTCCATCTTTTAAGCGTTTGTTTAATAAAATACGACCAATTAAACAATCTCCATCTTTAGATGGTTGCCATGTCACAGGATGCTGACATATTGTATCAACAAAGAAAAGAAATTAATGTCCTTTTATGATAAATTATCCTTTACTGCACAATCACTCTATAAACTTCAGATTTCCAAAGATGTATGATTACACAAACCAGTTTGCATTCTAATCATTGAGCAAAAGGGCTTTCCACAATATGTTTATACTTTCAGTTTCATAATCCCAATTTGTTAAAATCCAAAAACATTCAATTCTGATAGCGATCTGACACAATACAGGAGTTCCATAAAATATGAGAAGTCTTGAAAATATAAGCAAATTATAATTTATGTACATATTGATGACTAAAACTGCAAGTAAACGACTGAAATTTTATGCAGCTTATTTTAAAAATAAGGATTTAATATTCAAATAGTTCAGTCAGATATTCAAAGATTGTATTACATTACAAGTTAAAATATCAAATTTTATTAAAACATGAGTCAAATCCATGGTGAGGGCTTTGATGAAATAAGTCTCAAATTACCAAAAAAATTATATAATCCCAAATAGCTTTCCAGTTGGTCTGCTTGAGAGAAACAAGCCCAATTCCAAGGTGAAGATAGATTACATTTCTTGCTCTTTGGAGGTTCATTGGTTCTTTCAGGCCTTTAACCTATTTAGTAAATTATTATTATTATTTTAGATAATTCAATACCATCCATTATTAACTAGCCTTACAAATATCTCTTTATCAGAGCAAAATCAAGTCCTTTATAAATGATGACACCACTCCATTGTGAATAATATGTCAAATAACAAAGTAAAATGATTTGTGTAATCACAGTTTCACAGTTATCTAAAAGCAGCATGCATGTCTTCATGCAAAATTAAGCAGGCAAAAGACAAGTTCAAGTCAACCACATCTATTACAGTAAAAAGATTTCAAAAAATCTTACTATCCTAAAAGCAAAACTAATAAATACAGAAGCAGATGGCAATGGTTCTAATACAAATTAGCACTACATTAAGATGCTGTGACAATAAAACAAAAGAGCAAAATGACAGTGAAAGGGAAAAAAGAAAAACAACTTTATCTGTGCAAATAGACCCAATTATCTCCCTTTTGCCTGGGATTCAAACTATTAACAAATTAATTTTCATCCCAAGGAAAATATAGGCAAGCAATCAAATAAGCCAATCCAAAAAAAAAAAAATCTTTGTATTTATGATTTAGAGTAACATTACAAGGTTCTCTCATGCGACCATTAACAAAACATTCCTTTGTTCCTAATTTTTTCCATTTTTTTTTTTTTTTGGTATGCTGTCAAACAACAAAAACAGCAAAGCAAGCAAGAAGTGTTTTAATTTGTTTTGGTTTTGTTTTTCTTTTCTGCACCTTAAGAAATGCTACAGTGACTCTTAAAATGCCCTGTCCTTTTATTATGTTTTATTTTAATGAGTGACAGAGAGCAAACGAAGACCAAATGAGCAGGTTAAAAGGCAGGCTCCACAATCCCAGTACCTTATCACTATGGCTATGCTCCTCGTTAAGGGTTGTGCTACTACAGGTATCTACCCCAGAGTCCTTAATCTGAGGCTCAGACCATTCCAAATCGTCTTCCAGAGAGTGGCCACCAAAGTACATCATTTTCTTTTGTCTCTCAGACCTGGTGTTAGAGTCCGACAAAACTGCCTGCTCACTAGTTTTTCTTTTTCCCTTTTGACTGTCCCCTACAAGTGTGGGATTTAAAAAAAAAAAAAAAAAGATACAAAAAAAAAAAAAGAAAGAAAAAGAAAACATGCAAAGGTGTAAATAAAAAAAGGAAATGTGAAATGATAACGGAAATTAAATAGTAAGGCTCCACATGTCTCACCAAAGACATAGGGGATGCCTCACTGCTATGCCAAGACGTATGGTCCAACCAGTTGTAATCCATGTCTCCTGTTAGAGTCAGACAGACAAAAGAGTGCAGTAAAGGAGACGGCGAAAGAAATGACAGACAAAGACATTATACACATTTTAAACTGTGTGGTAGGTAGTCTGGTTTCAAGAAGCTTGGCTGGAGCACTCACTAGATTTACCAAGGGAAAACCAAGATTCCAAATGAGTACAAATCATAGAATGCAGAATACAGTTTGTGTACTCTAGACAGACGCTATATAGAACAATGACCTAAAAGATGAAAAAGGGCTAATAAACAAAAATAGAAACAAAAAGAGGCATATATCCTGAAAAGAAAAAAGGCTATTAGCAAAGTCTATTACTCCTGCTACATTTTTCATGCTGGTCTGTGGACATGAGTTTATTCTTCAGTGATTTTCCAATAACCACTGTGACAAAAAAAGCCTAGTAGTAATCCTATAATGTAGTGTGGGGCTCAGTGCCTACACGACAGATCCACCAATCTCAATGGCTATTTTTCCCCTTCTTGTCCCTATTTTATTTGACAGGACAGAGAGAAACTGAGAGGGAAGAAGAAGATAGAGAGGGAGAGATAGTTAGACACCTGCTGACCAGCCTCACCACTTGTTGAAACATTCCCTTTGCAGGTGGGGATCAAGGGCTCAAACTGGGGTCACTCTAGTGGGGACTGAATCGTTATGTGGAAAACTAAGAAATATTATATATGTACAAACTACTGTATTTTACTGTCGACTGTAAACCACTAATGCTCCAATAAAGAAAAAAACATGTCACTATGTGCACTTAACTCAATGTATCACTGCCTGGCCCCATATGGTATTCTTTGTGTAGTTAAAAATAAAACAACTTGTTAGACAAGAGTAATTTGCATGAAAATGATAAATGTCTTATATATTGCTAAAAGTAAAATAAGCTTTACTCAGATGTCATTACTTATTGCTACCTTAATTTTTCAGTATTTTTCAGAAATTGTACTCTCATAAAAAGTAATTTTTCTGTTAGAATAATCTTTAAACAACTTGTATAATTGGCAACTAACAAATACTCATTTCCTGAATGATTACCTTCTTTCTCTTGCACTTGAAAGAGAATTTCCCTAGTTTATGTGTCTACATATATTTTTCTTTTTTTTATTTAATTTTTTTCTTCTTTAATATCGCTGTTGTTGGATAGGACAGAGAATAATCTAGTAATCTAGAGAGGAGGGGAAGACAGAGAGGGGAAAGAAAGATAGACACCTGCAGACCTGCTTCACTGCTTGTGAAGTGACCCCCTGCAGGTGGGGAGATGGGGGATCAAACCAGGATTTTTACTCTGGCCTTTCTGCTTCGCACCATGCGCGCTTAACCCACTGTGCCAATGCCAACCCCCTACATATATTTTTCTAAACTCAAATATTATCCTCATTAATTCAAAAATAGTTACTAACCACTTTCCAACTGTTATGCATCATGCTAATCTGTAATTCAAGGGGTAAAACAGTAAGACACACAAAGGAGTGAAGAAATACAAAGTAAATAAACCACTGCTATCCTAAAGGAGAGTACAAAATACTATGAGAAAAAATAAAATCTAATTTATAGATGGGGATCAGAAAATATCGCTAAAGAAGTGATATTGAAAATAGATAACTGGAAGTTGTGATCTGAATGGCAGGCAAGGAGATAATTAGATAGCAAGTGAAGGAAAAAGCATTCAAGAAGTGGTATATGGTATAATAAAAGAAGAGATGAAAGACCAGTGTGTCTGAATCAAAGAGTAGAGAATAGAGTAATGGGCTGGGGAAATAGCATAATTGTTATGCAAAGAGACTTTCATGCCTGAGGTATTAAAGGGCCCAGGTTTAATCCCCATTACCACCATAAGTCAGTGCTCTGGTAAAATGAATAAAATAAAAATAAATATTAGGACTAATAAATATTAGATATTATATTATATCCTATTATATTAGGATATAATATAAATATTATATCTGGTAAATATAATGGTTATGTAAAAAATTCTTTCAAGCTTGAGATGCTAAATGTCCGTGGTTTAATCCTTGGCACCACCATAAACCAGAGCTGAGCAAAGCATTGGAACAAGAAAGAAAGAAAGAAGAGAGAGAGAGAGAGAGAGAGAGAGAGGGAGAGGGAGAGGGAGAGGGAGAGGGAGAGGGAGAGGGAGAGGGAGAGGGAGAGGGAGAGGGAAGGGAAGGGAAGGGAAGGAAAAATAAATACACATGTCTTAAAAAATAAATGTTTAAAAAGAGGCTAACACTAGAGGCTGGCTAGATAAGACTAACCTGGAGAGGACTTTTATATTAACTATGAAGCTCATTTATTGAAGAATTTTAAGCACAATGGCAATAGGAATAGGTTTATATTTTCAAAAGATAGAGAAATTGAGCTAGAAAAAAATGAGAGGTTAAAAACTGTAATAATTCATACAACAGAGGACTATGGCTTAACCAAAAGTGATAGAAATTAACATATGAGAAGAAGAAACTGAGAAATGTTTTGAAAGTAGAAATAAATCAACAATAACTTCCAGATTTCTGGGGTTAAATTTAAGAAATATGTATGGGATGACAAAGACTGAATGAGACTTTTTTTTAAATATGGAAACTATGGGAGGAAATTACTCAATTTCATACAGTTTAAGACATCATTTACTTTAAGAGTCATCAATGTTAAAATGATAAAAACAAAATGCATCTTCTTCAGGACTATACACCTCACTATAAACTAACAATAGCAGGACTGCCTCACTCTCCAAAAGGAGGATGGGTCATCCTACTCCGCCACTGGAGGAAGACTGGTCCTGAAATGAGTGCATCAATGTTCTCAGCTGTGACCATGAAAGGTGAGCTCAGACTGATAGGGACTGAGGCTACACAGGCTCCTGTGCTAAATATGAATAGATATGAGCCCGGGTTAGACCACTGTGGAAAACAGTTAATTGCATTTATATATCTTCTTCAAGTTTTTGAGCAACTTTCTGTCCAAATTCTGCCCCCTAATCATATTCTCAACTCTCAACACCATCTTCCCAGACAATATTTCTAGTCCACCCCCATGTTAGATATCAAGCTTAAGCAAAGATTACTAAGCTATAGGCTCCCAGGAATATTCCTAAAATAGGTTTCCGAGCTTCCTTCTACCCCTAAGGTCCCCACTTCAACTGCTCTATTACTACTTAAAAAAAAATTTTTAAGTCTTTATTTATTGGATAGAGACAGCCAAAAATCAAAAGGAAAGGGGGGAATACATAGGGAGAGAGAGAGAGACACCTGCAGCCCTGCTTTACTACTTGTGAAGCTTTCCCCCTGCAGGTGGGGACCACGGACTTGAATTCAGGTCCTTGCACACTGTAGCAGGTGCGCTCAACCAAGTGCACCACCGCCCAGTCTTGTGGTGACGCAATATGCGGGTGACCATGGATGGAAGCCCCAACACAGTGCTGACATCAGCCTTGGCAACAGTATCAATGGTCTGCACAGGCGCATGGGGGACTGTGGGCGATCCAGGCTGTGCTGGTGTAAAAGTACAGTAAGCCGGAACTCGCTCTCTTTTTTCTGGCTGCTGCTTCTTCTCCTGGTCAGTAAACTTTTAGACCCCTCTACAGCCATGAGCAACCTTTACCAGAGCTTATAATTGTTTATCTTATGGGACTAAACTTTTGATAACTATATTCAGACTTTATAGACCTAGCATACGCTTAATCCTTGATGATAAGTGCTTATTTTGCTTTTTACCTATTTCACCCTAATAAACCTTGTATTGTTTAAACCAGTTCCCAGCTCCCACTGTGAATCCTTTTATGCACCGCAGGCAGCCCCAACTCTAGTCACTTTTTAAGTTAAATAACAACACAGCCCAAGCTCTATTACTACTTTATGGCTCCTATTTATTAAACATTTTGTCCTGTTTTCCATCTTACTGCATGTCAGCCAACTAGTTGCAGATGCTACTATGATTCCATCCTGACTTCCTTGGGCAGATGATCTCACCAATGTGTTTTGGAACCTCACCTCTCCAGAGCCCACTAGGGAAATATATAAACAAGCTGGGGATATGAATGGACCTATCAACATCCATGTCCAGTGGAGAAGCAATTTCAGAAGTCAGAACTCCCACCTTCTGCACCCCCAAAAGAATTTTGGTCCATACTCCCAGAAGGATAAAGATTAGTGAAGCTTCCAGTGGAGGGGATGGGACATGGAACTCTGGTGGTGGGAACTGTATGGAATTATACCCCTATTACCTTACAGTCCTGTAAGTCAATATTAAATCACTAATAAAACATAAAAAATAAAGTGCATCTTAAGACTTTACTAAAGATAGTGATATATTATTTGAAATATCTTTAAGTGAGCATGAGAAAAAATAATTGGTCAAGTTGTGATGCAGCTTAGAAAGACCATCATCTTTTTTTTTTCTCCTTTTTAACAGATCACTGCTCCGCTATGGTTTATGGTGACACCATGGAATGAACTCAGGATATTTGGTGCCTCAAGCATGAAAGTCTATTTGTTATAACCATTATGCTATCTCCCCAGTTAGCCATGCAGTTTTAAAGAATGTCTTATGTAGAGATATAAATTAGGATTTACCAGCAAATGGACAGAAGTTAATAGGTCATTGAAGAATATAGGGTGAACTAAGATATGAAGAGGACCTGGAATGAATTCTAACATTTGGAGTTTACTTTGAGGGAAATAAAAACTTCAACTGAGAAAGAGTATCAAGTCAAGAAAATAGAGGAGTAAGTTTGAGGTCTTCCAACCAAAGGAGTTTCTACACATCAAGTAGCATGAAGAACTGAAAATAAACATCTGACTTACCAACACAAATGAGAATAATGTTAGAAAAGCATTTTAGAAAGAATGGTGAAATTTAAAAATGAGATTGAATTAAGTGAAGAGTCTATTTGAGACAAGA
The DNA here is from genome assembly GCF_950295315.1 of Erinaceus europaeus. NCBI lineage: Eukaryota > Metazoa > Chordata > Mammalia > Eulipotyphla > Erinaceidae > Erinaceus > Erinaceus europaeus. The sequence goes on from NC_080162.1 coordinate 140,046,882, forward strand.
AAATGAAAAAAAAATTATGTGTAAATGAATGGTTCACAAAATGAAATCCCCCAAATAGCACAATCGATACTACCTGACAACTGTTAGAATACACATTCATCAGCATATTCTAAACTTAATCAGAATTTTGTAGAAGGGATATATCCATGTGTTTTTGAAAAATGTCTAACAAGTTAATTATGATTTCACTAGTATTTGAGAAACCACTGGAGCCAATTCTTTTGCAAAGTTTGATTCTGAAGAGTAATTGAGTTGTACTAACACACACACACAATTCAATTTGTAGGGAGAAATTCAGTGTGGGGAAAATTCCATTCTTATTTTTTGATATGTTTATTTATTTATTAAGTATAGGGACAAAGAGAAATTGAGGGGGGAGGTATAGAAGGAGAGAGACACCTGCAGCCTTGCTTTACCACTCATGAAGCTTCCCCCTATAGGTGGGGGCCAGGGACTTGAACTCAGGTCCTAGTGCACTGTAATATCTGCACTTAACCAGGTGTGCCACAGCCTGGCCTGCCAAAAGTCCATTCTTTCAACTTATACACTAGAGCATTGCTTCACAGTCTTTTTCCTGTCACAGATACTTACAATTCTATGGCTATCAAAAAACTACAAGTATCTATATATTTTTTAAAAATGCATTATTGTTCCACAACAGAACACTGTTATATCTTTAAATCACAGTAGATAGTATGGATACTGTAAATAAGAATTTTAGGTAGATTCATATGTAAGTATGAGAAGTCACCTCTTCTCTCTTTAAATCTGTAACCTAATAAAATTGAATGAATGTACTTTTTCCTCTAATATATAAGGATATATGCTGTATAGCTATTTGAATCTAAAATTAAAACATCTAATTGACAAATAACTGTCATATGATAGGCACTCAAAGTTTACTTAATAAATAAAATTAGTGTTGGTATAATAATTAAATAAAGTCATCAATAGAAGTTCTATTAGATAAGGTTAAATTATGAGGGCTACTAGCGTTAAAATAGTCATGCTTAGAGACTGGGTGGTGGCACACCTGGTTGAGCACACAGGATACAGTGTGCAATGACCTGGGTCCAAGCCCCTGGTCCCCACCTGCAGGGGGAAAGTTTTGAGAGTGGTGGAGCAGGTCTGACTCTCTCCCTCTCTATCACCCCTTTTAATTTTTAAAAAAGTAAAAACAAAAAAATAGTTATGCTTATCACTATATATTCTAATATTGTGTAGCTTCAAAGAGTAGAAATGTAATGAAATGTTTCCATTAGCAGCAGCACCAAAAGGTATTGTTGAAGTTTCTGTATCTAGAACAAGCAAGAAAAGAGGCAAAAAATGAACCATGGGGTAATTTTGGAACTGAAAAGTAAAATAAACTTAAAAAGCAACTGGATGGACTAAAAATGAAAGATAGAAGAATAACTCAGGGAATTCAAGATAAAACAACAGAAATTACCCACCCCACCCCAAAAAAGAGAAAGGAGTAAAAAGTCCAAGGAAGTAAAATTAGCAAAGCCTCAGAGTCTTAATTGAACGTAACAAAAGATCTGAGGTTCCTATCTTTGTAGTCTCAGAAAGAGGAAAATGAAGATGACACTAAAAAGGTATTTGAAGTAATAATGACTAGAAATGACCCAAATCCGCAAAGTCTGCAGTCTACTGATTCAAGAAACTATATAAACTACTAAACAAGAAAAACACAAAAACTATTTACCAAGACACTTTATAATTAAACTAAAAACTAAAGAGAAATTATCTTGAAAGCAAGAAGAAAGTGAGATAAGCTAGAAATAGATAAACTTGAGATGATCTCATTCATGAGAAAAACTTAAGAAATAACAACAAAAAGGGGAAACACAAAGTAAAATTTGTTGGTGCTGTATTGCACCAAAGTAAAGGACTCTGGGGAAGGTGGACAGCCTGGGGGTTGGGAAGAGAAGGAGGGCTTTCAGGTTTTGGCACATAAAGACAGAACTTGTTTGGGAATGAGAGTGCTTTACATACATCTATCTTGGTGAGATGAAAAATTGTATCCATGAGCTAACAACTTTACTATAAACCATTAAACTTATAATAAAAACAAATAAATAAAGGCAAGAAAAAAAAAGGAAGAGGAGAAATGAATGTCTTATGTAACAAGGAATAACATATATATATTTGACAGACAGTTGATTTCTCACCAAAAAAACCTAGGAGACCAGAATGAAGTGGCAAAATATCTCTTAAATGATGAAACAAAAAGTAAACTTAAACCCAAATTCTAAACATGGTGAAATTATCTTGCAGGAATGGATGAGAAATAAAGACATTCTCAGTCAAAAGAATATTAAGAGAGTTTTTTATTAGCAGACCTACACAAAAGGATAACTAGGGGAAGTCCTAGAAACCAAAAGGAAGAAACCTGGAAATACTGAATAGGAATTTCCTTTTGAGTTTTCTCTTTCTCTTCCTTCTTCTCCTTTCTTTCTTCTCTCTCTCTCTCTCACTCTCTCTCTCTCTCCCCCCTCTTTCTCTCGTTCTTTCCTCATCCCTCTCTTCCTTTCTCTCTCTCCCTCTCTCTTTTTCTTTCTTTCCCTCAGTGACAGGGCATGTAGATATCACAACACTGCTCCACTAGCCATGCACCTTTTCCCAGTGCCACAATGTTCCCATGTGTGGGACTATGTGACAGCTTGGTAGAGCTTAGGGAGCTCTCCCATCTTTGGATGGAGGTCTGGAAAGACACCCCCACTTGTTAGCCTCTCTCCTTATAGAGATGAGCCAAGAGGAAAAGTCTCCCAGGCTCAGTTTCTCCTTGTTAGTCTCTCAAGCTCACAAAAAGCCTACAAAACTCTCACACTTAGTTCCCCCTGCTAGCAGGGCAAATGGCTGCCTGCTTGAGGGCTCACTCAAAGTTCACACATCCACTATAACTTCACCTTTTGATCATATAGGAGAACACACTCTATCATACACCCCTGCCAGTACCAGGCAATAAGACCCCATATTCTATTTCCTTGTGTCCTTTGATATCTGTGATTTACATCAAGTTTTGTTTTTCTTCTTCTCTACCTCACCTTACTGGTTTAACCCCTATACTTCTCTCAAATGCCTTTGGATAATTAACTTGCCTGCATCACAGAAACTAATTGTCTTGATGTTTATGTTTCTTATCAATTCTTGTCATACCAACCCCCTACGATGGAGGCAAGCTGACCTTTAAGAAACCTGTAATTTCTGATATATGTGAAAAATGTTCTTTGTTTAACTCAGTATAAAATCCTGTACCCATCTTCAAATAAACGGATGTTCGTACCAGAATATCTCCCGATGCCTCTTTCTAATTCACGCAGCCACTAGAGAGGATGAGGGAGGATCAGAGGCTTACACCCCCCAAACCCCCCCCCCCGGTTGGAGCCACCTCACGTGAGCCCCAGCACTCATGTAGTATCAGAAGGAGCAGAGTAAAGTGGACACACTCAGGTAGCCTACCTCATGAAATTATGTTTAATGTTTGAAATAAAAAGTATACATCTTCTGATGTGCTTTTCAACTTATATATAAAGAAATAGTCAAGATAACTATAAACAGTGAACGATGATGAAAGAATGTAAAGGACATAAAGTTTCTATACCTTATATCAAATAAACTAATCAACACTAATACAATGTATCAAGTAATATACTATCTAGAGGGACCAATAAAAACAATTTCTGGAAAGAAATGCACTCAGAAATACTACAGATGAATCAAAATGTTTAAATAAACATGTAAAGATAATTTAAAAAATGAAAAAGAGAAATTAGAGAAATGACAAAAATACAAACCTATAGTTGTTGTGAACACAGACATAGAATGTAACAAAGAATTAGCAAATATACAGTAGTAATATAAATAATTATACAACCTGAAAAGTTGGGTTTTATTGCTGAATTGCTAGGCTAACCAGATACTGAAAGCCTTCATAAACTCTCATATTCATAGACTACTAAAAGAGAGAATGAGAGAGACAGAGAGAGAGAGAGACAGAGTGAAAGAGAGACTACAGATAGTAGAATGCAGGGCTAGCATGTGGAAGGCTCCTGGTTTGATTCCAGACATCAGAAATACCAGAGCAACACTGTGATAATTTATTTTCTTTCTTTCTCCCTCTTAAAGTAAATAAATCTTTTTAAAATGGGAAGGAATCACATGATTTATTTGTTGATGCAGAAAAACATTCATGATAAAATAAATTCTCAGAAAACAAGAAATTGAGAATTTGCTTAGTAAGTAAAGTACATCAGTCAAAAGTCTAAAGCTAAGATAATATTTAGTGGTAAAAGACTGAATGATTTAATGAGAAATTTCACCTCAAAAAGTATTGTCATTTGAAACATCTAAAAAATGGAAAACAACCAAAATGTACCTCAATGGGTACATGGCTAATCTATGGTATACTGAAACCATGAATTATCATTCAGTAATAAAAAGAGAAAAAAAAAATCTATTGAAACATATAACACAGATCAACTTCAAACACATTAAACCAATTTGAAATTTCAAATTGTCACATACTGCAGTATGGTTAGTGGATTTTAGGAATGGTGTGGGGGCAGGAAAGTATTATTATAAAGAGGTGAGATACAGCAAAATCTTTGTGATTAGAAAGTAATTTCAGGGAGTCAGGCAGTAGCACAGCAGGTTAAGCGCAGGTGGCGCAAAGCACAAGGACCGGCTTAAGGATCCCCGTTTGAGCTCCCAGATCCCCACCTGTAGGGGAGTCGCTTCACAGGCGGTGAAACAGGTCTGCATGTGCCTATCTTTCTCTCCCCTTCTGTCTCCCCCTCCTCTCTCCATTTCTCTCTGTCCTATCCAGCAACAACGATATCAATAATAACTACAACAATAAAACAACAAGGGCAACAAAAGGGAATAAATAAATAAATATTTTTTAAAAAAGAAAGTAATTCAATTGATTGCATGAGTTTGTATATGCTAGAAGATGGCACAGAACTATATAAACGTGTTTTTCTAATGCTAATTTCCTGGTTTTGAGGGGCTGGGTGGTAGTGCACTTGGTTGATCACACAAGTTACAATGAGCAAGTACCAGAGTTTAAACCCCTGATCCACAGGACAGCTTTGCAAGTGCTGAGGCACAGCTACAGGTATCTTTCCCCCCCATGTTTATCTCTCCCTTCCCTCTTGATTTCTGTCTCTATCCAATAAGTAAGTAAAGATAATAAAAAATAAAGAGATCCAAAAGGCCAACTAGCATATTAAAAAAATGCTCTGTCATTGATTGTCAGAGAAATGCAAATAAAGACAACAATGAAATACCACTTCATTCCTGTTAGAATGTCATACATCAGAAAAGTAGTAACAACAAATGCTGGAGAGGTTGTGGAGCCAAAGGAACCCTCTTACACTGCTAATGGAATATAAATTGGTCTAACTCCTGTGGAGAGCAGTCTGGAGAACTCTCAAGGCTAGAAGTGGACTTTCCTTATGACCCTGAAATTACTCTCCTGGGGATATATCCTAAGGAACCAAATATAACCATCCATCTTCCTACTCTGTGTCTTTTAATAGGTGAATTCAGGCCACTGACATTTATTAATATCAAAGATTGAAGATATTTTAACGCCATTCTTGTAGAGTTTTGAACCATTACAAATTGTGCTGCTATGAACAATAGTCAAAACCTGGAAGCAACCTAGCTGTCCAACAACAGATGAGTGGCTGAGCAAGTTGTGATATATATATTTTATATATATCACTTTATATATAACTTGCACCCTGACACATGACAGGGTGCAAGGACTGACATTCAAACTCCTGGTGCCCACCTGCAGAAAGAAAGCTTAACAAGTAGTGAAGCAGGGATGCAGGCATCTTTCTCCCTTTTGATCTCTCCCCTTCCTTTCAATTTCTCCTTGTTTCTATACTATAATAAGTAAATAAAATTAAAAAATAAATAAAAATAAAAAGTAATTAAAAAAACATATAGCCATAGATTAGGAGATTTGAGTCACATCCAATAGTCACATCTCAACAATTTTATTAAACTTAGAGTAAGAAAATTTCCCAGTCAATTCCTGAAATAAAGAAACAATCCAGTCAACACCGTGATTGTAACTTGCTGGTCACAATCTTTAGCTTAACACTAGCGCTTGGTGCCTGCATGGTGAATCAACCTCCCTGGTAGTCCTTTTTCATTTTCCTTTCTTTTTTGATAGAGACAGAAAAAATTGAAAAGGTGGGGCATACAGACACCTACAGTACTTCTCCACTGTACCTGGGTTCCTCAAGCATGGTGACATGTTTGCTCTATTGTGCATGCCACTGCCTGGTCCATAACCAAAATTTTGAACCTAGCTACCTTGTTAAGTCATGCTGAGATTCCTGAACAACAGAAATTGAGGTATAAAAAATATGTACTGTTTGAAGCAACTATGTTTGGAATATTTGCTTCTAATGCACTATCATGTCCCAAAACAATAAATTTTAAAGATGTGTTTAGACCAAGTCTTAAGGCCCCAAAACAAAACTAAGGTGAGCTAACATACAACATACCACTTGAAATAAAAGGATATAACAGTGTGCATAGTCAGTTTCCCTTTGTCTTTTAATTGCACTCCTTTGGCATTATCAGTGTTGTTGTTGTGATTATTATTATTTATAATCTATTTTTACTTTTTCCAGTATTGGGTGGATCCTCCAAATTTTCCAAAAATCGTATCTCCATCTACTGTCCCAAAAGTAAGTAAAGGGAGCAGTGTACTTTGCTGCTTTCAAGAGTCTAGAAACAAATCCCATATTTCATCCAATATACCTTAGAAGACTGCCATACCCATGTATTCTTGCATATAGGAGCCCAGTCTCTCATGATTGCTACTCACAGAGAAACAAGAGACCTGCAGCAACCAAGCAAAATCAGTCAGGTTAGGACTCAGAAGACAGGGCTAACTGATCTTCTCTGCAAGTGAACTTAGTGATTAAACATGGATCAAACTGGATATCTTTTGTGAGGATGGTCAAGTGGTTGACAATATAACTATGTAATTAAGTTAACATATTTTGCATTATAATATCAATTTAAAGTACACCCAAAAGAAAAGGTATAGTGCTGATCATAAATCAGTTAGCCATTGAGCTTCATTTAGAGAATTCAGCACTACGTAGAGATTATAAGGCAGGAAGTGCTAGAATTACGTGACCAAAATATTATAATATAAGCAAATTAGCTTTCAAATATTTTTGGACATAATTCCCATTAAGAAATCTCCCTCTATATGTTACATTGTGACCTTACAGAATGAACATACTACTAAAGTAATGTCCTATAGATAATTTTGTCTTATTGTTCTGTGCAATTCACATCCATATTTTCTACCCCATCCCATCCCAGTCTACCCTCTTTTAAAGGGAAGGTCATAACTCTTAATTGCTTTTGAAAAGAGGAAGAACATATGAGAAATAGAGGGTGGGGTAGCAATAGGAGATTTTTTTGATTTTTTTTAAATTAAAAAAAAAATTTATTTAAGAAAGGATTAATTACCAAAACCATAGGGTAGGAGGGGTACAACTCCACACAATTCCCACCACCCAATCTCCATATCCCACCCCCTCCCCTGATAGCTTTCCCATTCTCTATCCCTATGGGAGCATGGACCCAGGGTCATTGAGGGTTGCAGAAGGTAGAAGGTCTGGCTTCTGTAATTGCTTCCCCGCTGAACATGGGCGTTGACTGGTCGGTCCATACTCCCAGTCTGCCTCTCTCTTTCCCTAGTAGGGTGTGTCTCTAGGGAAGCTGAGCTCCAGGACACATTGGTGGGGTCTTCAATCCAGGGAAGCCTGGCCAGCATGCAATAGGAGATTTTTGTTCCACAAGAACTATTGGGTAATGTCTGGAGATTTTCTGGTTTATCAAAACTAAGGATGGAATGCTATTAGCATCTAGTGGTAGAGGCCAAGGAAGATACTAAAATACAACAAAGATACAAAATACAACACAGTATAGTACAGCAGAACAGTTATCCAGATCCAAATCTCAGCAGTGCCAAGGTGAGAAATTCACTCCAGATTAATTAATCAGGAAATCCTAAGTGAAATTGGGAAGCTAACTGTACTTTTTAAAGCTTATGAAAAAATATTTTAAATTCTGAGAGATGTTCAACATTAAAGCAGAGATATTATGACAACCACAATCTATGACTAAGCTCCTTCAATTACCCAAAGGCAAAAAATGTATACATACATATATATATATATATATATATATATATATATATATATATATATATATATAGGGGCCAACAAGGCAGCTCACCTATGAGGGCACCTATGTTGCCATGTGTTCAACCCGGACTCAAGTCCTGGAGCCCACAATACTAAGCTTCAGTGATAAGGTGTTTTTCTCTCTGTGTACCTGTCTCCTTTTATCTGTAAAAGTTAGCCCAGAGAAGGCAAATCCCAGCAACTTAAAAAAAAAAATGTTTGCACAGGGTTTCCTTTCCTTCCCCCATTTAAAGTCTAGCTTTGCTTTGCTAAACCACAGCCATTCTAAATTTTACTCTCTTAGTTTTGTTGTTGTTGTTTGTTTTTGTTTCTTAAGTTGCATCTATGAGTGCACACTAGTGGAGGAAGACTGAATTAGGAGGTGGGAGTGTTACATAGACACCTAACATTGAGAGCTAAGAACTGTACTTGTTAAAACAACTGTCTTGGAGATCATTATCCCCACCCACGCTGAAAAAAAAAATGATTTGGAAGAAAAATCTATATCCTCAATATTTCTAATCCAATAAAAAAATGGGGACACAACTTTTCACAATAGCATTGTGAACGGTATCATAATGAGTTGTAAGATATACAAAATCAGCAGACAGTGATCAGTGCCTCTCACATCTAAAGTCCCACAGTACCTATAATATGATGGGTTTATCATGAGATTTATTTGAGATTCAATTTCCTAAGGGTAGGGAAAAGAAGCCTTTTTCTTCTCTTTGTTGAACCTGGGAAGAAAAGTATCTTGTAGATATCTTGACTATTCTTAACCATCAGAACATAAAATAAAGAAATCTTTTAAAATGTTTTGAATACCTACTGCACATACTCTGTGTGTGTGTGTGTGTGTGTGTGTGTGTGTGTGTGTATGTGTGTGTCATAATTATCGATAAACATATTGTTATATTTATAGGTAAAGAAGTAGAATGATTAGATAGGTAGGACAAGACAATGTAGTTAGTAAATGACACAGTCAGAACTTGAGCTCTTCTTTGAAACCTCCCTGCTACTGTTAAACAAACCAAAGAGCCTAGTTACTCATGGACTATAATTGTCAGGATCACTTACAGAGCCTAGTGAGTAATAAGACTTCTACTACAACTCTGGGTAAAATTCTGTATATCCAAAATAATGACGCTTATACAAAGGGACAAATGAATAAGACTCAAAGTTATTGAAACAAAGCATTAGTAAAGCTAAAGATTAATAATAAATAGAAATTTTAATTTGCTAATTAAAGAATAAACCAATAGGATTACACACATTTTTAATTAGAGTTAACTACAAATTTGCTGGCTGGATAAAAACTGGAATTTTTTTTTAACATAAAGATCAGGAAAGACCATGCTATATAACAGAAAGTATAGCTCATAAGCCTAGAAAGAATCTCTCTGCAATGAAAATGAATGATGATCTTTCTTGGTGACACAGTGTTGGGTATTCTTTAGACTACTTATTTAAATTTGCTTTACACACTTCTGAAAGGTTGTATCTAATAATGAAAAGGTGAAGAAAAGCAAGGCAATGAAAAAAGACACTTGAATATTAAAACTCATTCTTTGGAGTAATTTAGATAATTAAAGGAAAGGAATGACTCTTTTAAAAATTGATTGTTCAGAGGGCTGGGTGGTGGTGGTTACACAATGTGCAAAGATTTGGGTTCAAGCCCCCAGTCCCTAACTATGGAGGAAAGCTTTGCAAGTGGTTGCAGCTATCTCTCTTTCTCTCTCCTCTACCTCCCGTTTCCCTTTCAATTTCTGACTATCTCTATCCCATAAAATAAATAAAGATTAAAAAATTGATTGTTCAGAAGTGGCAAAATAGCTCACCTGGAGAACACACCCACATTGTCTATGGGCAACCCAGATTTACCCTGGCTCCTGCTACACTGATGTAAGCTTCAGCACCTGTCATGTCTTTCCCTTTCTCACCCTTTCTCTCCTTTTTTTCTATCTGAACAAGCCAGCTTGAAGAAATGAAGCCCAGGTGACAATAACAAAACAAAAAAATAAACAAACAAAAAGGTTACTGACTTTCCTCAGTATGAGGTATCTACATATAAGTGTACAAGAGGAAAATGCAAATAGCAAAACTTTTTATATTATTTGGCATAATTTTCAAATGTTAACTACCATGAGTGAATGTAAATCATTCTGTATCCTTTAACTACTTTCCAAACCAGATTTACACTATTTCTACAAATAAAAAAAAGTGGTACTTCGGTGATTAAGAAAAATCAATAACATAATTCAACCTCTTTCTCATACTATCCCAGTGTCTGAAGAATTACAATTTCTCATTGAATGGTACTACTACTAAGGAAAATATTCTCAATATTTTATAATTTAAAAGCAACTAATTTGAGTTGTCAGTTTAAATGTACAATTTAAATGTAATGAGGCTCTAACACTATGGGTGTTCCCCCAAATAAAGTTGCTGAATAATGTAGCTCTTCCTCTTTAGTCTACAGAGTTGTCTCTTGAACATGTGGCATAGGGTTATTTTGAGCTAAAGGCACCTAAGAAGAAGTAGATACTGCAAGAGCTTTTTAGCTATCCCTATCTGCTTAAACACAGGATATAAATTTGTAAAGGTGGTTCCTTCTACTCTTTATCCAGAAGGGCAGAAACCATTAATTCTTTATCAATACAAACATGGTCTCCAACGAATCTACATAATAAACTTCACTAACCTCCTCCACCTTCCCTAAGACCTCCCAGTGTACTCTGCCCTACAACCTGAATGTTATTTTCCTTTCTTACAAAGCAAACACTTTGCTACAAAAACACTTCTCTAAATTTTTATGTTCTTTTGTTAAGATGCTTTCTTTTAAAAAATATTTATTTATTTATTTATTAGTGGATAGAGACAGAGAAAAATTGAGAGGTGAGGGGGAGGTAGAGAGGGAGAGAGACAGAGAGACACCTGTAGCTCTACTTTACCACTTGTAGAGCTTTCCTCCTGCAGGAGGGGGCCAGGGGCTTGAACTGGAGTTTTTGTGCACTGTAATGTGAATGCTTAACCAGGTGTACCACCACCTGGCCCCTTAAGATTCTGTATATCCAAAATAATGAAGCTTATACAAAGGGACAAATGAATAAGACTCAAATTAAACAAAACATTTGCTTTACCCATCAAGGAGTGCCTTAATGCCCAGTTAAATAAAGCTCTTGTTTGTCTTTCTCATATAAATCTTTTTTTTTTCATTCTACTTTATAGGATCCACCTAATGGCAAAGAGTTAATGCTTTCCTCCTCCATACTTCCCAGACTGATATGAGAAATGATATCAGGCATATGGAACTATGACTGGACTACTACTTCACCAAAAGATTATTTGGAAAAAATACACATTTTTAGAATATTTAGTGTTCCAAATTAGGAACATGAAATGAATCCTTGTCACTTTGTTACTCAGAAAAGTTTTATAGCTTCTTCTCTGTGTACCTCCTTTATTTCTTGTAAATTTATTTATTTATTTATTTATTTATTTATTTATTTATTTTTCTTAGCAGAGCACTGCTCAACTCTAGCTTATAGTGGTGCTAGGAATTGAACATGGGCCCTCTTGTTCCTCAGGCATGAAAGACTTTTGCATAACCTTTATGCTGTCTCCCCAGTCATCTTCTAATAATAATAATAACAAAAAAATCAGTTCTGAGAAAGAACCAAGGACCTCACAGTACATGTGATTCTACTGGGTGAACCCCCTAACCAGTTGCTTATCCTATATATTTGGGAGAGAGGAAGAAGGAAGAAACACCAACGCATCATTCAGGTATCTAGAGACTTCCTCAGTGTCATTCATCTTACTCCCATGTGGTACTGGGGGTTGAACCCAGGCCCTTAAGCACTATCAGGTATGTGCTTTACCTGCTGAAGCCAGTCCCTATTGTTAATCATGTTTAAATGGCATTTTCTGGGTTTAGTTCTGAATGAGAATTTTTTTTCATGTATATGTTCTTTTTTGGCACAGGATGAGATTATTCTATAACATTTCCATATTTAGCTGCCTCCTCCAACTGCTTTATTGATTTCTGTTGGTTCTTGTGAACAACAAAAAAAATGAACTAATCTCCAAATGTATAATATCAGAAAATTGTACGTGCATGTGGGAAAGGGTCTAGTATACAAGATTCATGATAGATACTCACCAATCTGGTGTATATTACACCAAGTAAAGAACAAAATGATTAATAGGTTAAATGTTTAAAAACTGAATTTAAAATATGAGAAAATATAAAGATTAATGATTTATGGATGAATAGGAAGTTTCTAAGAACAAAGGTAACAGGAAAACACTGCCAGAAATGCAAATATTTAGTATTATTAAATTCAACATTTTCAAATGACCAGATAGTGGATAGACATCAAAATGAGAAAAACTTCTGGAACAAATGATAATTAAATAGATAAAATCCTAACTATATAAAAAGCTTTTATAAACTGCTAAGAAAAAATAACTACATAATACATTACTAAGAGAAACATGAGCACAGAGAAAAAAAGGAACAAATAGATAATTCATAGGAGAGTATAACACCAGTAAACAAAAGCATTCCAATTCACAAGGAAATTAAAAAATAAGATGACAGAGCAATAGCATCCACCTCCTCAAGGTTCTATTAGTTGGCAAAGATTTGGTGCTTTAAGACTGAAAGCTCTGCTACACCTAACAGGAACACAGAGTATGTTAACCTTTCTGCAAAGCAAGTTGGTTTTATGAGCTAAACACTTTGAAGGAACAAAACACAACTTTGCATTTGAAATACTCAGAGATGCAGGCATATAGTTATTTGTAAAGATGATCATGGTAGCAGCATTCTTACTGATAACTAGGGACAAAATTACAATGCCCCCTATAAAAGAATGGCCAATTTGTAGTATATCATAAGGATAAAATCTTAGAAGAGTCATTTAAAGAGTCATTTAAAGCATGATCTAGAAAATAATGATCTAGGAAAAGTGAATATTATAACATCCACTGGAAATTGCAATATCAAATCTTAGTGTACAGTATGATAACAATTTCATAAATATGTAAACTACACATGCTGGGAAAAAGAAAAAATACAACAGTATGTTAATTGGGAATATTTGGTAGAAAATGTTATGTATAATTTTTACTTCATCCTTTACACTTCGATGAATTTTTCAGATATTCTATAGAGTGAACATATTGTTACTTCTCCGAGAGAATAAAAATGTGATTTTACAATTATAGCTACTATTTTTAAAAGAAGTTGAGTAACAAAAGGTTTTTTCAGAAATAAAACACACTTTAAAAAGAAACAATAAAATTTTCTTTTATAAGAAAAAAATCTTTTTATAACAGTATTTTCTTCATATAATATATAAGAAGAGTATATAATATAACCAACAACACTAAGATTTTTTTTTAATCTTAAAAATAGAGGTGACGGGGAGTCGGGCTGTAGCGCAGCGGGTTAAGCGCACGTGGCACAAAGCGCAAGGACCGGCATAAGGATACCGGTTCGAGCCCCTGGCTCCCCACCTGCAGGGGAGTTGCTTCACAGGCGGTGAAGCAGGTCTGCAGGTGTCTGTCTTTCTCTCCTCCTCTCTGTCTTCCCCTCCTCTCTCCATTTCTCTCTGTCCTATCCAACAACGACGACAACAACAATAACTACAACAATAAAACAACAAGGGCAACAAAAGGGAATAAATAAATTAAATAAAATATTAAAAAAGAGAAAAAAAATAGAGGTGACAATATCTATTAAGTTTTTACTCAGAAATACAGCCTTTAAATTAAAAAAAAACAAACCCTTATGAGTTCAGGAAGAATGCTTACCTTTTTCACTTACACTCTCACTTTCAATCTCAACATCATCGCAACTTGTATATTCAGGCGTGGAAGCTAATTCTTCCTCTGAACTGCTCAATGAAACCTGGCGCATTTTACCCCCTTTCTTTGATTTATGAGGCTTTGGTGGTGGAGGTCTTACTGACTCTGACTGGTCTGAACTGAGGGAATCATTTCTTAACATGGTTTCCATTTTTTCCCGTTTTGTTTTCCTGACAGCAGAACTAGGATCTAAGTGATGCTGTTTCCTTAGTGAGTCAGTACGTCTCATGTCTGGTCTATCAATGGGTATAGGGCTCCTCCGGGGGGTAGGAGGACTATGGTTTGTGGTCCTTTGTGGATAAGAGCTTGGTCCCTGAGTCTCTCGAGTTCTTTCCATTGAATACGATCGCTGATTTTCCAAGGCAGCTCTACGTTCAGATATAGATCTTTGCCTTGATGGTCGGTCCATTCTTAGCATGGGAATTCTTGAATCTTCCAGTTCAGCATTTGCCAAAGAAACATCACTATGCCTCCTTTCATGTCGCGCTCGGGAAACTTCAGCATGAATGCGCATCTGTTCTTCATAAGGCTGTGGCTTCACTGGATAACGGGCCAAATTTGGGTCACTCCGATAGCGTGCCTGGTATTCCTCTTCTCGCCTTTGTCTTTCATATTCATCTCTGCTCTCCACATCCTCATCATCTTCAATGTATTCTTTGGAATGCCTATGACTTCTCCGGTTGGAGTCCCTATAATTCATATGATCAGACTCTTCATAGAACTGAGGTTCATGATGAGACCGGCTGTCAGTGTAATCTGACGGAGATCTGGGCATTGCGCTATCTGAAGTAGCATATTGTGAATACTCCTCTTCTCTTTCTTCTCTTTGGTCGTATCTTCTGTTCTGATCTCTGGATACTGATGGACTTCTTTTCCTAAGCAACCAAAGAAAAAGCACGATGAGACTAACAATATTAGGGCAATTTTACATTTTATGGACTCATGAGATGGTGGATGAATTAGAATTGTTCTTCTGTCTTTTTTTTTTTTCCATTTTCACTTTCAAGACATGCCACAAAAATCATTTTAGTAATATGGATTTGATTTATGTCAAATAGGAAGTTCAAAAGGCACTTTTAATGTAGTTATAGAATATATGTGCGACCTTAAGTTAGATAATCAATATTCTATTCTACTGATGCACAAGAATCTTCATTCTACTTTCATTGCTTGGCTCAATAAACTCCAGTTATCTCCAAATTGTTATCCAGAAGCTTAGAAAAATTCCACCTTCCATTTATTCTTGACACCTTGATATGAAAGTTACTTCAGAACAAGTACTTCACCCAAGTGGCACATCTTCTGACTGATACTAAGTGCTGACTCTTAAAAATCACTTTTCATTCATCATCTACCTAGATCACATCTAGTATCAAGACATCTAAACCTTCATTTTATCTCCAATTCTTCTTTACCACTGTAACTTCAGACATATAAATACCAAGAGTAGGATGTATTAATCACAAAAACTCTAGAATTAAGCAAAAAAAAAAAAACTTCTATTTTTTTTTCGCTTCATTAAGAAAAAAGTTATCTTTATTTCCTTCCCATAAGGATTGACTCCTTAAAAATATATTTGGCCTGATACTCTCAAATGTATAACCAATGATATTTTCTATACATTTTATGTTTTGGGGATCTTATAAAAATATGTAATCTATTAAAAACTTGTTTTTGAACATGGTGTTAAAGAATAAACCTATTTAGTTCTCTTGCAATTCAGATGTCAATTTTCCCAACACCATTTATTGAAAAAATTTCTTTCTCTTCTGTCTCAGAGATTAAGTATTATATATATTGGCTTTATTGGAGCCCTCACACGGATCCATACATCTACTTTTATCTCAATCCTGTAATGTTTTAATTATTGTCAATTTGTAATACAGTTTGAAAAGCCATGCAAAAAAAAAAAAAAAAAGAATAAGGTTATCCATAGCACATCTCCACATCTAATAGCTCATATTTCCTACAGCCTGAGATGCAGGGGAAACACTTCATAAGTGGTGAGAAGGGTCTGCAGGTGTTTATCTTTTTCTCCCTCTGTCTCCCCTTTCCTTTCATAGTTTTCTCTAATTCCATCCCAGGTAGCTCACTTCCTAACAAAATCCCAAAACCTAGATATAGACCAGGTTCTGGGAGACAGAGCATATGTTCACACGTATCCATAAACTAGTGCAAAATATATACCTGAAAGCAGATGTACACTAGAGTTTGCAGTGAGTACCCCCCACACACACACTTCCTCTCCACTATTCCAACCTTTGGGTCCATGATTGCTCAACAATTTGTCTGGCTTTGTATGTTAACTGTCTTTTCAGCCACCAGGCTCCAAATGCCATCAGGATGCCAGCCAGGCTTCTCTGGACTGAAGACCCCACCAATGTGTCCTGGAGCTTCACTTCCCCAGAGACCCACCCTACTAGGGAAAGAGAGAGGCACTGGGAGTATGGACCGACCAGTCAACGTCCATGTTCAGTGGGGAAGCAATTACAGAAGCCAGACCTTCCACCTTCTGCAACCCACAACGACCCTGGGTCCATGCTCCCAGAGGGATAGAGAATGGGAAAGCCATTGGGGAAGGGATGGGATATGGAGATTGGGTGGCAGGAATTGTGTAGAATTGTATCCCCCCCATATGATTTTGCTAATGTCTCCTTTCTTAAATAAATAAATAAACAAAAATAACTAGACCATAGCCATTTAAATGCTTTTAAAAGTCACACTGTAAGTAAATTTAACTCAATATTGAGTCCAGCCATCACTTTGTCCTAGAGATTATGAAATTTGCCTGAAGCATGGGAATCATAGTGTAGATGCTGATTTGCACTGGATTTAAGTAAAAATAGAACAGTGGTCATGATTTCTGAAATTGGGTTGACTGTTGTCACTGTCACTTAAGGTGGAATTAGGCTTTTTTTTTTAAGTTTAAGAATATAGTGGCTATACTAGAAAAATGGCAAGACAATTTGAATACTTATACTACATAACAAAGAACTGCTTAATTGCAACAAAATATTAAAGCACAGTCTTAAAATAATTTTATCAACTATAATATGTTATTAATATAGACTCTTCTTTAAATTGAAATTGCTTTATATCTCAGATACTTATTTTAGGAATTAATGAAAATTTGGGTACTATGTCTTTAATTGCAATCTTTACTACTACTATTTATAAGTAAGCCTTAGTATTTATTATCTTATAAAACATTTTATAGGCTACGAATATAATGAAAGTTTGCACACTTTCTTAAATAATAATAAGAAAAAACTATTTAACCCCTGTTATAATTCAGAAGAATAGTACATTCATCTAAAGTGTTATATTTCATCTAACCCTTCAGAGACACCCCCCCCAAGACAACACAATCTTGCAAAGAAGCATTTCTTAAAGAAAAAAAAAATTTAAACACTGGGAAGATAGTTCAGGTTGTTTTTTTTTTTTAATATTTATTTATTTTCCCTTTTGTTGCCCTTGTTGTTTTATTGTTGTATCTATATTGATGTGGTCATTTTTGGATAGGACAGAGAGAAATGGAGAGAGGAGGAGGAGACAGAGAAGGGGAGAGAATGACACCTGCAGACCTGCTTCACTGCCTGTGAAGAGACTCCACTGCAGGTGGGGAGCCAGGGCTCAAACCGGCATCCTTCCACTAGGCCTTGCGCTTCGCGCCACACATACTTAACCCGCCTAGCTACCCTGCGACTTCCTATAATTCAGTTTTTCACAGCACCAGTTCGAACAACTGAGCCCCCAAAGGCCACAAATTCAATCCTGGCACTACCTAAGCCAAAACTGTACAATGTTCTGATTCTCTTTACTCTGTAAATCATAACAAATAAATAAATAATAATAATAATAATAAACCACAAGGAGTAGGGAGGTAGCGCAGAGGGTTAAGCGCACATGGCGCAAAACGCAAGGACCAGTGGAAGGATCCCAGTTCCAGTTCCTGGTTCCCCACCTGCAGGGGAGTTGGAAGCAGTGAGGCAGGTCTGCAGGTATCTTTCTCCCCCCCTCTTGTCTTTCCTTCCTCTCTTCATTTCTCTCTGTCCTATCCAACAACAATGACATCAATAACAATAACTACAACAATTAAAAAAACAT
Organism: Erinaceus europaeus; assembly: GCF_950295315.1. NCBI lineage: Eukaryota > Metazoa > Chordata > Mammalia > Eulipotyphla > Erinaceidae > Erinaceus > Erinaceus europaeus. The sequence continues at coordinate 140,065,094 of NC_080162.1, forward strand.
GCTTAAAAGAGACCCTGAACAAGTAAATGACATAATCTATAATAATTCCTCCCATTTTAAAAATAATTATTTTTGAGAAAGAGAGAGAAGGAGCAAGGAGAACTAGAGCATCATTCTCGCACATGATATGTTGAGGTCAAACTTAGGTCTTCATGCTGAGGGTTCAATACTTCATCCAAGCACCACCTCCTTGGCCACTAAATTACACCTTGCTGCAGAATGAGATGTGTGACATGTAACTATTAATCCTATGCATCCCATTGATGCCTATTTCTCATATAATAACATCAGGATATATTTATATTCACATAATAATTTTGCTTACTAAAACATAGGCTGCTACAACTATTTCTCTTTTACCATATTACAGAGATCTTACCTGAAACAAGTTTATAGAAAATTACCTATAAAAATATATTAAACTTACTTTAGTCATTAATATTACTCTAGCAATATTTGACCATATGTATTACTCAATGTATTTCTAAATATTTAATTATATATTCACACCCTATACTCCCTTATAAATTACATCCAATCAGGCATAACAGTTTGAGCAAAAACTCTACCAATTAATGCCTATAACTCCATGTCTAAAAATCGTACTGACTTAAGGGGAAACAAGAAATAAAAAGATTCGTTTTCAATTAAAGTCATTTTCCCAGTTTCCTGTTGTTCAGTCTCTACATACTATATACAAATCATCATGTTTCTATTTTAACATTTATAACTTTACCATTCTATATGATTTACTATACCTTAATAAGACTGATCATATATACTATAAATTGATTATAAATTATTATAATACAAACAAGTAAACATTTCAAAACATTCATAAGTGCAATGAAAGGTAGTATGGAAACTTGAGTTTTTTTAGTCATATACTTAATAACTCTTAAGATCTGAACAGTAAAAAATCAAAATAACATAAAAAGTATGTGAATAGTCTTCAGAAATTTCTAATTTCTGAAAATTTAAATTTTATGTTGTAATTCAACATTATCTATATGGAGTTACATATTTGCACTCTTATTTATGAACAGAGATTATTAAGTAATTGTCACTTCTAAATTAAAAAATTAAAATTAAAATTGTCACTTCTAAATTAACAAAATTTAAGGAACTCATAATTTGAAAATAGGCCTTCAAAATTTAAAAAGCTTTATAAAACAGACACTGCTAAGTAAAGTGATTACTCCATAAATTAAATAATACTAATCATATAGCTGAATATAACCCTGCAATCAAATTCTACAATTTGAAGTCATTAAGTTTTATTAAATCAAATACTTAACAGAAGTATAAGCTCTTATAAAACATGATAGAGGCTGCATTCTTAGAATTCCCACACAAAGCTTTTAACAAATCAAGCAATTGCTATTCTTAAAAAAAAAGACCCCACAGAATAGATCAATCTTCTTTTTTACATCTCACAATATTTAACACATTTTTATAGATTTACCTTTTGCTCAACCAGTGCACATCTGTCGAGCATAAAGCATCATGTTGACAAAAATACATCAACACTGAGTCAGGCAATGCTTTCATTTAATCCTTCCAGCTCTAGCAAAATCATAGAAGTCATCCTTGATCAGATGATTCGAAAGTATCTACTTTCTTACTATCATTTAATCTGTACTACTAAAAGTTTACACAAAAAGCAACACTCATTCACACGAGTCATAAAAACCTTTTTATGGCAGGCCGGTTAAGAAAAAGGTTATTTTGTAATGCTGTTACTGTGTGGCGGCTGTATATAGTTCCAGGTCAAGTAAGAATGTACCCTGTAAGAAGGATTATAGTACTTAGCTGATTAGTGCCTCACAATTCTGAACACCAACTGCAACCCATGTGCAAAGCATCTCTGTATGCTATACATAAAAAAATCAACAGATTCAGAAAAATCCAAACTATGTCCTCCTGTGTGACTCAGTCTTTTTAAAACTGTACATTGTGTTTGCTATTGATAAGTCTTCTTGGATTGCTTTATCTATATAATATGTGGTTCTAATGATAGACAGTGAGTGAGGAATGTCAAAATAGTTCAATTGGACAGTGAACGGCTTTGCCATATATGTGACGCAGGCTTGAGTGAGCCACCCTCATTGTACTGCAGGAAGCTTCAGTGTTATGGGTCTCGGTCTCTCTCTCTTTCGGCTTCAGCCTCTGTTTTTAATAAAGAAGAAATACAGTGAGTGAAATCACATGTGGTAAACAGAGAAAACAAATGAGCAGATGGATTATATAAAAAAATGAATTTTGGACTGGTTATATGAGCAAATAGAGGTTAACAAAGCAAAGAGGGGGGAGTAATCTGGACAAAGCATAGAAATGCATGGGGGAGGGTAGAATCATATGTTCAGTGGTGAGTGTAGTATATCATGTAAACATGTTGATTTTCAGTGATGCATACCTGAATTTTATGTAATGCAACACAATACTGCTTCAATAAAAGGCAGGTGATAGTCTATTCAATAATTTATTTTCAATTATTCAATCATAAGCTTTTTTGATCATAACCAAAAAAGAGAATGTTTGCTTCCCCAGCTATATGAGGCAAAAAGTAGCAGTTTTCACATATATTTAATTTTAAAATCATTCCAAAAACTAAGAAGACACTTTTGAAATCAAGTTCTGCTTACTTTATTATTTAATCCCTCAAAAATCTCCATTTAGTCACTCAGAAATGTTAACAGACAAAAAAGTAACACCATGGGGCCAGGTGGTGGTACTCCTAGTTGAGAGAACATGTTACCATGCACATGGACCCAGGTTCAATACCCTTATCCCCACTTATTTCATGAGCAGTGGAGCAGTGCTGCTTTCTCTCTCCTTCTCTATCTTCCCTTCCCTCTCAATTTCTCTCTGCTCTATCAAATAAAGAAAAAAAAAAAGAAACACCACAAGTCAATTACTCAATGCTATAATTATACTTTTGAGAATTATACTTAAAGTAAATCCAACTAAATTCACAGCAAACTAAGAAAAGACCAGTGTTTGAAGTATGAGAGGAGATGCAAAAAGCTTCTCCTAAGAGAAATAGAGAAAAAAAAAAATCTACCTAGTGGTATATGCCAAACAAACAAATAAAAAAAGAACACGTATCTGCAATTAAAACATGAAAATAATTTTCATCTTAGATTTCTATTTTCTTCTTGGGAAAAACAATGCTATACTGTTTCTAAAATAGAGGAAATTCAGACAAGTAGTTTTAAGTAGAAGCAGTGCTCTTCTAAGTTAGTGGCAATTCTTGGATCCTAGATGGTCATCTAATCAAGAAAGAAATTCCACAGGGTCTACCTTCAGAATATAGCAATAGAATATATATAGAATATATATAGCAAGAACTCAAGCACTTCACACAACCATCAGTACTATATGTATGGTGAATTCACCATATGATTTCTCTAAGAATTGATGCGATACAGAAACTTCCCCAACTGTTCTCCCCGCTTCTACTATGTCCACCTAGGACTTGGTCTTAACATAGCTGTAAGAAAGTAAGTCAATTCATAAACCTTATTATATTGTAAGGTCACACTCAGCAACTCCTCAATCTACACAGTCTCTCTAGGGCATGGTACCCATTACTACCAGGTCACCTCATCTCCTGCTTACCTCTCAATACTTAGGTCCAGTCAAGTTGGATCCCCTGTTTCTTCTCACTTGAGAGCTATTACTCAGGCAGTTTTTTCTGCCTAGACAGTTGCCCCTTCAAATATCAATGAAAACATCTAGTCTTCTACTCAGTAGTTACCTCTCAAATCTTCCCTTAAATATTACTTTCTTAAAGAAGCCTATCTTGACCACAATATTTAATGGCATTTCAATCACTGTCTACACACCCTATCCCAATCACCCTAACTTGTTTGGTTTCTTATTCTTCTCATAAGATTCACTAGTTTTAAATTATGCCACTTTTATTTGGTATGTTTTTTTTTATCTGCACCCATGAGCATAAATTTTGAGAGTCAGGGCTTACTGTTTTGGTTATTTTATTGTTAACTGCCTGGTACACAGTATTTTATTTGATTTTTTTATCTTTAATTATTTTTTTATATTATAGGACAGAAAGAAATTGAGAGAGGAGGGAAAGATAGAGACACCTGTATCACTACTTCACAATTAGCAAAGCTTCCCCCCAGAGGAGGTTCTGGGGGATTAACCCTGGGTCCTACTGCATGATAACTTACATGCTCAACTGGGAGTGCAACTGCCTGGCACCCACAGTAAGTACTTAATAAATATTTATTGCATAAGTACATTATGGTACATTAACAATGCACTATTCTATTGTTAAAAATGAATTTGATCTGTTCAGCCAGATGTTGTAACTATAAAATAAACTTAGTAGAATTAGCTATAACTCATACTACTTGTTTTCATTATTTAGATCTGACCTTGAAAAAGTTTCAAATTACCCAAAGTACAAGTCTCAGGTCAAACAAATAAGAAATGTGCATTTGTTTCATGAGTCTCATGTTCAGCTACCGAATCCTTTTGTACAATTTTGTTGAGTTCTAATAATGATTTGAAAATTTAAGTGATTTTCAGATATGGAAAGACCTGCGATACCTGAGGTAGAAAGGTAAAGAGTTGAAGAAAAGCAGTTTCTAGGCAACAAAAAAGAAAACACCTTTGAAAGATAAGAAAACTAAAACTCTGTCAATTAGCCTGACAACTAATTGGCATGAGAACAAATCAAACAAATTATTTTAAGGAGTGACAGGTACAAAGAAAAAAAGTACTTCCTTAACAAGAATTTTCTTGGAACAGAATCCATGTTAAAGGCACTGTTCAAGCAAGCAATATCCATCACAAAAAAAACAAACACATTTTCATCAAAATCTGGTTTTTTTTTCACTACATCACTGTTTGTAGTAATAGTTATTTTCCTATGTAACTTCAGAATTTCTATGTAAATAAATGCACAGTACATTGTACATATCTCTATACTTCTCAATATAAAGCTGAATAAATTGAGACAAATTATGTTTACATGATTCTTACATTGAAATCTGATTCAATGAGATAAATCAAAGAAATGTGATTTCTTCTCTTTTTTAAAAAGAGTATCTTCTTTATTTTTCATTATTATCTTCATTTATTTATTGGTTAGAAATAGCCAGATAGGGTTTCCCGGAAGATGGCAAACTGATAAGCTGCTAGTTGCTGAGCACTGACCACATCTCCTGGAAATGGTAGGATTTTCTGCCTTTAGCAGGCCAGCCAATAAGGGGTCCTAGTGGTGACACCAAGGAAGTGACTATAACTTAATTTGTGTTAAGAATTAGAGTAGGGGAAAAAGGGGGAAAAAAATTTTTCTTCCTTGTAATTTTCAAGCATACCTCCTCCCGCCCCCCCCCCCCCCCATAACTAGTCCCTGGGGACAAGCTCCTACCAGGATCCCCTGCTAGGAGCTCCATTTCTTTACCAAATTCCTGTCCCACCAGGGAGTATCATTAATTCTAAATCTATACCCTTCTGAAACCTCTGGCCTTTTTTCTTTCTAAGTAGCCAACCCCTCCCCACCTCACCCCGCATAGCTAATTAAATAATTAAAAATAAATACATTAAAAAAAAACCCTTTCCTTTCACTGCCCTTTCATGACTGTTCTTTCTCTTATCTTTTTCTTTTTTCTCTCTCTCTTTTTTTCTTTTTCTCATTCTTGTCATCCCTTCTTCCTTAATCCTACAGCTTCCAAAGTCACAGCGCCCAGCCCCCACACCAACAAACAGTGTGCTTTTTTGAATTCACTGATACACATTTGGGAATTTCCTTTCACTGCTCTTTAATTACAGCTCTTTTTCTTATCTTTTCCCTTTTCTCTCTCGTCTCTCTCTCTCTCTCTTTTTTTTTAATCTTGTCATACACTTCTTCCTTCTTCTTTGCCTTTCTGAATTTGTGAATTATTTTGGGGAAGAAATCGGACTCAGAGTGGACTCTCTATGTGTGTATCTCTGCTCTAGTTCCCTTTCCCCTCTTGTTACCCCTAGAATATACAGTGGATAGTAGATTTGCATAACTGTCTATTCTTGTTATCCTTTCTTTCTTTTCTCTTTCTTCACTGGGATTTGGTTACTATTTTTTCACGGACTGGAGAAATTGTTTGGCTAACTGGTAACGATTAAACTACTTCAATACTTGCTTCAGTTGCTACTGTAATTCCTGAGGTTGGTGAGTGCAATTGTCATAAAGGTATTTAGTACAGTGTTACTTGTACTCAAGACACAACTGAGGAACAACAGAGCATAAAAAAAAGAAACACATAAATCATAAAAATGGGTAGATCAAAAGCAAAAATTGCTACTCCAGTGAATGAAGACAAGAGCCCAGAAGAAACTACAAATCAGCCAGAAGTAACCATAGGTAAGAAAAGTATGCAAGCAATAATAAACTTATTAATCACAGAAATGAAAACAACATTGGAGGAAAGGAAAAGCAGTATTAGGGAAACAACAGTTGAGACCCCCAAGGAAAATACTGATTATCTTGAGGCAATTAGAGAACTGAAAGCTGAAATAGCTGTAATGAAGAAAGAAGCTGAGGCAAGGGAAAGCAGACTAACAGAAGCAGAAAACAGAATGAGTCAGACAGAGGATGAGCTACAGAAAACGAAGAAAGAGGTGAAAGAGCTGAAAAAGAGATTGAGAGACACTGAAAACAACAGCAGAGACATATGGGATGATCTCAAAAGAAGTAACATTCGTATAATTGGCCTGCCAGAGGAAGAAAGAGAGGAAGGGGAAGCAAACATTCTAGAGGAAATAATACAAGAAAACTTCCCAGACCTGAATAACAGAAAGGACATCAAGATTCAAGAGGCCCAGAGAGTACCAAACAGAATCAACCCAGACCTGAAGACACAAAGACACATCATAGTCACAATGAGAAGAAGTAAGGATAAAGAAAGGATCCTAAAGGCTGGAAGAGAGAAACAAAAAGTCACATACAAGGGAAAACCCATAAGATTATCTGCAGACTTCTCCACTCAAACTCTAAAAGCCAGAAGGGAATGGCAAGATATCTATCAAGCCATGAATGAAAAAGGGTTTCAACCAAGGATAATATATCCTGCTAGACTTTCATTCAAACTAGATGGAGGGATCAAAACCTTCTTAGATAAACAACAGTTAAAGGAGGCAACCATCACCAAGCCAGCCCTGAAAGAGGTTCTAAAAGACCTCTTATAAACAAGAACATCACTATAATACTTGCAATATATCAGAGCAAACGAAAATTTTTTTTGAACAATGGCACTACAATACATTATATCCGTAATATCAGTAAACGTCAATGGCTTAAACTCACCCATCAAAAGGCACAGGGTGGGGGGATGGATCAGAAAACATAACCCAACCATATGCTGCTTGCAAGAATCCCATCTGTCACAACAAGATAAACAGAGACTTAAAGAGAAAGGATGGAAAACTATCATACAGGCTAACGGACCACAAAAAAGGGCAGGAACAGCCATTCTCATCTCAGACACGATAGATTTTAAATTAAATAAAGTAATAAAAGATAGGCAATGACATTACATAATGATTAGAGGATCAATCAGCCAAGAAGACTTAACAATTATTAACATCTATGCACCCAGTGAGGGACCATCTAAATACATTAAGCATCTACTGAAAGAATTTCAAAAATACATCAATAGTAATATAGTAATAGTGGGAGACTTCAAGACCCCACTCTCACACTTAGACATATCAACAAAGCAGAGAACCAATAAAGATACAAGAGAATTGAATGAAGAGATTGACAGACTAGGCCTCTTGGACATTTTCAGACTCCTTTACCCCAAAAAACTGGAATACACCTTCTTTTCAAATCCACATAACACATACTCAAGGATAGACCACATGTTGGGCCACAAAGACAGCATCAATAAATTCAAGAGCACTGAAATCATCCCAAGTATCTTCTCAGACCACAGTGGAGTAAAACTAACATTTAACAACAAACAGACAATTATTAAAAGTCACAGAATTTGGAAACTAAACAACATACTCCTTAGGAAACACTGGGTCAGAGACTCACTCAAGCAGGAAATTCAAATGTTCCTGGAAAATAATGAAAATGAAGACACAACCTATCAAAATATTTGGGACACAGCTAAAGCAGTACTGAGAGGGAAACTTATAGCCATACAATCACATATTAAACATCAAGAAGAAGCTCAAATGAACGACCTTACTGCACACCTCAAGGACTTGAGGAAGAGGAACAAAGGAGCCCTAAAGCAACCAGAAGGACAAAAATCAATAAAGTTCGAGCAGAAATAAACAACATCGAAAATAAAAGAACCATACAAAAGAGCAATGAAGCCAAATGTTGGTTCTTTGAAAGATTAAACAAAATTGACAAACCCCTAGCCAGACTCACCAAACAAAAAAGAGAGAAGACTCAAATTAATAGAATTGTAAACGATGGAGGAGATATCACAACTGACACCACAGAAATCCAGAGAATCCTGCGAAACTTCTACGAAGAACTATACACCACCAAGCTAGAGAATCTGGATCCAAAACTGAACCAAGAAGAACTACAAAATATAAATGCACCAATCAAAGACAAAGAAACTGAAACCGTTATTAAGAATCTCCCCAACAACAAAAGTCCTGGACCAGATGGCTTCACAAATGAATTCTACAAAACTTTCAGGAAACAGTTAATATCCATACTTCTTAATGCAATACCCATAAATGATCCACCAAGCTTCTTTAAGAGAATAAAACAAACACTACATTCATTTATCTGGAACCTGAAAACACCTAGAATTGCCAAAACCATCTTGAGGAAAAGAAACAGAAATGGAGGCATCACACACCCAGATATCAAACTATATTATAAAGCCATCATCATCAAAACAGCATGGTACTGGAACAAAAATAGGCACACAGACCAGTGAAACAGAATTGAAAGACCAGAAATAAATCCCCACACCTATGGACATCTAATATTTGATAAGGGGGCCCAGGGTATTAATTGGAAGAAGGAGGCTCTCTTCAATAAATGGTGTTGGGAAAACTGGGTTGAAACATGCAGAAGGAACTTGAACCACTTCATCTCACCAGAAACAAAAATCAACTCCAAATGGATCAAAGACCTGGATGTTAGACCAGAAACAATCAAATACTTAGAGAAAAATATTGGTAAAACACTTTCCCACCTACACATCAAGGACATCTTTGATAAAATAAACCCAATTGCAAGAAAGACTAAAGCAGAAACAAACCAATGGGACTACATCAAATTGAAAAAGCTTCTGCACATGCAAAGAAACTATTAAACAAACAAAGAGACCCCTCACAGAATGGGAGAAGATCTTGACATGCCATACATCAGACAAGAAACTAATAATCAAAATATATAAAGAGCTCAGCAAACTTAGCACCAAAAAAGCAAATGACCCCATCCAAAAATGGGCAGAGGATATGAACAAAACATTCACCTCAGAGGAGATCCAAAAGGCTAACAAACATATGAAAAACTGCTCCAGGTCAGAGAAATGAAAATTAAAACAACACTGAGATACCACCTCACTCCTGTAAAAATGGCATACATCAAATAGGACATCAGCAACAAATGTTGGAGAGGCTGTGGGGACAGAGGAACCCTTTAGCATTGCTGTTGGGAATGTAAATTGGTATAGACTCTGTGGAAAGCAGTCTGGAGAACTCTCACAAGTCTAGACATTGATCTTCCATATGATCCAGTAATTCCTCTCCTGGGGTTATACCCGAAGGACTCCATAACACCCAACCAAAAAGAGGTGTGTACTCCTATGTTCATAGCAGCACAATTTATAATAGCTAAAACCTGGAAGCAACCCAGGTGCCCAACAATAGATGAGTGGCTGAGAAAGCTGTGGTATATATACACAATGGAAAACTATACAGCTATGAAGAACAATGAACCCACCTTCTCTGACCCATCTTGGACAGAGCTAGAAGGAATTATGTTAAGGGAGCTAAGTCAGAAAGATAAACATGAGTATGGAATGATCCCATTCATCAACAGAAGTTGAGAAGGAAGATCTGAAAGGGAAACTAAAAGCAGGATCTGACAAAATTGAAAGTAGGGCACCAAAGTAAAAACCCTGTGGTGACGGGTAGACACGCGGCTTCCTGGGCCGGTGGGTGGGTGGGTTGGTGGGATGGGACACAGTCTTTTGGTGGTGGGAATGGTGTTTATGTACACTCCTAGTAAAGTGTAGTCATATAAATCACTAGTTAATTAATATGAGAGGGGGAAAATTAATTGTATGTCTCAAAGTTTTTAAAACACAGAGTCTTTTTAATACATAGGCTATGTATTTGATATGCGGACTCTCTCAAAAGCCTAGACCAAGTAGGTCAGAAGCAACTGTTGGCACAGCTATATACAAGAATACTGGGTACTGTACAGCAAACCCTAACAAAAGGACTTTTCAAATTACCAAATAATGTGATGATAACAATTACTATCCATTGTCTTTTTGAACCCTAAGACAGTAGGACCCTCATTTCTCCACTATAGAGCCTATATTTCCCCCAGTCCTGGAACCTTAGGATAGGGCCCACTTTCCTGCATGCCTCTCCCAATCCATATCAAATAATACTGCATCAGCCGATAACAACCTAATCAATGCAACGATTGCCACCTCAACATTCTTCAGCTCAGACCATGTCCAGAGACTTCAGGTGTGGAATGACAACCCTTCAGCTTCATACACGGGTGAGACCTTTCCTTTCATAGTATTCTCTAATTCCATCCCAGGTGGATCATTTTCTAACAAAGTCCCAAAACCTAGACCAGGTTCTGTGAGACAGAGCATATGTTCACACATATCCATAAACTAGTGCAAAATATATACCTGGAAGCAGAAGTACACTAGAGTTTGTAGTGAGTACCCCCCACACACACACTTCCTCTCCACTATTCCAATCTTTGGGTCCACGATTGCTCAACAATTTGTCTGGCTTTGTATGTTAACTCTCTTTTCAGCCACCAGGCTTCAGATGCCATCAGGATGCCGGCCAGGCTTCCCTGGACTGAAGACCCCACCAATGTGTCCTGGCACTTCACTTTCCTAGATACCCACCCTACTGGGGAAAGAGAGAGGCATGCTGGGAGTATGGATAGATCAGTCAACGCCCATGTTCATTGGGGAAGCAATTACAGAAGCCAGACCTTCCACCTTCTGCAACCCACAATGAACCTGGGTCCATGCTCCCAGAGGGATTGAGAATGGGAAAGCTATTGGGGAGGGGATGGGATATGGAGATTGTGTGGTGGGAGTTGTGTGGAGTTGTACCTCTCCTACCCTATGGTTAATTTATCCTTTTTTAAATTTTTTATTTAAGAAAGGATTAATTATCCTTTCTTAAATAAAAAATAAATTTTAAAAAATTAAACAAAATATTTCATTTTTAATGCTATTTCTGTTACACAGTAGTATTAAATGACAGAAACCTAACTTTTTTAATATATATTTCTGTTTACTGGGAATGTAGAGGCCACACAATATGAAAAGCAAAATTTCTTTCCCTTACTTGAACAAGAAGAAATGCTAAGTTAAAAGTTTTTTTTTCTTTTCTTGTGTTCTCATTTATCCCTTCTTTCAAAGCTGCCATATGAACCTGTTCCTAACAAACTGATTCCAACTGAAAACTAATACAGTGAAGCAGCCATGGAAGCATCCTGTTAGGAGTTTTGGAATGGCCTTCTAATGCATTTCATAAATGTAGCATACTTTTATGCTATGTGACATTTAAATTAAAACTTGCCTGTAAAGAGGGCTGGGTAGTGGTGCACTTGGTTGATTACATATGTCATAATGTTGGGCAGCCCCCCTGCTCCGTCCTCCATTGATGACACTATGACCTATTTACATAATCATTGTTTTGCCTGATCTATCTTCTTTCTACCTCGAGACACGCCCTGCCTGCAGAGTGTTAATTAATCCCACCAGTTAAAACCATCACAACAGTTGCTAAGGATGCCTCCAGCTTCCCTGCACTTTCCTAGCCATCTCAGTCCTGACTTGCCACTTCCAGTTTTACACTATAAAGGCACTTCTGTTTCTGGTTTCTCTCTCTTCCTTGCTTTCTCTGGAGAAGGGCTGGTGTGCAGAGCGGGAGGTGGCCATTGCAGCTTTGTGCCACATGGCTTAACTCACTATGCTCTCACGCCTGACTCTCAGACCCCACATTAATAAAGAATTGTATTATGATGCTGCCATGAGTCCCTGGATCCTGTCTCCCACCTGCAACGCTAGCCTGGCATTTTAATGCACAATAACCTGGGTTCAAGCACCTGGTCTCCACCTGCAGGGGGAAAGCTTTGCAAGTGGTGAAACAATGCTGCAGGTGTCTCTCTTCTTTTCTGTCTTTTCTTTCCTTTTGATTTCTGACTATGTCCATCCAACAAATAAAGATAATTTTTAAAAAGTTGCATGTAAAATCTGTTCTGTAAACTGCAAATTTTAAATATTACTCTTGTGACACCATGACCTTATTTTTAAAAAATACAAATAAATAAGTCCTTTGAGTGTGTTTATTTTAGACATATATGAACTAATAAAATGAGCTCTTACTATTCTGCATATGTCTCTTTACTATTATAAACATTTTATTATGTTTGCTCCTAGCTGTTTTTATTAACTCTTTCAGTGCTGATTCTACTCATACAAAGCAGATACTAAGCCATAAGAAACAAAAGAGGGTCCAGTCTTTCTGCAAGTTACAATTATAATCCTATTATCAAAGAATTAGTTTCTTCACTCTCTAAAACAATGCTCTGAGTAAGAGGAGTCATTCGTGTCTATATTATCTGAGTAAGGGTAAAACATACAGAAACTGCAATGGAGACTTCTCTAACTACTCTTTCCCCTAAATAACATGTTCAGTATCTACAGAGGAAAAATAGCAAGCTATCCCTAGTCTGATTTAGGTTCTTTGTGGTGCCAAGTCATGAAGTACTTGATGATTTTCTTCAAAGTGTGATTATATATTTGTGTTTTATTTGGCCATGCATATAATTAAAATATGCAGAATGTGAAAGTATAATAATAAGACCCATCTTGACACTACTATAAACAAGCTGTTTGTTGTCATTTAAGACCCAGCTGTGTCATCCTTTAACCTTGCACACAGGATACCAAGGATGTGTGTGAACATGTACACACGTACACCATATACAAAGCTGTAGCTAGGCGTAACACGTATGCTTACCTGGTTGTTCAATAGCTAGCAACTGTTAAGAATCCTGGAAGCAAAGTACTTTCTGAGCAAGAACAAAATATACTCAACTCTTATCACATATTTAAAAGTTCATTGTTATATTTTTCTTAGACTATTATTTCTATGAATTATTCCCACAGCATTACTAGGATTTTCTTTTTAAAAATAGTATGTGGCCATTACAAATATTTCTAAATTATAAGATAATTTTAAAGGTAGCTATTTAAATACAGCATAATTTTTATAATAAATAAATTACATACTAACAGGAAATTTTCAAACATTTAACAAAATAATTTGCTTGATTTCAAAAGAAATCAACAGGAAAGCTGATATATTACCTTTTCACTGTGACTATACATTTATTTCCCCTTTGAGTCGCCACCATGTTAGTTCACATATAAGAAAATTTTATAAATATTCAAATCAGGTGTGACAATAAAAAATCTATACTGAAAAACCATACTGTGCAGTAAGAGTTAGAAACTTGATCTTCAAAGATTATGTCAAAGTGTATAACCAGCATGTTTTTGAACAGTTCTCTAAAAATGATTACCAAAAGCTCATGCTAATCAAAATTATTAAATACATCACAGATCCAATTAACAAGTGCACTTTATGCCCAAGAATTATATACTCAAGAATTTCTTATCCAATAGTAGATATACAGTAAAAAGATGGTTCTAAATAGACATTCAGATCAGAAGATCATGTACATTTTATTCACATTAAAAATAAATGACTTACCTACTAAACCCCAAGCTTACTTTCTTAGCTCTGATCTTTCAAAGTTATTAACAGGAGACATAGTTGCAAGGTAAAAGTAGGAAATTGTGTTGTGCCAAAAGAATAGATGGCTACGAAAGACTGGAACTAGTATGTCTCCAGTCTCTTTATCCTAAACCAAAATCTAGAACATTTGGTGTTTGGCATTCCATGGCAAACTGAATTGATATCAGGAAGCTATATGGGAAGATGATCCTCTAAGATAGTGTACTTAGCAGCCTCTGTAACAGGACTCCAAATGGCACACACACCAGAGGAAATCTATGAGCTGTCTTTCAATAAGTTAAGGGCCCCAGCTGTGATAGAATTTTTTTTGATGATTTATTATCAATGTCACATATATACTACATTTTAAAATTAAGTATTCACTTCACAAAACTGTTTTGTTAAAGTGGAACAGAATTGTATTATATTAATTTACTCTATAAATAGAAGTTTGTAGATGATTTCACAGAAATTTTTCCATTTATACACTATACAGTCTCATCTGACTAACTATAATTTAGACAATGAGCACTCTTATCAGCAATGCTTTCTTCAACTATAAAGAACAATTTCTTGGAAAGTGAAAGAAAAGAAAAAGATGCTAATTTATTAAATAAGATACTGACAAACCTCATGATATTAAAATCATAGCTATTTCTGAAGCATGAAATTCATTCAATAATTGTCCTTTTTTCTATATTCAGCCTCTTTAGCAAACTTACATGTAAACACTTATATTTAGATCATTTTCCAACATTTTTCCTCACTAGCTCCTCTGAAATAGAAGTTTTCCTCTTTCTCTGGCAAGATAGAAATAGAAGTTTTCCTCTTTCTCTGGCAAGATAGCTGCTTCTTATTTTGTTACAAAACACTGAAATCTAGATAGTTCTTCATCTCTTCATTCTAAGGGAAAAAGTGTCAATTCATGTCTCCTTACAGAAAACGGTGATCCTTGCTGAGTCTCCTTCCCCTGGCTGATGAATTTCCCCCAGCTCCTGGAAGTGTCAGCTGGTTTTTTTTTTTTTTTAATTTTTTAATGATTTAATTGTAAAGGTTTTTTAAAATTTTTTAAATACTTATTTATTTTCCCTTTTGTTGCCCTTGTTGTTTTTCATTGTTGTTATAGTTATTATTGTTGTTATTATTTATGTCATCGTTTTTGGATAGGACAGAGAGAAATGGAGAGAGATGGGGAAGACAGAGAGGGGGAGAGAAAGACACCTGCAGACCTGTTTTACCACCTGTGAAGTGACCCCCCTGCAGGTGGGGAGCTGGAGGCTGGAACCAGGATCCTTAGCTGGTCCTTGTGCTTTGCACCACGTGTGCTTAATCCCTGCGCTACTGACTGACTCCCGAAAGTGTCAGCTGTTCTAATGGATATGCTGCCCCTTTCAAAGGACTGCTCAGCTTCCCTGAAGATTGTAGCACTGTCATCCTCTCTGCAAAGGTGACTCAGAGCCAGTAACCAGTGTCTGCAACTGTAGCCTTAAATGAGAAAATTCTGCCTCACAAATTCTATTCATGATCCAGGTCCCCTGATACACACTGCTCCATACGTAAATATACCCAGGGATCAGATCACAGCAAGGGTTTATCTGAGACCATCACTGGAGTTGAGGAGGTTCACAGAGCAAAAGTAAACTGATAAAATGAGTGGCCCAGGCCACCCAGCCACTTAAGACTATTGCATCAATGTTATCTCTAAAGTTTATATCCATTTATAATCATTTAAAGAAGAAAAAGGCTGAGCTTCGGTAATAAATGAATCAGTTACATGTATAGCTAAACACAATTCAAATACTCAGCAACATCAGTAGCTTTATCAGTCATGGTGAGATTAAAATATGGTATTGGGTACATGCTTAGCTTACACATCTGCCACTATGAGTTTCCTCTACTTCTAGGTGGCATGGGGTGCATCAGATTGATGAAGATGGAGGCTCACTGAAGCTCAAGCTAATTCAGTAGTTAGCCTGAACGATTGATTGATTGATTTTTGCCACCAGGATTATCAACGCATGATGAATCAATTCACCACCACTCCCGCAAGAAAACTTTTTTTTGGGGGGTGGGGGGGATGATGGAGATGAGAGAAATGGAGAGGGAAGTGGGAGATAGAGAAGAAAATAGAGGAGACAGACACTTGCAGCACTACTTCACTGCTTATGAAGCTTGCCCCCTGCAGATAGGTATCAGAGCCTTGAACCCTGGCCCTTATGAATGGTAGTATGTACACTCCATTGAGTATAACACACCCAACCCCAGTTTACTTTATTTTTCCATGCATTTTTTTATAGTTGATGTCTTCTAATACACAATACTGCACAATACAAAGGTCCACAAATCTTCAACTCATTCCCACAGCTTCATCCACATATCTTTTACCTGACCGTTGATCAATTAGCTAAGTTCTCCTAGAGTCCCTATGTAGTCTAATCATGAATCTCTATTCTTAACACAAAATGGACAGTCATATACATTCCCTGTCTATTGGGGGGATCTCTCTGCACCACTGCCCTTCAGCCCTGAATGGGGCTGCAGCCAAAAGACCAAATGAAGGGGCTGAAAGGAGACACACCAGGTTTAGCACACATAGTGCAAAGCACAAGGACAGGCACAAGGATCCCGGTTTGAGCCCCGGGGGGCCCAACTGCAAGGGGTAGAAGGGGTTGTTTCACAGGCAGTGAAGCAGGTCTGCAGGTGTCTATCTTTCTTTCCCCCTCCTCCCCATTTGCCTTCCGCTCTCACAGCCACAACAATGGAAAAAGGATGGCCGCCACGTGCAGTGGATTCAAAGTGCAGGCAAGGAACACCAACAATAACCCTGGAGGCAAAAAAAAAAAAAAAAAAAAAAAAGCAAGATGGTGGATTGGAGACAACACCTGGTATGAGCTCTGCAAGAAAGCTGCTTTCACCTGGGAATCATCAGTGAGGGTAGGATTTGGGGGCCAGTAGTGGAGGGGGAGAATAGGAGGGGGTGCTCAGGGTGACACCAAATAAAAGTCCTATAACCCACACTTGGGCTGGCAAACAGAGGCCAAAAAGGACAAAGGAAACAGGGATTTGTCTTGGCTATTTCTGCACTCATCCCACCCCCAACCCAAAACCAGTCCCTGCACCATCTGTTCCTGGCAGGCTTCCTGTGGAGCTATCAAAATTCCTGCTTCAGCAAGGGTGTCATCCAAAGAGCAGGGTATATCTCCCCAAGCAAAGCCTTTTTTTTTCTTTTTGAAGGGGGCTGGAGCTCTGAGTGACAGAATACCTGACCTATTAGGGCTTTAGCCTTGCCAGGGGAAATATTAACTATCTCCCTGGATTTACCTCTGGAGTTAGTTTGATAGTTGCTTCTTGTAATTATTTGGTTTGCTTGGTTTAGGAAGAGGACTAGGTTGTGTGCAGCCAATTTGGAACAGTCTGCAGACTGTTAGGGCTTTTTATTCTATTGTGTTATTATTACTATTTGCACTTGTCTCTTTTTCCTCATCTCCAGGTTGACCAAAATTCATTGTTGTTGCTTTTTCCATTAATAGGAGACTGGGTGTGCTATCCATTGTGAGAGGAACTTGCTTTTCTGCTGGGAAATTGTGCCAATGCAGTCACATCTGCCATGTTGTCCACTCAGGCTACTGCTAGTTCCCGTGAGAATTGGGACATTCTCAGAGTTCAGCCATGTTGTGCCCTCAGGGCATTGTCTATATCCCCACGATATTTGGAGTGCTTTGGTTACTCCTCCCCCCTCCCATTCTCACGAGAGTTATT
This sequence comes from Erinaceus europaeus, assembly GCF_950295315.1. Taxonomy (NCBI): domain Eukaryota; kingdom Metazoa; phylum Chordata; class Mammalia; order Eulipotyphla; family Erinaceidae; genus Erinaceus; species Erinaceus europaeus. The sequence continues at coordinate 140,082,860 of NC_080162.1, forward strand.
ATCCTATCCTGGAGTGCTATGGTTACTCCTCCCCCTTCCCATTCTCGCAAAAGCTACTCCTATAAAAGCCCTTCTTTTTCCGCACCTTGTTCTCTTGCCAGCGCTCAACTTCGGTGTTCAGACGCAGGAAAGGTTACTGCGTGAGGCAGCCATTTTTGCTACCTCCACATGGCCCAACCTGCCTCTCTAGGTGAGAGCCCAACTCTGAGGTGCCAGCGTAAATAAAGATTTGTGTTTCCTCTTCGCTCCGGACCCCCTCTCTCTCTTCTCCGCGGCCTGCGCACAACAAAACTTTTCTCTCTCTCTTTTATCCACCTTCCTTTTTCTCTCCTCCTAGCACATCCAAAAAAATCTCTTTCCTTTCCCTACTTTTTTTTTCTTTTTCTTTCTGTATTCAATAGCATTCATTTGTGAAATATCTTATGGAAGAAGTCTGACTCGGAGTGGACTCGTGTGTGTGTGTGTGTGTGTGTGTGTGTGTGTGTGTTCCTTTCCTTTCTTTTCCTACTACCTCTAGAATTTATAGTGGACAGTTTATTTGTGTAATTGTCTATTCTTGCTTTGTCGTTTTTCTTTCATTTTCTTATTTTTCTTTTTGTTTTGTTTGTTTTTGTTCTTGGACTGGTGGTGTTGCTTGGCTAACTGGTTTTTGGTTGAACTGCATCAATCTTTGCTTCAGTTGCTACTGTTGTACATTCTGAGGTTTGTGATTTCATTTGTGAAAAGACTTTAGTGTGGCCTGTCCTCACAACACAACAACTGAAGAATAACAGGACAGACAAACACAAACCACATCAATTTAAAAATGGTTAAATCAAGAGCAAATTAAACTGATACCACAATGAATCAAGACAGGAACCCAGAAGAAACTCCAAATAAGTCAAGCAACTACAGATAAGAAAAGTTTTCCAAACAACAACTGACTTATTAATCACATAAATGAGGACAGCTATTGAGGAAAAGGCTATCAGAAATAGGGAAAAAACAAATGATACCCTCAAGGAAAATACTAGCTACCTCTAGGAAAGTAGAGAACTAAAAGCTGAAATAGCTGAGCTAACAGGCCAACTAGCAGAACAAGCTAATACTGTAACTGAACTGAAAAAGGAAACTGAGGGAAAGGAAAGCAGATTAACAAAAGCAGAAAACAGAATTAGCCAAATAGAGGATAAGCTAGAGAAAACTAAGAAGGTAAAAGAGCTCAAAAAGAGATTGAGAGACACTGAAAACAACAACAGAGACATATGGGATGATCTCAAAAGAAGTAACATTATCATAATTTGCCTACCAGAGGAAGAGAGAGAGGAAGGGGATGTAAGCATCCTAGAGGAAATAATAGAAGAAAACTTTCCAGCCCTAAACAACAGAAAGGACATTAAGATTCAAGAGACCTAGAGAGTCCCAACCAGAATCAACCCAAACCTGAAGACACCAAGAAACATCATAGTTACAATGAAAAGAAATAAGGATAAAGACCAGTCAACGTCCATGTTCAGCGGGGAAGCAATTACAGAAGCCAGACCTTCCACCCTCTGCAACCCACAACGACCCTGGGTCCATGCTTCCAGAGGGATAGAGAATGGGAAAGCTATCAGGGGAGGGGATGGGATATGGAGATTGGGTGGTGGGGAATTGTGTGGAGTTGTACCCCTCCTACCCTATGGTTTTGTTAATTTATCCTTTCTTAAATAAAAAATAAATTTAAAAAGCACATAACAAAATTAAAAAAAAAAAGAAAGAAGGATAAAAAAAGGATCATAAAGGCTGCAAGAGAAAAACAAAAAGTCACATACAGGAAAAACCCATAAGACTATCAGCAGACTTCTCCACTCAAACTCTAAAATCCAGAAGAGAATGGCAAGGTTTCTATTGAGCCCTTAATGAAAAAGTGTTTCAATCAAGGATAATATATCCTTCTAGACTTTCATTCAGACTAGATGGAGGGATAAAAACCTTCTCAGACAGGCAACAGTTAAAGGAGGCAACCATCACCAAGCCTTCCCAGAAAGAGGTTCTAAAACACTTCCTATAAACAAGAATATCACCAAAATACTTGCCGTATATAAGAGCAAATAAAATAGTATTGAATAATGGCACTGCAATACTTTAAATCCGTATTATCAATCTCAATGGCTTAAATTCACCCATTAAAAAGGCACAACTAGGGAGTCGGGCAGTAGTGCAGTGGGTTAAGCACACGTGGTGCAAGGCACAAGGACTGGTGTAAGGATCCCAGTTTGAGCCCCTGGCTCCTCACCTGCAGGGGAGTCACTTCACAGGTGGTGAAGCAGGTCTGCAGGTGTCTGTCTTTCTCTTCCCCTCTCCATCTTCCCCTCCTCTCTCCATTTTTCTCTGTCCTATCCAGCAATGGTGATATCAATAACAACAATAATAACTACAACAACAATGAAAAAAAGAGCAAAAAAGGGAAGAATAAATCAATATTAAAAAAAAATTTTTAAAGACACAATTAGGAGGATGGATCAGAAAACACAACCCAACCATATGTTGCTTGAAAGAATCCCACTTGACCCAACAAGACAAACACAGACTTAAAGTGAAAGGATGGAAAACTAGCATACAGTCTAATGGACCACAAAAATGGGGAGGAACAGCCATTCTCATTTCTGACACAATTAACTTTAAATTAAATAAAGTAATAAAAGATAGGCAATGCCACTACGTAATGATCAGAGGATCAATCAACAAGAAGATTTAACAATTACTAACATCTATGCACCCAATGAGGGTCCATCTAAATAAATCAAACACCTACTGAAAGAACTAAAAAAATACATCAATAGAAATACAATAATAGTAGGAGACTTCAACACCCCACTCTCACACTTAGACAGATAAACTAAGCACAGAATCAATAAAGAAACAAGACAATTAATCAAAGAGATGGACAGATAAGACCTCCTGGACATTTTCAGAATCCTTCACCCCCCAAAACTGGAATACACATTCATTTCAAATCTACACAGCACATACTCAAGGATAAACCACATATCAGGTCACAAAGACAGTATCAACAAATTCAAGAGTGTTAAAATCATCCCAAGCATCTTCTCAGACCACAGTGGAATAAAGTTAACATTTAAGAACAAACAGAAAATTACTAAACGTCTCAAAATTTGGAAACTCAACAACATACTGCTTAATAACTGCTGGGTCAAAGAAGCACTCAAGCAAGAAATTCAAGTTTTCCTATAAAGAAATGAAAATGAAGACAGAAGCTATCAAAATACTTGGGACTCAGCTAAAGCGGTACTGAGAGGGAAACTCATAGTCATACAAGCATTTTCGATGTTGTTTATTTTTGCTATAATTTTAGTGATTTCTGTCCTGGTTGCTTTAGGGTCCTTTGTTCTTCTTTCTCTAAGTCCTTAAGGCATGCAGTAAGGGAAGAGTGGCAGAGTCATAAGTAAAGAAGCATCAATCAGAGTACACTGCAGAGGTAAGGAACACATTTCTATTCATATGCATTTTTGTAGTTGTACACACAGAATCTGGGAGACCTATGTCTGTTGTAGTCAACTGTCAGAGGTCACTACTCTGCATAGTTTAAGAAAAACACTAGTGGGCCAGCCAGTGGCACACCTGGTTAAGCATTCATATTACAGTGTGCAAGGACCAGGGTTCAAGCCCGTGGTCCCCACCTTCAACAAGGGAAAAACTTCACAAGTGGTGAAGCAGGGATACAGGTGTCTCTCTGTCTCTCTTCCTTTGCATCTCCTCCTCCTCTCTCAATTTCTCTCTGTGTCTATCGAGTAATGAATAAATTAAAATAAAGTAAAATACACTAAAGTAGAAATTGTTGATGTCCTGAAAAAAATCCCTTTGTCAAGTAAGTGCATTCTCCAGCTGATAGGAGTGTTAGCTGCAAATTGTAATTCACAATTACTCTTGACAGGAAACACTCTCAAAGGACAACAGTTATTTCCCCCAGGAGGGCACCTATTAACCAATGAGTGGTTACAGTAAGAGTCTATAGATAGGAAGGAATGATTCATACTCAATTACCTTTATCCTCATAGCTAGACTTAGCCTTAGACTACATCCTTGATAACTCTTACCTGTCCTGCTTTACTCATTCTCCTATATTTTCTCTGAAGAGCACTCAGTAAAGAATACATCTGCCATGTATTGTACCAAAGCAAAAGACTGGAGTGATGGGGTCGGTTCAGGTCCTGGAACATGATGGCAGAGGAGGACCAAGTGCGGGTTGCATTGTTTTGTGGAAAACTGGGAAATGTAGTGCAAGTACAAACTATTTTATTTTAATAATGACTATAAACCACTGATCCCCCAATAAAGAAATTTTTTAAAAGAATATATATATATCTGCCTCAGGCTAGACAATTTCTAGGCAACTTGTAATAAGATAGTCATTTTTTTTTTCTTTTACTGACTCAGCATGAACTCTGATAAATTGTAATTGGCAGGTGCTAGGCAACAAGAAGAAAACAGACTTTAATTTTAACATGGGCAGGAGAGAGAGCATAATGGTTATAAAAATGATTTTCATGCCTTTGCTATGAGGTCTGCTGTTCAGTCTCTGAGCTGAACAGTATTCCAGTGGTGGTGGTGGTGGTGATGGTAGTAGTAGTAATAATAATTGGAGATTTAATTCTTCTAATCTTTAGGCTCCAGATTCCATACAAACTTAAAAAGGAAGGCTCAGTCACCTGCTAGTGATTGACCAATTAAAGCCGACTCAAGGTGAAGCCAAAGGTCTAGTAAGAGAAAGGTTCTACTGATCACAGGTTTTCCTTGTAGTTAGTTGACATATCAGATGTACACTTACCAACAACAGAAACCCTAACTGTTTTGTTTATCAATTTCTCCCTCAGAACCTTATAAAATATGTGGATAATTGTGAATACTTGATAAGTATTGGTAGTTTAAGGAATAAAAGTACTTTATATCTGCCATCATTTAAACAAATGTTTTTGTTGTCTTGTCCAAGAAGCTAAGTTATGTAATGTTAGTGTCCTAAAAAGAGACTTAAAAAGACTTAACAGCTATCCCTGAGTAATGGCTTCAGATTAAATGAAAATTAAAGAATATCACTAAGCTTTGTCTCAGAGGTAAGTCTCAACAAAAGTGGATAAACAGCAAAAAGGAACCAGTACCAAAAAATGTAAAAGAAAAATAAACTGAGGGCTAGGTGGTACATCTGGTTAAGTGCTCACATTACAATGTGCAAAAGACTCAGGTTCAAGCCCCTGGTCCCCAAATGCAAAGGGTAAGCTTCATGAGTGGTAAAGTAGGGCTGCAGGTACCCCCCCCTCTCTCTCACTCTCTCTCATCCTCTGCACTCTCAGTTTCTCTCTGTCACTATCCAATAATATATATTTAAATATTAAAAAAAGAAAGAAAAATAAATAGTTGGGGGCCAGGCTGTGCCACACGTGGTTAAGTGCACACATTACAGTGTACAGAGACCCAGGTCACCCATCTATACATGGGAAGCTTCACAAGTGGTGAAGCACGGCTGCAGGTGTCTCTCTTTCTCTCTCCCCATTGCTCCTTCTCTTCTCAATTTCTCTCTGTCTCTATCCAATAATAAAGTAAAATAGAAAAACAGAAAGAAAAGCAAACACTATATAACACACACACAACAACTACGAAAAGGAGCAAGAAATAAATATAATAATGTAATGAAAAATCTGAGGCAAATATCATTTATGTCACTTGATTTGATCTAATTTCCCTCTTACTTTTACTATAACAGAATCATACTTGAGGTCTAGGGCTTTCTCAAACCAGTTAAAGGCAGGAAAATTATTACCAAACACCCTTGCAACAGCTATGAATTCTTCTCTTGCTAGGACACTGCTTGCTCTTCATTTTCATTTTTGTTCTGAAATCTGTATATTCAGATGTACATTATGTATTTCTTTCACTTAACTGACCAGTCTGTTTCTGTCTCTGTTATTTTTGCCCAGGGAGGGAGTCATTGCCAGGACTTGCCTGCTCCAGAAGACTTTTTCAGATAGCGACATCATAGCACCAAAGATTCCCCTCATTTGGCTCAACACTGGGTCAAATTCATGACAAAACAGATGCCCTGTTAGGTGAGCCACATCACCAGATACTATGTGGTTCCTTCTCACTGCTCTCCTTCCACTAATAGACTTGCAAGTTTATGAGTGCCTGTGAGGCTAGAAATATCAGAATCAAAAATAGGGTTGGAATCCAGTCTTATTGTAAGACACAGTCTGGACACACAGAGAACAGTAAGGATACACATGTACAGAAGAAAGGTCTGAGGCCACAGCAACAAAATAGCTCTCTCAAAAACCAAGAAAAGGACTTCAGAAGAAAATAGACCTAGCAACAAAAATACCTTAACCTTGGACTTCTAGAACCCAGAACCATGAGGAATAATAATAATTTAAAAAATATCTGTTATTTTATAAAAAAAATCTGTTATCTGTTAAATCAGTAATGCTGTGTTATAGCAATCCTAGAAAACTAGCATTTAGGAGTACATATTTATTGACTTAAAACTTAAGGACGAACAAAATAAAAATAGCACAGTGAGAAAGCAACTAATGTCCATTATGAAAAGCAATTTCATGTGTTTGCTATAGAAATGAAATTTGTATAGCCTTTTAAGAAATATTTGGTAATAGTAGAAAGCATAGTAAAATTGGTATCATTTGTCCTAGTAAATGGACTTCAGAGGATTCTTCAGAATAAACTCCTGAATAGAAGACTGTGATTAATATTAATTATTACTATTGTTTCTTAAGTCTTTTATAATTAAGTCATATCAAATAATTTTACATATTTTAGATCAGTTGACTTACATAAAATTATCACATTATATTTACTATATAAAAATTAAAAAACCCCAAACATCTGCTATTAGTATTTTATATATATTCAATTCCTTTTCTATGTTATCTTATTTGTAAAACAAATTCAAATAGATGTCCTTTATTCACCTGACATAAATAAAAAGTCAAAATCATTAATCAATTATCAAATCAAGAAAATATAATAGATGTCAATAGGAAACAAGGTTTTTTTTTAACTTTATGTGCAAAATTTGGAGGACCCACATAAAATGTACTTAAAATTCTATTCCCCGGAGTATCCTAATGGCATACATTTTGTATGTGTTTATTCTTCACTTCAATTATAGCAGCTCTAGAGTTAAAGTTACTGATAGTACCTGATAACTATAAGACACAAAGTTATCTTTTAATGCCAGTCCTCAAATGTCTACAGATGTATACTCAAGTGTAACCACAAACAAAATTCAAACAAATTTAGTGAGAACCATTTGAAAATTTTAAACAGATGCTAAGAGAATCTTGAAACATCAGACCATCTGTATGAGCTGAGGGAGGAAAAAAAAGAACTGAGGGAGAAAGATGCTGAGCTGATTGAGTTAAAAAGGCTCACTGCATGTCTGCAGCTAGTGGTAGATGATACAAGAGTACCAAAGGGTGGGGAGGACTATAAATCTTACTCGGATTCTCATGCGTGCACCTTGTTGCTGATAATGGCGATTTACATCAAGGGGGGTGGGGAATGTCAAATCTCATTTGTGGTCAGTGTTTAATAATAAATGCTGAAATGAAAGTCTACTATATATGAGAGCAAAGCATTAAATGCACTTGTTCTTCAAAGCTAGTGGAAATTAAAACAGCAATCCTTAGTGTGGAAATAAATTTTAGAAATTTAGCTTTCTTTCTTTGTTTTGTCACTGGATATAAGTCCCAAGGGTAACCTCCCTGATGGGAAAAATAAATGAAGAAACTCTTTTCCTGATGGGGGGGGGGGGGGTTGGAGGGGACTTTGGTAACTAATTAACTAAAATAAATTAAATAATCCCATGTATAAGCATCCCAATGAGCCCAGAGAATGTAGCTAAACATCACTACCACAACACTGCTTCACAGCAAATTATAAGACTTTTTCCACAGTGATGCTAAGGCCTGTATTTTAAATCTATCTTTGCTACTCATGCTTATATTAAAGTCTATCTTTACTACTCATACTTATTACTTCAATGAAGAAGAGGTGCGTTATCTCTCACTTAGGGAGTGAAAAGAAGAGGAGGTATGACAGACGGCAGAATGGAAAGAAGCACAAGAAAGGGGAGGTTGAAGGGAGGGAGAGAAAAAGCAAGCAAGAAGGGAGGAAGAGATATAAAAAATAATCCACTTTTTTTCTAGTAAAAATCTAGTAGTAGATTTTTTTAAGACTTCCTGCTTTTAAAGATACATTTTAGAAAAACAGCAGATTATATCAGCACTGTCATCCTTATTATGTTATATAGGTCAATCTAATGCCATCACCATCATTATTTCAACCTGTCCTTAGTTTGCCCAATGGAATTCTGTTCTTTTTTGCAGTTCCTAGGCCTCCCTCATGTGCATTGCTAGACCAGCACTATTTCCCTTCTTTCAGTTGCAGCTAATTAAAGAAAAGCAAAACACAAAAAGATAGACACTACAGCACTATTCTACCATCCTTTATGTTTCCCTCCCTGTGGTTGGGATTTGAACCCAATGCCCCATACATGGTCAGGTGCTTGCCCTACCAGGTGAGCTGTCTGTGTACTACAGATTCTTTTTATATATTAATATAATATGAAGTACTTGTTTATTGTTTGCATGTATGATGAATCGTTAACTGTCCTCAAATAAACATGTGACACAAAATTACAGTTCTCTATATCTTACTTATTTTTAAAAAAGAACTGATGGTAAAGTGAATTTGAGTATATTAGTATTTAGGGGAATTTAAATAAACAGAATGGGCATTCAGTCCATTTTTATTCTAATACTGTTTGGTAGACAAAATTCTAAAGTAGCTTTATCCCCCTTGTAGCTCCCCATAATTTCTCACCCTGTTCTGTATGACTGTGAAATAATGCCATACCTATGATTATATCATATGGCATGGTAAAAGAGATTTTTGCAGCTGTACAAAGATTATTAATGCACTGACTTTGGACCAAGACTATGGGTTAATCTAAAGTGAAATTATCTTATGAACTCTGTCTAATCATATGAGACTTTAAAAGCAGAATTTTCTCTAGTTTGGTAGCAGAAAAGGGAGAAAAAAATGATTCCAAGTATAAGAAGTATTTAACATGCCACCTCTGGCCTTAAAATGAATAGAACCATGCCCAAGGAATGAAAGAGGGCTCTAGATGCTGAGGGCAGCCAGCCCCACCTAACAACCACCAAAGAAGCAAGTACCTCAGTCCAAAACCACAAAGAACTGCTAACAAAAGTAATGAAATTGGAAGTGGGTGTTCCCATGATCGTTCCACAAGAGCTCACTCTAGCTGGCACCTTGACTCAGCCTTGGGTAATACAAAACAGAGATTCAGCTAAGTCCATGCTGGCTTACAGAACTATAAAATAATAAAGAGATCACTTTAACTCACTATGCTTGTGGCATTTATTAGAGAACTAATAAATGATGCATTCATAGTAAGTACTTTATGCAGCAACCAATTTTTTCAACATAAGGCAACATGAACAAAACTTTGAAAAAGACAAAAGATTTAGATGGTTTATTCAGGTGAAAACTTCTATGTAATATTTGATCTGTATTATCAAATTATGGCACACTTTTCATTAAAACTACACCACTATACAACTGTTGCAATGCCAACAGATATAATATAATGGGCATTTCTTTAGTTCTCTGGACTTCATGGGAAATATGGTGATAGTCTTTGAAGCACATATTATTCTGACACACATCATCAGATTTATACTTAATGCAAATATCAATACTTTTGAAACTAAATACTAAATTTCTTGATAAAAGGTAGTGTACCCTATGTGTATGTTCACAAAATTTTGTTTCAAACTTAATATATAATCCAGTGAAGCCCAAAAATTTGTGCTTAAAAAATTTACAATAATTCTATTTTATACGGCAAAAATCTGTGCACATCCTGCTCACATTTTATCATTAACAAGAGTTGTTAGAATATGGTTGAGGTAGAGTAGAACTGAATATTTAAAAACTGATAAGACATTTCCCAAACTACTCACCAGGTAACTGGTTATCCAATGACATTTGGAAAGAAAGAAAGAAAGAAAGAAAGAAAGAAAGAAAGAAAGAAAGAAAGAAAGAAAGAAAACAAGCTATAGAATAAAAAGTATGAATTACAAAATAAGCTTTTTAAATTTTTTTAAATTATCTTTATTTATTGGATAGAGACAACCAGAACGAGAGGGTAGGGGAGATAGATAGGGAAAGAGAGAGACACCTGCAGCCCTGCTTCAACACTTGCAAAGCTTTCCCCCTGCAGATGGGGACCGGGGGCTTGAACCCAGGTCCTTGAGCACTGTAACATGTGCACTTAACCAGGTGTGCCACCACCCGGTCCCACAAAAGAAGCTTTAGCTATAGATTCTGCTAGCACTGTATTTAACAAACATTACTCAAATAGTGAAGAACAGATTCCACTTTTAATCATGACCAAATAGCTCCCACCAAACTACCCCTTTCCATAACAGTAAATGCTGGAAAAATACTATTTGAAGGTCTGAGAGAGAGAGGACCAGAGAGAGAGAGAGACAGACAGACACACACAAACACTGGGGTACACATGACATTAAAAAAAAGTGACACAATTGTTTTCTCATTTCATGACTTTTTACCAAATTTAATTAATGCATGGGAGCCAGATCTGTTAGAGATTAAAGTATTTCCAATTTGAGAAATCTGAGTAGAAAAAGAAAACTATAAAAAGAGGGTGGGCTACAGATGGTGGCACACCCAGTTAGGTGCACATGTGACCATGAGGAAGGATCCAGGTTTGAGCCCCCTCTCCCAACCTGCATGGGGGGCACTTTATGAACGATGAAGCAGGTCTACAGGTGTCTTTCTGTCTCTCTCCCTATCTCCCCCTTTCTTCTCAATTTCCATCTGTCCTATCAAATAAAAATAGAAAAAAAAGTAAACCATAAAAAGAAAAGAAATAAAAGTCAGTATACAGTGAATACTGCTTATATCTCAGGGGTACAAATGAGCTCTTTAAGCAAATCAAATGTAACATAATAAAGAACATTTCAGCTGATGTACCTCAGTGTAAACCAAGTGTGCAGCTTATGTTCAGTCGTTAACTTCCCTCTTTAGTCAGCACTCTTCACAAGAACCAATAAATGTTTCTACAAACCATTGTTAATCATGTTCAAGATATAATTTTAAGTATTTTATATATTAAGAAGTAGAAAAATATGTCTTATACTCTATAGCAAAATCAATCAGAGGTGACAGAGATAGATGTTAAAGTTAAATTAACAGAAAATATTTTAAAGTTATTTCAATGACTTTTTTTTTACTCCTGCATGATTCCATAACTCCCAGTTCCCAGTGAACTCTTCTTTTTTGTCCCCTTTCAATATCAGATTGAAAAAGACAAAGAAGAGAGTGTACAAGCAAGAGAGAGAAAGAGAAAGTACAATGCATCACAACACCACTCCACAGTTCATACAGTTTCCCCTGGCCTGAAGCTTCTATGTGTACCAGGATCTTCAGCCCAAATCTCCTATCTTTTCATTCTTTTTTTTTTTTGTAAACTGGGGGTTTACAGTTGTTTATAGTTGTTAGTACATGCCAGGAGCCATTTCTCTGCTTTATAGATGATAAGCTTTGAGACAACGGAACCCCTCAAGACAAATGTTAATTCCCCCCTGGGCAGGCCATTTCCCCTTAGGTAAACCATTTATCAGTAATCAAGTGAGTCAACACACAGTTTGGTTCCTGCCATTTGTTGCAAGGAACATTCCTCTTTGAAGTTTGCTCCCCCTTCCCCTCCTCCAGCATTCCCTCTCCTTCCCCAAAGCCTTATAATGCCTGTATTCTCAATAAAATTTAGAGCTTGATCAGAAACTTGACTTGCTCTCGTTCTTCGCGTCTCTTGTCCCTATCATTTCAGGTCTCATTGGGTTGCTAGCCCCTGCTCACCGCCCTGCTGGCCGGGGCAAGTACAAGAGTAAAAACACCTCATTTTTCTGATAAACACTCTTCACTGTCTAGTCATTCATTATTTTGATGATACCATTACTTTCACAAGAAATAGAAAGATAGGACATCTGAGCAGAGAAATAGTGACTTCAAATACTAAGCAAACAAGGGGCCAGGTGGTGATGCACCTGGTTAAGTGCACACATGATAGTGCACAAGGACCTAAGTTTAAGCCCCTGGTTCCCACATGCAGGGGAAAGCTTCACAAGTAGTAAAGCAGCGCTGCCAGTGTTTCTCTGTCTCTTCCTCTCTATCTCCTCCTCCACTCTCAATTCATCTCTGTCTCTATTCAATAAATAAATAAATAACAAGCAAACAAAAAATTTTAAGAGAAAACAAAAGAAAACCACCAAGCTTTCAATCTAATAAATATGGAGCAATGGGGATGAGTGGTGGCACACCTGGTTAAGTGCTCACATTACAGTGCACAAGGATCCAGTTTCAAGTCCCTGGTCCCCACCTACAGGGAGAAGCTATACAAGTGAAGTAGTGCTGCAAGTGTCTCTCTGTTTCCCTCTCTCCTCCTCTCTCAATTTATCTTTGCCTCTATCCAGTAATAAATAAAAATAAATTATGAACCAAGACAGGCATCAATAAACTTTGAATAGTACACAATCTGAAAATCAGAGAAAAAAAGATTTAATACAAGTACTTCTAGTACAACAAAAAAAATTCTAAAATGCAAATAATTGGAGGATCCTGTGAAAACTGGAATTTAAAAGTATTTGAGCAATGAGCAAAAATTAAAATAGGGTAAAAGATATAAATTTGGAAAATTAAAGATTCAGAAAACCTAAATCAGATAAAAAGAAAAGGAAGTTATTACAAGTTGTGCTATTATGAACATAGGTATACACAGATCTCTTTAGGTGAGTGTGCTTGTTTCCTTAGGATATACCCCCAGGAGAGGAATTGCCAGTCATAAGTTAGGTCCATTCTCCAGACTGCTTTGCACAGACCACTTTACATTCCCACCAGCAATGTAGAAGAGTCCCTTTACAACAGCTTGCCCCCTGCCACCTCCCTGGCACTTTTTGTTACTAATCCTTTCTTGTGTATGACCTTCTCATAGGAGTGAAATTTTAGCTCATTTTCATTGTTTGCATTTCTCTGGAGGGGGTTGCAGGAGGGGAGGATGTGTGGGTCCTGGTGATAATGATAGAAAAAAGGACCTAAATAGTGATTTATATGACAAATTAATAGGAGTGTACATTAACACCTATCCCACCACCAAAAGACTATATCCCATCCCATCCTCCCCTGTTGGTATGCATGAGACCCCTTCTGTTTCATTTGGTTTAAATCCCCCCTGCTTAACACTATTCTATTTACATAACCACTTCATTCTATTTACATAACCACTGTTAACAAGTTCCACCCTCCCTCCAGGGCATTTGTGGTTCAGTGATAGGATTCTCGCCTAATCTGCCCCCTCTTTGTCACACTCTGATTTTCACCAGTCACTTTTCTCTCCACCCTCTCTATGTCACATCCTGTTTCCACCTTACTTGGCAAGTATATATAAAGACAGCATTGTGAGTTTTACTTTACCTTTAGTTTAGCTTAGCTCGGCTTAGATTGTGCTGCGTCCTGCATGAATAAAGAGATACTGCCTACAGCTCAACCATGAGTCCCTGGTTGTCTGTTAAAGCCAGCCTGGCGAAAACAACATAACCCGTCGAAAACAACACTCCCCTACCCCAGTGAAGCTGAGCATCCACCCTCACCCTCCACCCAGACATTTTTACTTGTAGTTAAATAACTATTTAATTAATATGAAAGTGGAAAATTTATTGAATGTCTCAGACTTTTCAATGCACAGACCATAGGCTGAGTCTTTGAAAGGTTGACTCTCCTAAAAGCTTAGACCAGGAGAGCAGAATTAATCAGTGGCATTACTTTATAAAATACAGATATATATATATATATATATATATATATATATATATATATATATATATATATATGTGTGTGTGTGTAACATCAAAGGAAAAATTATGGTCAAGTCGTCTATGATTCAGCAAATCCTAACAATGGGAATTTCAAAGTCAACCCAAATGCCAAATAATTTGATTATAGTAATAACTATCTATTGCCTTCTTAAAACCTAAGACAGCAGGAAGCTCCGCTTCCTCTATAAAGCCCAAATTTCCCCCAGTCCTGGAACCTCTAGGGTGGGGCTTACTTTCCAGCATGCTTCTCTCAATTCATACCAACCAATACTACATCTGCTAATCCTAACCTATTCAATGCAACGAGTACCACCTCAGCATTCTTCACTTCGGAATGTGTCTAGAGACATCAAGTATGGGATGTCAACCGTTCAGCATCATTACTCAAGTGAGACCTTTCCTTTCTCATAGGACTCTTTAATTCCATTTCAGGTGGTCCACTTCCTAACAAAGCCTCAAATCCTACATATAGACCAGGTCCCATGAGATAGGGCAGATGTACACATGTATCCATAAATTAGGGTTAAATGTATACATTAAAGCAAAAGTGCACAATAGTTTGCAGTGAGTCAATAAATGAAGCAAGCAAGTAGAAAGATCTAAAAAGACACCTTAACATACCTAATGAAATAGTTTCTACTTAGACCTAGATACCCTCCTCACCTACTTCCTATTACACTTCACTCAGTCACTCCAAAGCTAACCTTATCAAAGTAAGGACTACAAAAGCTGAATAAGAGCAAGAGACTGGCATACTTTAATGATGACTCTTTAGTCACTACCTGGCCACCCCATCAGCTGGGGCCCTAGTCGGGAGTCCTGAGATTGCCACACAAACATGATAAGCTTAGACCTCAAACAGATCCCTCTCTCCATTATCACTGGTCACCTCCATCAGGAACAACATAATGGGTCCCTTTGGGGGCCACTATAGGACCTTGCCCTCAGTGTGGATCAACAATGGTAGAAAATGTTCCACCTCTGAAGGGTGGTTGGATAATGTACTGTATTATACAGCAAACCCTAACAAAGGGACTTTTCAAAGTTAACACAATTACCAAATAATGTGATGATAACAATAACTATCGATTGTCTTCTTGAACCCTAAGACAGCAGGAACCTCACATTTCCCCTATAGAGCCTATATTTCCCCCAGTCCTGGAACCTTAGGGTGGAGCCCACTTTCCTGCATGCTTCTCTCAATTCATATCAAATAATATTGCATCCGCCAATCGCAACCTAATCAACCCAAAGAGTGCCACCCCAGCATGCTTCACTTCAGACTGTATCCAGAGACTTCAGGTGTGGAATGGCAACCATTCAGTTTCATCACTCGGGTGAGACCTTTCCTTTCATAGTATTCTCCAATTCCATTCCAGGTGATCCATCCCCCAATAAAGTCCCCAAACCTAGATATAGACCAGGTCCCCAGAGATAGAGCATATGTTCACACGTGTCCATAAACAAGGGAAAAAGATATACCTAAAAGCAGAAGCACACTAGGGCACCAAAGTAAAAACCCAGTGGTGAGGGGTAGGCATGTAGCTTCCTGGGCCAGTGGGGGGTGGGAGTGGGCGGGAGGGATGGGTCACAGTCCTTTGGTGGTGGGAATGGTGTTTATGTACACTCCTAGCAAAATGTAGACATATAAATCAGTAGCTAATTAATATGAGAGGGGGAAATCAATTGTATGTCTCAAAGTTTCTCAAAAGACAAACTGAATCTTTTTAATATATAGGCTATGTATTTGATATGCGGACTCTCTCAAAAGCCTAGACCAAGTAGATTAGAAGCTTCCAATAGCACAGCTATATACAAGATACTGGGTACTGTCCAGCAAACCATAACAAAGGGACTTTTCAAAGTTAACCCAATTAACAAATAATGTGATGATAATATTAACTATTGATTGTCTTTTTGAACCCTAAGACAGCAGGAACCTCACATCTTCACTATAGAGCCCCTACTTCCCCCAGTCCTGGCACCCTTGGATAGGGCCCACTTTCCCGTATGCATCTCCCAATCCAAACCAAGTAACATTGCATCTGCCGATCACAACCTAACCAAAGCAACGATTGCTACCTCAACATGCTTCACCTCAGAATGTATCCAGAGACTTCACGTGTGGAATGACAACCCTTCAGCTTCATTACTCGGGTGAGACCTTTCCTTTAATAGTACACTCTAATTTCATCTCAGGTAGTTCACTTTCCAACAAAGTCCCATAACCTAGATATACACCAGTTTCTGTGAGAGAGAGCTTATGTGCACACGTATCCATAAACTACTGCAAAATATATACCTGAAAGCAGGACTACACTAGAGTTTGCAGTGAGTACCTCCCTAACACTTCCTCTCCACTATTCCAAGCTTGGGATCCATGATTGCTCAACAAATTGTTTGGCTTCATATGTTAACTCTCTTTTCAATCACCAGGTTCCAGATGCCACCAGGATGCTGGCTAGGCTTCCCTGGATTGAAGACCCCACCAATGTGTCCTGGAGCTCAGCTTCCCCAGAGTCACACCCTACTAGGGAAAGAGAGAGGCAGACTGGGGGTATGGACCGACCAGTCAACGCCCATGTTCAGCGGGGAAGCAATTACAGAAGCCAGACCTTCTACCTTCTGCAACCCTCAACGACCCTGGGTCCATGCTCCCAGAGGGATAGAGAATGGGAAAGCTACCATGGGAGGGGGTGGGTTATGGGGATTGGGTGGTGGGAATTGTGTGGAGTTGTACCCCTCCTACCTTATGCTTTTGTTCACTAATCCTTTCTTAAAAAAAAATTTAAAAAAAAAAAATGCAGAAGCACACAAGAGTCTGTAGTGAGTACCTCCTGCCCCCCAACACTTCATCTCCACTATTCCAGCCTTTAGGTCCATGATTGTGCAACAATTTGTTTGGCTTTGTATGTTAACTCTCTTTTCAGCCACCAGGGTCCAGATGCCAGCATGATACCGACCAGACTTCCCTGGACTGACGACCCCACCAATGTGTCCTGGAGCTTCACTTCCCCAGAGACCCACCCTACTAGGGAAAGAGAGAAGCAGACTGGGAGTATGGATCAACCAGTCAACGAACATGTTCACTGGGGAAGCAATTAACAGAAGCCAGATCTTCCACCTTCTGCAACCCACAACGACCCTGGGTCCATGCTCCCAGAGGGATAGAGAATGGGAAAGCTATCAGGGGAGGGGATGGGATATGGAGATCGGGTGGTGGGAACTGTGCAGAGTTGTACCCCTCCTATCCTATGGTTTTGTTAATGTCTCCTTTCTTAAATAAATAAATAAAAAGAAACTTACTTCAATACCTAAAATAGACCTACTAGCTTTTTCCAAAATGGAGACCCCAAATCTCTACCCACAATATTCTTGCCTTTAGGTTCATGATTAGTCAACAATTTTCTCTACTTTATTTTTTTTTAATCGTTCAGCGGGGAAGCAATTACAGACGCCAGACTGTCTTTCTACCTTCGGCACCCCATAATGTCCCTGGGCCCATGTTCCCAAAGGGTTAAACAGGAAAATTATCAGGGGAGGGAATGGGATATGGAGCTCCGGTACTGGGAATTGTGTGGAATTGCACCCCTCTTATCCTATGGTCTTGTCAGTGTTTCCATTTTATAAATAAAAACTTTTTTTAAAAAGAAAAAAACATTAAAGAGATGAATGGATCAGAATACCAGAAAAATAAATTCCAGAAGAAAAAAGGTATACAATTACTTAATTCTTTACAAAAGTGAAAAAGCAGTTTCAATAGGGAGTAAAAAGTCTTATAAGTATTCTCTTGATTGATAGTCATCTGAAAAACAAAAAATGAATCTTGACCTTTACACACAAGACTTAATTTGCAATGGACAAGTCATGTAGCAAAGCTGAAAAGGTTACATTCTAAAATCCCTGGAAGATTTAAATAGGATACCAGTTTCATAACTAAGGTAGTGGCAAAAGACTTCAGGACAACATACACAAAACAAAAACCACTATGAGAAAATGCATAGAATATATTTCATTAAAATTAAACTTCTGTTCATCTAAAGATAACATTAAGAAAATAAACAGGCAACTGAGGGGATTTTTCAGTGAGCAGAGCATGTAATTTGCATGCTCAAGGCCCCACGTTCAATCCCTGGCATTGCATGAATGGTGCATAGTCACCCCAACTCTCCATTAAAGGAAATTTAAGAAAAAAGAAACAAGCAAGTAAAAGACATAAAGAGGATATCCATAAAACCTATAGTTGACAAAGGAAACAAGTAAATTTGACTGTGGGAGTGGGGAAGGAGGATAGTGTTTAGTAATGCAGACTGAGAAAACTGGATAATAACTAGAAAGAAGCATGTGGGGTAAAAGTATGGGAAATGAGTTTAATGTATAGTTTTTAATTTCAAGGAGCTTATAGCAGAGCGACTACCAATACCTCACAATCAGTAAGCATAGACCTAGTAAGTTAACACAAATCTTGTTTTCAACACTACCTGGCATAAAGCTACCACAATGTATACTAGGAAAATCAAATACTAATCAAGTCTTGATGAAACATGGCATCTCTCACTATCATTTCTTTCACATCTATCTCTCACATTTCAGAGGCCATGCAAACAGATAGAAAATTTAAAGGAATATAAGAAATTCTGGGTCTGATATAAGAGCTGGAAGTTCTGTCTCTTAGAGACTACAATGGATTTCATGTTCTTTTTTATGTTTTATAAGTGATTTAATATTGATTTACAGGATAATAGGGGTATAACTCTTTTATTTTTGGGGGGCACAAATGTTTATAAAGCAAGCAACTGTTCAGCAACAAAACCACAAATACCCCAATTATGAAATGGGCAAAAAGATCTGAACAATTCTCTGAAGAAGACATTCAAATGGCCCATCTCACTTATCATGAGAGAAAATCAAATTAAGACTATAATGAGAGGGAGTTGGGCAGTAGCCCAGTCGGTTAAGCACACATGGCACAAAGAGCAAGGACCAGCTTAGGAACCCGGTTCGAGCCCCCGGCTCCCAACCTGCAGGGGAGTCGCTTCACAAGCAGTGAAGCAGATCTGCAGTTGTCTATCACTCTCTCCTCCTCTCTGTCTTCCCCTCCTCTCTCCATTTCTCTATGTCCTGTCTAACAATGATGAAATCAATAACAACAACAATAATAACTACAACAACAATAAAAAAACAAGGGCAACAAAAGGGAAAATAAATTAATTAATCAATTTTAAAAAAGACTACAATGAAGTATAATCTTACATCAGTGAAAATAGCCTAGATCAACAAAATAGGAAATGACAAGTGCTGGTGAGAATGTGGAGAAAAGTGGCTTAGAGTAGCCCCCAAACTTGAAGAAGAGATATAAGTACATTTAACTATTTACCAAGATGATCTGACTTGAGACATATATATATATATATTCATATTTAGCACAGGAGCCTGAATAGTTTTTGTGTGCCTGTTAGTCTGAGCTCATAGTCTATGGTCACAGCTGGGAATATTCTCAACTGTACTCATTTCAGACCAGTCTTCCTTGAGTGACAGAGTAGGATGACCCAGTTTCCCTTCAGAAGAGGACAAGTTCCTGGAGTGACCCAAAGGAGGGCTTATGATGACATTCCTGGTGGAAGTGAACAGTGATGGTAGAATGATCTCCTAGAGGTCCAGACTCATAGTATCCATGGGGGATCCCCATCCAATGGTTCCCTGTCTAGAACCTAGTTGTGTTCTACTTTCTTTTTTTAATTTTTTTTTGCTTTATTTATTTATTGTATTTATAAAGAGAAAACACTGGCAAAAACCATAGGATAAGAGGGGTACAATTCCACATAGTTCCCACCACCAGAACTCCGTATCCCATCCCCTCCCCTGATAGCTTCCTATTCTTTATCCTTCTGGGAGTATTGACCAGGGTCATTATGGGGTACAGAAGGTGGAAGATCTGGCTTCTGTTAATTGCTTCCCTGCTGAACATGGGCATTGACAGGTCGATCCATACCCCCAGCCTGTCTCTCTCTTTTCCTAGTTTTAATCAAATTTGTTCCACCTTTGTCTTTTTTAAGGATCAAGATTGTGTGTGTGCGTGCATGCATGCGTGCGTGTGTCTAGTTATGCTTTATTTATTTATTTATTTTATTTTTGCCCCCCAGGGTTATTACTGGGGCTTCGGTACCTGCACTACGAATCCACTATTCCTTGCCATCTTTTTTCCATTGTTGTTATTGCTGCTGTTATTATTGTTGGATAGGACAGAGAGAAACTGAAAGAACAGAGGAAGACAGAGAGGGAGAGAGAGACAGACACCTGCTTCAAGCCTGCGAAGTGACCCCCTCCCTGCAGGTGGGGGCTCTCGAACCAGAATCCTTGCACTGGTCCTTACACTTTGTACTATGTGTGCTTATCCAGTGCGCTACCGCCCAGCCCCTTATTTTTTTAAATTTATTTTTATTAGTGATTTAGTATTGATTTACAAAACTGTACGATAAAGGGGGCATACAGTCCCCAACACCAGAGTTCTGTGTCCCCATCCCCTCCACTGGAAACTATAGTGGTCCTCCCAAGGTCATGATACAGGCTGATCCTATAATTTTTTATATACATGTATATGTATCCCCCCATTTTTTCAACGATCCTGCCTTCACTTCCTTTCTAAGTCATCCCTACACCTATTACTACTTCTGGGAGTCTTTAAGGATTAAGATTTTTGGAGCCAGAGGTGGCACACCTGGTTAAGCACACATATCACCATGAGCAAGGACCTGGGTTCAAGCCCCCACTTCCAAACTGCAGGGAGAATACTTCCTGAGTGGTTAAGCAGGTCTGCAGGTGTCTCTCTTTCTCCACCCTATCTCCCCTCCCCTCTCAATTTCTTTCTGTCTTGGTAAATAAAAACAGAAAGGAAAAAAATGGGAAAAAATGGCGGCCGTGAGGGTGGATTAACAGCACAGGCTCTGAGCCAGAACTATAACCCTGGAAGCAAAAAATAAATATTTGTTCCCTGCTAAGAGCAAAAAACAAATTTAAAAAGCATAATTTGAAAATGAGTAGTCAAAATAAAGAGCCTCATGTTTTAAGTTATAATTATAATATAAAATGGCTTTTTTCATTCTGTACTCAAAGAAGTGTTTCACAAACATTTTTAAGTAAAACTTCTCAAATTCAGAAGCTAAGCCCCAATTATCATCAGCTCTAAGAATTCTTCTTAAATATTCAGCGGGGAAGCAATTACAGAAGCCAGACCTTCTACCTTCTGCAACCCTCAATGACCCTGGGTCCATGCTCCCTGAGGGATAGAGAATGGGAAAGCTATCAGGGGAGGGGGTGGGTTATGGAGATTGGGTAGTGGGAATTGTGTGGAGTTATACCCCTCCTACCTTATGGTTTTGTTAATTAATCCTTTCTTAAATAAAAAAAAAACACCTTTTAAAAGGGGGTGAGGATAGGGAGTCGGGCGGTAGCGCAGCGGGTTAAGCACAAAGCACAAGGACCTCTTAGGAGCCCAGTTCGAGCCCCGGGATCCCCCAACCTGTAGGAGAGTTGCTTCACAGTCTATGAAGCAGTCCTGCAGGTGTCTCTCTGTCTCTCTTCCTCTCTACCTCCCCCTTCTCTCTCAATTTCCCTCTGTCTCTATCCAATAACAAATAAATAAATAAATAAAAATTTAAAAAAAAGAAAATGTTTTTTAAAAGGGGGAGGGAGAGGGGCTTCGCTATGCCAAGTACTCGCTGCCCACAACAGAACAGATTCCAACATAGGCGCCTAGCACGAAGTCTGATAGCTGTTGGACTGGGTTTTGCAACATTTGCATTTGTAGGTCGCTATGCATTTCAGATTTGGAAAACTCTAGAACAAGTAATCACAGAAACTGCAAAGAAGATTTCAACTCCTAGACTTTTGTCCTACTACAAAGGAGGATTTTGAATAGAAAATGAGTAGAGGAGAAGCTAGTCTTATTTTGGGTGAAAGCCCATCAGCTCACAGAAGAATCATGATTTTGAACCACTCAGATAAAGGTGGATCTCCTTACTTAGCAACCAAAATAAATGAAGCAAAAGACTTGCTCGAAGCAACCACTAAGCACTGATTGATGTTCAAGTATCACTCTGAAGGGAAAAGGGTAACTTGAAAAATCAAAGTCCTGCAAATGAATCTCAACTACAGCATTCATAATTGCCATACCTGTAGTGATCACAATCAAAAGCTATACAATAATAAAAGATTAGTGATCTGTCTTTTTTATTATATTTAAAAAAAACACCTTTAAAAAAATCTGTTTTATGGGCATCAGGTGGTAACGCAGTGGGTTAACTGCACATGGCACAAAGCACAAGGACCAGTGTAAAGGGTCCTGATTTGAACCCCCAGCTCCCCACCTGCAGGGGGTTGCTTCACAAGCAGTGAAACAGGTCTACAGGTGTCTTTCTCTTCCCCTGTCTTCCGTCCTCTCTCGATTTCTCTCTGTCCTATCCAACAACAACGACAGCAATAATAACAATGACAGCAGTAGTAATAACAACAACAATAATAACAACAACGATAAACAACAAGGGCAACAAAAGGGAAAAAATAGCCTCCAGGAACAGTGGATTCGTAGTGCGGGTACCAAGCCCTGACAATAACCCTGGAGGCAAAAAAAAATGTGTTTTATTATTTCAGAAAGAGAGCGCCATTCTGATACATGTGGTACTGGGGATCAGTCTTGAAAGTTCAGGCATTGAAGCTCAAGCATGTGATCTACCAATGGTGTTATTTCCCCAACTGCACTTCTAGGAATTCCTTATCGGAATACATGAAATCTTTTTGAGTAATTAATAAATGGATATAAAGATATTCCATAGCACAAATTAAACACATTCATTTTATTATTCCCTATATAGCCAGAGAATTAAACATAAAAGTTTACCAGTCATTATACACTTTGGTTTTCTCCTTTAAGATGATATAGAAGTTAATAATAACAAAAAGTAACATTAGCTTTTACTTACCAATCATCAACAAAATAATTTTATAAAAGCCATCTCAATATAAAAATATATTTAAAGACTACTAGATTAAATATGTATACTAATTATGGTAGACAACTAAAGCCCACAGAAGATATTCTGGTAAAAATATTAGTGACACATTGGTGGTGGGTGTGGAGTGAAACTATACACTGTAATCTTATAATCTTGTACCTACTATAAATTTAAAATAATTTTTAATTAATGATACATAGCTATGAATTAAAAGTCATTATGATTAAAAATATAAAATAATAGCAAAGATGTTGACCATATTACATAATTATTTTATTATTATATATTTTATTCAGCAAGGGTTATATATACAAACATGTACATGTATGTCAGACTGCTTACTAGTGTTTTATATTTCAGAATACAGACTATTTATGAAATGTGTTCTTGTCATGATAAATTTATTTTGTTGTGATCATACCACTCGAGACAATCCACACTGTGCTGATTGCATTCTCAGCACTATAAAAAGTAAGCATGCTGTTCTTTCAATGTCAAAGTAGCCATTAATATGGCATGATGAATAACAGGTGTCTATGCAAAAATCCTGCACATTACTCAATGGCTTTATTATAAACCAACAGTAACTGTTATATAAGTCATTAAATACTTTTTACTAAATCCAAAACCAGACTAAATAATTAAGTGTTTATTTTGCAAAGCCAAATTTTATTTATAATAACATATTTACAACTGTGGGAATGTTTCTGTGAAAATAATTCGTTTATATTTGTTGAATTCATATTTTACACTTTGTTTTCATAATTAGAGCTCCCTTAATTTACTGCTAAATAACAAAATATTTGAGAGAGAAAAGTACTACTGTTAATAATTAACAGCTGGTATACACTGGGAGGATCAGATCCAGAGAAACCAAATCATAGGGGCATCCTACTAGTAACTGAAAACACAAAACATATCCAAATAGTCTTTGGTCCATTAAATTTTTCATCTTAATTTAAAATATGAAAATCTGCATGCCTCATTGCATGTATATGAAGAGGAAAACTGTTTTTAGTAACTAGTCTGAATAAATTTCAGTCCTATTATGCCCCTATGTGGCCAGAAAGCACAGCAAATTCACTGTCAAATTTAGTGATAAAGTAAAATTATATCAGGATGAAAATATATTACTGTACTTTCACTATGCAAGAAATATACTAGAAACTAGCAAATGGGAAAAGTTGGAGGATTTTAAGTACATTTTCTGACATACTTTTTTTTTAAAGAAAAATAGCCAGTATTAACATCATCATTTGAACCCTGTTCAAAGCAACTGATTACTCATCACAGTGAATTCTGAAAAAACTCTATCTTCTAGCAATCTCTGCATTTATGAATGCTTCTAAAGACAAGGTCATAGAACTTAGATTTCATAATGAATTCAGTACTTGAAGATTTTTTTTACTAACATAAAAGCAATTATCTTTGTATCCTGATTAAATCATTTAAGGGAGAGAAAAAAAAAAAAACCAATGCCATAACCAAAAATAAGATTTTAAATTTAAATGGCATTCATCAAAAACTATCAAGAATATTTATGTATACTAT
This sequence comes from Erinaceus europaeus, assembly GCF_950295315.1. Taxonomy (NCBI): domain Eukaryota; kingdom Metazoa; phylum Chordata; class Mammalia; order Eulipotyphla; family Erinaceidae; genus Erinaceus; species Erinaceus europaeus. Next base: position 140,107,395 of record NC_080162.1, read on the forward strand.
TGGAACTAATTTATTTTCATCATTGGACCTTTGTTTTGGGTGTTTTGTTTTTTACTTGTAAAAGATAACATTCTGACATCTCATTTATGCTTTAAAATGGCACTCAGGGACACAATGATAAGAGATAAAGCAAAGAGCTTTCAGTTTGTAACATTTAGAGCTGTGCTATTCAGTTTCTAACACAGTTTGTTTAAAATATTCTAAATATTTTCAGCCTTTAAAATCTAAATTTCAATTATTCATTAGACGTTAAAATGTCTTAACAATCTATATTAATCTTAAATTTAGTAGCTTATGATACATAAACTATTATAAGCACATTTTAAAATCTTATAAAGTTGAAACTGAAAATGTATTTTGTAGTAATTATTATGGGAGACATTGATCATCTATTGATTGACACTGTGATAAAAGTAAACTGACCTACCATCTTAAAAACTGATAAAAGTGTGTTGAAGATCCATGAATAAGATTAGTTGCCAAAGAAAAGTCTCAAGAACAGTACTTTGAAAGTATCCCTTTGTAACAATATATTTTCCACTATTTGTGCATAGTACTATTCTGCTAGAACTTCTCCTAGAAGTCACTACAGTATAAAATACTATCTAAATGTCCAGATCTATTATTTTTCTATCAGTTTGAAAATAAAGGTTAATGTCAAAATTAAAGCACAGAGTATTCCATTTCAACTGGGCCAGATAATTAAATTCAGTTATAACAACCAAAAGATGGTTGTTCTTACTAGTTAGTGGTGGTAGTTATATAACTGTTGCCTCAAATCTCACCATCACTTATGCTCAGTCCAGACAATTGAAAGGCCTAATATTTAGAATCACTTTTAAGTTGTTGTAAGATCATAAGTTCTGATGACATATTAGGTTCATTCTTTTCCCATGACCTTTTTTTCTGAAGAATACTTTTTAAATTTTCTAATTTAGTAATAACTGAAATGCTGATGCCAAACCTTTGCATTTTTAAGACTCTAAGCAGAGTAAGGCTTCAAACAAACAAGTATAGTAATAGCTTAAACAATAGTTTAAATAAAAATTTTAGAAGACCCATTGCATCTGATCTGTATAGAAAGTAACCAAAATGTTTAAATAGATAGAAGTACTAAGAATTCACATAAACTTATTTTCATTCTTCATACTTCTAAAATAACAGTTTATTGTCAATCTGGTTTTAACTAATTCTAACAGTAAATCTAGTAAATTGTTTATGAAGATTAATAAATATAATTATGAAAAAATCATGTGCTTTTGAAGATTAATAAGTTAAGAAAATATAAAGTGAGAATATTACTTTCCTAAACAGAATGTATTCTTCATTGATTAATTGGTAGTTTCAGATAATTTTAGATAAAAATCAATATAAGTTAAATAAGACTGGTCTTATCGAAGCATCTAAAACTTTGTGATCAAATGTTTAGAGAATAGCATAAAATTCCATATTTTAATAATGATATACTTGTAAATACAACATCTCAATAATAAAATAAATGAAGCTGAAGTAGAGACACAGTGGCAGAGTAGTATACATACCACCACCACCACCGCCAAATAGTCTCATTTATTAAAACTAATAGTATATACTTTAAACCAATTCCTTATAAAACTATAAACTGCACAATTGCTAAAAGAATTATACATCTGTCCTTAATATTAATATTCTTAAATATATCAATACTTGGCATTAAAAAAAAAGATAAAAACCAAACAAGAATAAACCTTATAAAGATAACTATAAATTTTTAATCTTGGGGAGATTCAGGTCAAGAAAATACTTAAAAATCCATACTGCCTCTTTTGTTTATATATAACATGAAATACAGATTATTTTTATTACAAATTATAGATACCCGTGATATTTTGCTAATAAAAGCAATGTCTTAAAATCTAGGTTGCCTATTATAGAGTAACCTGACATTCCATATACATATTCAAGCTAGTCCAAAAATTTAAATTTAAAAACAAATTATTTAACTACACAGAATTGTACTGAGGAAAGAAGTGAAATCTTATTTTAAAATAAGTATGTTATGCCATGTTCAAAAAAAGAGTCATAAAGCCACCAGGAAACATTTAAATGTCAACCAATTTTAAAAGCCTCCTTTTCATCATCTAGATTAAGATCCATACTGTGTAATAGTTGTTTTATAATCTCTAAAATAGGCTAGCTCACACTGTTCAGAGATCCTAAGAGTAAGAAAGCAGCAAACCACTGAATAGTCTCTGCACTAGTAGTTTCCCCTCAATTTCTAGAAGGTTTCAGTGCACGTTCACAGAATTTCCTTCTCAGTTTTCTAGAAGAAGAAGTTTTCTCCACATATATTTAGCTAAAATGAGGTATTTTCTATACTATGTACATAACATTACAAATTCTCAAGAAAAAAATTAGCCTAAACATGGGAAGAATGCATGATAAACAGCATTTTTAAGCATTCTTTATTAGGCTGTCATTTCAACGTAAGCCATAGAAACCATCTAAAACATATGTTCATAGTTTCACAGCACTTGCCACAAACATAATCATGTTGAAAAAGCAGCAGGAATTTATGACAAAGCATACTTCCAAACTAGGCATCCTCATACAAAAAATTATTAACAATTCCATAATATAGCTTGCTTAAAAGTGGTTATTGATCTATCCTGCATAAATACCTCAGACTGAGAAAATATCTTCCGCATGTTTCACAAAAAGCATGCATGATTGCTAATTTGTATTTTCCAACAAATCACACATGATTATATAGCTCCGACCCTGTATATGCATGGTAATCACTGCCATGATCACAAAGAAAAAAAACCATCAAGCATTTTATTTATTAGAAAATGAAATCACGAAAGCGTCTGTATTATGTTTCAGAGGTCAAGCTAGTTAAATGTAAGAGGCTTTCTGTGCTTTCAAGTAAACCTATTTTTATTCTTAAAATCAATTAAGAACCCTAAATAAATGTTCATGATAAAAGACAACACCCCTGTAATACCACCATTTCAGTGCAAGAACAATATATACAGATATACAGGATTATAATTCTGGAAATATCAACACTATAAAAATGCAATTTAGCTTTACTCACCTTACATTGTTCAGTGTTTGTCCAAAAATCTCATTTTGTAAAATATTTGGTGGGGATGAAAAAACCCCATGAAAATGAGATAAAACAGAATTGCAGACCTGGCGCAATGTCTCAAATTGCATTTTCTTCTTCTCCCCCCCCCCTTATTTTTCCTTACCACCTGTCTTTAAAGTCATCTATTTGCAGGCACCATCAAATAAAAACATGCCAATCAAGTTCCATATTTCTCCTGAGCTCTGTAAAAACTGTGCTTAAATGAGCAGAGGTTGATAGTTAATTGTACAGTCATTATTCTTCTAATTCAGTCGTAGAAGATTCAGTACCCGTGCGGCTTTCAGCTTTCTCCTGACTGTAGCAAGAATTCTAAACAGCAGTAAGCTTTTTGGGCATTCCCAGCTGAAGTGTGAAGCTGAGCTGCTTTCATGTACTCTACTCATATTTCTTTGAGCCTATTAAAAACACGCAATGACTAGATGCTGTCGTCAGGAGTTTCAGCACATCTGGCTGCCAGCAATAAAATCTCAGAAGTAATAAAAATGGGAACAGGACATCTTCTTAATGTTACTACTGCATGAGAGGAAGAGACCCTTCTCTCTCCCTCTGAAAAAATGAACTCTAGCAACAGAGACTATATAGGTCTCTTCACTGTGCAGACTGCTGCACAGGGCGAGAACACTCTAAAAATAAGTGGTACATACTTCTTTTGATGTCATGAATAAAAAAAATGCCAGAAAATACGGCTTTCTTCACCAGCACTTACAACACCATACATATACAGATGTGGAAACCATGCATTTACATATTAATCCATTACTTAATTTTCATGTCTTTATTTTTAAAGATAAGTGTATAATGTTCAGTCTGGCCTTTGTCAAGTGGCTATACATAATAACTACATGATTTTCATTTAATTAATTTAGGATAGAGACAAAGAAATTTAAAGGCGAGGGGAAGATAGAGAGGTAGGGAAAGAGAGAGAGGAAGAGAGACAGGGAGTGAGAGATGCCTGCAGTACTGTCTCATAGCTCATGAAGCTTCTCCCTGCAGGTGGAGACCAGGGGGGTTGCTTTGAACAGTACTTGCACACTGTAATGTGTGTGCTCAACCAACTGTGCCACTATCCAGCCCTCTTTCTTTTTTTCTTATTTATTTACTTATTTTGGATAGAAACAGAAATTGAGAGGGATGGGAAATATAGAGAAAAAGAGATATTATTTTTAAAGTAAACCCTTTAAATTAAAATTAACTTAAATAGCACATTTAATATGTGTTTTCTCAAGAATATCTCTCTGTGTGTCTCTTTCTCTCTCTCTTTCACACACACACACACACACACACAGATACACATGCGTGCACACACTTACACATTCACAAACATATTACAATGGTAAGAGAGATGTTCATCTATTATTATTTTTTTCAAATATGGTGGTTGCAATATTTTCCAGAAATGAAAATTTGCTGAAAGTTCCAATAACCTTAGATCTTCTCCAGGTTGCTATCCATTCTGTTTTCAATAGACTTATAAATTATTATAGACCCAAGTGCAGTCATTTTCCCACAGAAATATCCTAAAAGGAGTGTATAAACCAATTTCAAAAACCAGCTCACTTATAAAGATGTGTAATATATTTACTGATCATTAATGTGGCATTTCTTTAATGGAAAGCACTTTTATTTTTAATCTCAGCATCAAGTCCAGTCCCATTTGTCCTCTTCCACAAACAACCACTATTTACAAACAGTCACTGAAATGAAAGTAGACTTAAATAAAAAAAGAAAAAAACTGAAAAATTCTTCCTTAACATCAAAAAAACATATCACCAAAGAACAACATACATATACCATATGGTGGAGGGAGCTTATACACCAGAAACCTTAAAATGCTACAAACCAATCATTAATCACTAATTAAGATTGTTTTTAATGAAACAAGATTACAAAACTTTTAAAGAGAATATGTATGAATGAATATCTATGTCCCCCCCTTAGATTCATAGCTGCATATTATTCACAACAGCAAGAGATGAAGCAACCTAAGTGCCCAGCAGCAGGTGACTGGATTAAAAAGCTACAAAATATATACTCTGGAATACTACTCTGCAATCAAAAAAGATAATATTGTGTCATTTGGGACAAAATATATGGAGATGACTATACTTAATGAAATAAGAAGTGAAAGACAACTACCAGAAGGATTCACTCATGTAGAATACAGAGAATTGAAATACACACAAAACAAAACAAAAACTAGAAGTAAACAAACCGCCTCTAAGACTTTATGAGAACTATAGTAGCTATTGTTGGGAAAATTATTGTTACTGTTGGGAAGAACACAGCACTTTGTTGGTGGGTATGATATGAAACTATACCCTGCAATTAATTAATTAACCATACCACTGCTCAGCTCTGGCCTACAGTGGTGCAGGGGATTGAATTTAGGACCTCAGAGTCTTATACATGAGAGCCTGTTTGTATAAACATTATGCTATCTCCCCAGCCCTATACACTGTAATCTTATAATTTTGTGATCCACTAGTCCAGTTCATTAACCCTTCTCCCTATCATTCTGTTTTCTAGGTATATGCACACAAAGATATAAACATATACAAATCTTAGCAGCTACTTGTGAATAAATGAATAAATAACATGTATATATGAATAACAAAAGTATCTGCTAGTGACATAATTAAGGATAATTCAGAGCAAACATCTCAAAGTTTTAAAGTCACAGTTATATTAAATGGCTTCCTTACTTTCCAAACAGAAACAAACTAATGTGCATGTGTTAAATGTTTAAATTACTGATCATAAGTTGATAGTTTTTAATTTATTAGAGATCAATTCCAATAAGTGGAAACATGCATTTTTAAAATATTAATTTAAAGACAACACTGTAAGATACATGTACATATAATTTGTTTTCATATATATCACCTAGGAGTAGATTCAATCTTCATCATCAAAAGTCCTAAAGTCTACATAATAATAATGTAAATATACTGTGAAACTCTATTGTTTAAAAATAAGTGAAAGTTTCTTAGGACTAGAGACATAGCATGGGGCTAGAGAGGCAGGATAATGCTTATGCAAAAAGACCTTCATGCCTCAGGATCCAAAGTCCCAGGTTCAGTCTCAAGCACCACCATAAACCAGAGCTTAGCAGTGGTTTAAAACAAATGGTGGGTAGCCAGGAGGTGCGCACCTGGTTAAACACACACATTACAATGCACAAGAACCCAAGTTCAAGCCCCTGATCCCCACCTGCAGGGGAATTCATGAGTAGTGAAGCAGTGCTGCAGGTGTCTCTCTAACTTTCCCTCTCTGTCTTCTTTCCCTTCTCAGTTTCTCCGTGTCTCTATCTAACAAGTAAATAATAAAAAAATTAAAATAATTTTAAAATATTCCCCAGTAAAGGAAAAAAGTTCAAAAAATTAAAAAGTGGGGACCAGGCAGTAGCGCAGCAGGTTAAGCGCACATGGTGCGATGTGCAAGGACTGGCTAAGGATCCCAGTTGGAGCCTCCTGGCTTCCCACCTGCAGAGGGGTCGCTTCACAGGCAGTGAAGCAGGTCTGCACCTATCTTTCTCTCCCCCTCTGTCTTCTCCTCCTCTCTCAATTTCTCTTTGTTCTATCCAACAACAATAACAGCAGTGGCAACAATAACAACAACAAAGGCAACAAAAATAGAAAAAATTGGCTTCCAGGAGCAATGGATTCGTGGTGCAGGCACCAAGGTGCAGCGATGATCCTGGAGGCAAAAAAAAAAAAATTTTTTTTTTCTTTTATGCTTTAAAGTTATATCTGAATCCAAGGTCAAATGCAGAGTTGAGTGGCTTAACTAAGGGAAACATCACCAGAAGGAACCTCAAAATAATTCCTTTGAAAGAGTCAGCAATACAGAACAACTGTCTTCCTTGGAACCCTATTTCCAAATTCTCACTAAGGGACTAACACTTCTTGTCCACTTTCCCTTAAGTTTTCTTTTTTTTTTTTTTTTTTTCCCTTAAGTTTTCAACATCCCAGAACTGGTTTCCTCTACTTTGCCTCCCTATTAACAATTTTCACAATTCATCTATAAAAGCTCAAATGTTGCATTCACAGGAAAACTTTCTCTGATCTTGAATAGGTCCCTATTGTGTATGCTCACTGTACTTTGTATTTCTTCTTTACCACATTTGATAATAGTTCAATTATATGTATGTATGTATGTATGTATATATGCATGTATGTATATACATATAATATAGGGCCCAGGCACTGGCACACTTAGTTAAGTGCATATCTGCCAGTGTGCAAGGACTCAGGTTCAAGCCCCTGGTCCCCATCTGCAGGGAGAAAACTTCACAAGTAGTGGAGCAGGGCTCCAGGTGTCTGTCTCTTTCTCTCTCTCTATTCCCTCTCCCCCTCTCCATTTCTTTCTGTCTATATGCAACAGTAATAAATATATATACATATAATATATGTATATATTTAAGATAAAATGTTTAATGTTGTTCATCCTCAGTTCTTGAGGTTAAGGCTCACTTTTGTTTTATGCATTTAGCAATATGCCAAGTACTTGGCAGGTACTCAGTAAATATTGTTGGATGACTGGATGTTCATATTTTCTTGAAAAGTTCATTATTATCATTCCATAAGAAGGATAGGAAAAAACTCAGGGTTGCATTTGATTCTTAATGCCTTTGTATTTTTTTTAGCCAATCACACTATATTGTACAGTTCATAAATGTAAAAGCATCCAATATATGCCATCACAAACACTGAACTCAGTGTGGATTTGCAGTGCTTTCATGACTATCCTGAATAATATAAACAATATAAACAACATTTGTTTAAAAGTTTCCATATAATGCAAGACAAATTGGAGCCATCTTTGAAAACTGAAAGAATGTAACATTTTAAGTTAAAGGGTCTGCATTTAGCTAACCATAATGCCTCAGGTTGCTTACACCTGAGTTATGGTTTCTTCAAATGCAAACTGTACCACTTATTGTATAGGATTACTACTGTACTAAAACACATAACATATGCAAAGACATGCATATGATATTTATAACATATATACAATATATAAAAATATACAAATGCATTCTTTAAACTTTAAAAAATATAGTATTTGGATGGAGATCCCAAATCTTCATCTGCAATATTTCAGCCTTTAGGTTCATGATTAGTCAATAATTTGTTCTGCTTTATATCTTAACCGGTTCCAAATGATACCATGATGCCAACCCAGACTACCCTGGGCAGATGACCCATCAATGTGTCCTGGAGCCCCACCTCCTCAGATCCCTGCCCCACTAGGAAAGAGAGAGACAGGCTGGGAGTATGGATCAACCTGCCAAATCCCATGTTCAGTACAAAAACAGTTACAGAAGCCAGACCTCCCACATTCTGCATCCTATAATGATTTGGGGTCCATACTTCCAGAGGGGTAAAGAATAGGAAAACTATCAAGAGAGGGATTGGATACAGAGTTCTGGCGGTGGGAATTGTGTGGAACTGTACCCCTCTTATCCTATGTCCTGTCAATTTCCATTTTATAAATAAAAATGTAAAAATAAATAAATAAATAAATAAACAAACAGTATTTGGAAGTAACTTACCAGAAACTATGTAAAGCATCAACTTTTTGGAATCAGGACCCTCACAATTATGTTCAGGTATCTTTTATTAGTCATTTGTTTACATAGAAACAGAATGTATTTGTCCAAAGAACAATAGTAACAAGGACAATTTCACTAAAGAAGATACCTAGAAAGTCAATTAATGCACTTGAGAATGCTCAGAAAAAACTCAAAGAAAAAAAATAACAATGTATTTTTGCCAATTAAATTGAGTTAATACAGAATTTTAGGAGCTTGGTGATAAAGAAGGGATATTATTAATAATGGATATTGCTAATCATGTGAAAACTAACACTGTAGTAGCCAGAGATTACTGTACATCTTTCTCATACAGTATTTGTTGGGGGACATGTACACTGGTAGAAATGCCTATTTTTTATTTCTTTATTGGGGAATTAATGTTTTACATTCAACAGTAAATACAACAGTTTGTATATGCATAACATTTCCCAGTTTTCCATATAACAATACAACCCCCACTAGGTCCTCTGTCATCCTTCTTGGATCTGTATTCTCCCCACCAACCCATCCCATAGTCTTTTACTTTGGTGCAATACACCAATTCCAGTTCAAGTTCTACTTGTGTTTTCTTTTCTGATCTTGTTTTTCAACTTCTGCCTGAGAGTGAGATCATCCCATATTCATCCTTCTGTTTCTGACTTATTTCACTTAACATGAATTTTTCAAGGTCCATCCAACATCGGATGAAAACGGTGAAGTCACCATTTTTTATAGCTGAGTAGTATTCATATATGTGTGTGTGTGTGTGTGTGTGTGTGTGTGTGTGTGTGTGTGTGTGTGTGTGTATATACATATATATGTATATATATGCCACATACCACAACTTGCTCAGCCACTCATCTGTTGTTGGACACCTGGGTTGCTTCCAGGTTTTGGCTATTACAAATTGTGCTGCCAAGAACATATGTGTACACAGATCTTTTTGGATGGGTGTGTTGGGTTCCTTAGGATAGATCCCCAGGAGAGGAATTGCAAGATCATAGGGTAGGTCCATTTCTAGCCTTCTGAGAGTTCTCCAGACTGTTCTACACAGAGGTTGTACCAATTTACATTCCCAACAGTAGTGCTGGAGGGTTCCTTTGACCCCACAACCTCTCCAGCATTTGCTGCTGTTACCTTTTCTGATGTATGACACTCTCAGAAGTGAAGCGATATCTCATTGTTGTCTTTATTTGCATTTCTCTGACAATCAGAGACTTGGAGGAGCATTTTTTCATGTTTTTCTTGGCCTTTTGGATCTCTTCTGTGGTGAATATTCTGTCCATGTCCTCCCCCCATTTTGGATGGGGTTGTTTTTCTTGTTGTTGAGTTTGGCAAGTTCTTTATATCTTCTCCCATTCTGTGAGGGGTCTCTTGGTTTGTGTAGTGGTTTCTTTTGTTGTGCAGAAGCTTTTAAATTTGATATAGTCCCATAGGTTTATGCTTGCCTTAGTCTTCTTTGTAATTGGATGCGTTTCATTGAAGATGTCTTTAAAATTGATGCAAAAAAGAGTTCTGCTAATATTTTCCTCTAAGTATCTGATAGTTTCTGGTCTAACATCCAAGTCCTTGATCCACTTGGAATTTACTTTTGTATTTGGTGAAATATAGTGGTTCAGTTTCATTCTTCTGCATGTTTCAATCCATTTTTTCAAACACCATTTGTTGAAGAGACTCTCTTTCCCCATTTAATAGTCTGGGCACCTTTGTCAAAGATTAGATGTCCATAGGTGTGGAGGCTCACTTCTGGGCTCTCAATTCTATTTCACTGGTCAGTATGTCTATTCATGTTCCAGTATCAAGCAGTTTTTATGACAACGGCCTTATAATACAATTTGAGATCTGGGAGTGTGATGCCTCCAGTTCTGTTCTTTTTTCTCAAGATTGTTTTGGCAATTCTAGGTCTTTTCTGGTTCCAGATAAACATTTGTAGCATTTCTTCTATTCTTCTGAAAAAAGTGGTTGGGATCTTCATGGGGATAGCATTAAATTTGTATATGGCTCCGGGTAGTATATTAATTTTGATGATGTTAATTCTTTTTTTTAGTTTGGTGTAGTCTCATTTATTTAATCTTTTTTATTAAAAAATGGAAATATTGACAAGACCATAGAATAAGAGGGGTACAATTCCACAGAGTTCCTACCACCAGAGCTCCATATCTCATCCCCTCCATTGAAAGCATTCCGATTCTTTACCCCTCTAGGAGCAGGGACCCAGAAACGTCTATTTTTAATATTTTCACACAAGGGCTTCATCCCAGTGCAATTTCATCACTCCGAATGGGTAATTTTTGTTTGTTTTATTTTTTCCAGATAGAGAGAAAGAGGTGACAGAAAGAGGCATGCCACAGCTCTGCTCCTCTGCTCCTCTGCTCATGAAGCTTCCATTAGTTTGGTGCTTTCATATGGTGATGGTGGGATCAAAACCAGGTTCTCACACATAGTAAAGTGTGTACTCTTAATGTATCCTAGTTCCTTGGTAGCTACTTTTTGAGAGATACTTAGTAATATATAGCAATATTTAGTAATATATAGCTAAAGGAAACGTAAAACAAAGGTTGTAATTAGCTGTATTTTGATAGGAAGGGCACTGGGGAGCATATACACGGTGATAGTAGTGTGTAGAGAGCCATCTTAGATGATAGGAAACTGGGAGTCGGGTGGTAGCACAGCAGGTTAAGCGCATGTGGTGTAAAGTGCAAGGACTGGCATAAGGGTCCTCGGCTCCCCACCTGCAGGGGAGTCGCTTCACTGGCAGTGAAGCAGGTCTGCAGGTGTCTATCTTTCTCTCCCCCTTTCTGTCTTCCCCTCCTCTCTCCATTTCTCTCTGTCCTATCCAACAACAATGACATCAATAATAACAACAATAATAACTACAACAACAATAAAAAACAATAAGGGTAACAAAAGGGAATATATATATATATATATATAATAGTAAACTACTCGTATGACTACATCAGTTTCATAAATCATTATGTTCCCTAGTAAAATGATTTGCAAGAAAATATGTAACTGGAAGTTCAAAAAGTTCAAAATCTGAGGCAACTAGCAAAATAAATATCAAAATGTTATTGATTTTAATCTTATAAGAATACATCACAGATTTTCCTTTATTTTGTTTCGATAACTGGACCACAAAAAAACTCCATAGTTTAGGCTGCCCACAACATACAATTACAACACAATCATTAAGTATAACACATGAACTTTCACAGAGCTGTGGCTAAGGAAGCCAAATACTAGATTATCAGTTTTCACATGATTAGGAATGGCAAGTAATTACATCTCTTCTTAATCACAAAGTTCCTAAAATTCTGTAGTAACTCAAATTGTTTAGTTGGTATTATGAAACATCCCAGAGATGATAAAACTCAACTTGACACTAACTTAATTTGCATTATCCTCTAAAACATAGGCCCTTAAATTAAAATGATTTTTAAAAGTCTTGGTTTACATGTGCCTACTGGCTCCAGGAGTTAATGCTCATCAAATGACAGTTATCAAGAAGGCTGAAAAACCTCAAGAAATCAAAACAAGAAGTTCAATGGCACCTTCATTGAAGGGTGACTTTCAGGAGTACTTTCAAAAATGGAAATAATAACAACCTTCTAAATATGGTATCTTCCCAGTAGGATTTCAAGAGAGAGATAATTTACTAATTTTCATTTTTGTCAACATAAGATACTAAGGAAATTTTCCAGATAGCATCCTTCTCTGATTAGTTATTCTAATCAATGCAAATTACTCTCTGGGCTCTGGATCTAAAGAAAGAGGAGTTGGGATTAATTGTTAAAGCTACCAGCTCTCCTTTACATTTTTTTCTCATCACCTTTACTAAAGATTAATTTATATAAATTAAAGTTCACCTACTTAGATGTAAAAAAAGTTAACACAAAAATTAAAGACTAAAAATTGGGAAACTGTACTTTTAAATAACAACACGAGTTTCTGCCTGCTAGGGCACAATTATCGTTTGTATATTTAAATTTTTATAGCTACACAGGTATCTTCTGGGTTTAATTTTTAATTTTCAGAGCATCAATGTGATTCTATTATAATATTCCATATATGCAAGTATACAAGCACAGTTTTCCATGTACTGAAGTTGCATAATATCTATAGCATGTACAACCCATAATAAAAATCCATAGAAGAATTGCTCATTTTCTAATGCATCTATAGTTTTATTTAATTGAAATAACTACACTATCTACTACTTTATTCTTGTTCTATTTTCTAACTGAAGCATTTTACTGATAAAAATCTAAGAATTATAAGGTGTCTTTGCATTTTTTGCAAGCTAAAGTCTTGTACTATAAATACTTCCCTGAATGAAGTAAGATGTAGGACTATTCACCTTAGGGATAACAAATAAGCAAGGAAATAAAAGACAGATGATTAGATTTTTTTAAAAACAAAAGAAAGAATTCAATGAAATTAAATTGGTCTGTGCTTCAACTTAGGGCAGACTTCATGCTATAGTATATCCAGAAGCAGAGAAAAGGCAGATTAGCTCCAACCTAAATAAGCAGCCTACAAATCTTAAAGATGATTAACACATTTCAACTCAGAAAACTTTAGATAAAAATCCATAAACAGTTTAATTAAAAAAACTGATGTTTTCATAATATTTTTGAATATGTTGATGCTCAATTGTTTTCTAATATAGAAAACAATATTCTGTAGTCTTTCCCAGTACTATGTATCTGGCTGTCCCTAATCCCAACCACTGCTATAGAATAGCCTGATCAGTTTCTACCTATATCCAGTTCAGTAAGAAAAAGGAGGAAAAGGAAGAAATAGAGGAGTGGGGGGGGGGAGCAGAAGGAGGAGCAGGAAGAGGAGGAAAAGGAGGCGGAGAAGAAAGAGCAGCAGCAGCATAGTGCAAGTCTCCACAAACATATGAAAACCCCCCACCAATCCAGTCTGGGAGGTGCTGCAGCAGCTACAGCATTGGACTTGAAAGCATGCGGTAGAGTTTGTTTGATCCTTGTCATTGCATGTGCCAAAGTAATGCTCTCTCTCTCTCTCTCTCTCTCTCTCTCTCTCTCTCATCAAGAAATAAAATCTGTGAATGAGGAAGAAGAATAGGAAAAGAAGAAGGGGGGGAGAAATGCCATCATTATCATTTCTCTGACTCCTCTTTCTAGTACAAGTATATGAAGGCTAATCCTACTGTGCTTTGCATTGTTTTTTTTTTTTCTTTATTGTGGGGATTAATGGTTCATAGTCAACAGTAAGATAGAGCAATTGGTACATGTGTAACATTTCACAATTTTCTCATAACATTCTAAACCCCCAGCTAGGTCCTCCTCCTCTAACATGTTCCAGGACCTGAACACTACCCTTGCCCCACCTGAGAGTCCTTTACTTGAGTGCAATATACCAACTACAACCCAAGTTCTGCTTTGTGTTTTATCCTCAGCACTGTTAATGAGTGCTATTTCATCATTTCAATAGTTCAGTAACAGAGCTGCTCTTTACAAGAGCAGTTCCCAATCTATAAGCTGGAAGCAGAAGGAATGCATATCCCACTTTAGATATAAGAGTCTGGTTGTAGAGTATCAAACTTAAGTTTAAACTCCAAGATGAAAAATTCCAGAGTAATTATCTACTTTGACACCTAGAGATATAAGGACTATCTGTGATTTACATCAAGCTTTGTTTTTCTTCTCCTCTACCTCACCTTACTGGTTTAACCCCTATGCTTCTCTCAAATGCCTTTGGATAATTAACTTGCCTGCATCATGGAGACTGTCATGACCTTTATGTATTGTATCAATTCTTGTTATACCAGCCCCCTACCATAGGGGCAAGCTGACCATTTCTGACATATGTGAAAAATGTTCTTTGTTTAACTCTCTATATAAACCTGTACCCATCTCCAAATAAATGAGTGTTTGTACCAGAGTACTCCCTGCAGCCTCCTTTCTGAATCACGCAGTCCCTTCTTCTTCTAGCGTTTGCCATGCGGTCCCTAAGACCTGGTGAGGGAGTCGGTGGCTTACCCCCTGGCTGGGGCCACTCCACGTGAGTGCCAGCAACAGTGCACAAGGACCTGGGTTCTATTCCCCAGCGCCCACCTGCAGGGGGAAAGCTTTGAGAGTGGAAAGCAGGGCTGCAGGAGTTTCTCTGCCTAACTCCCCTTCCTTCTCAATTTTGGGCTGTCTCTATCCAATAAATAAAGATAATTTTTTAAAGCATTACTATAATGTCCTTTGAATTCAGAAAGTCCTAGGAAAGTTCTCATGGTCGGGGAAAAAACATAGCACACAAGTTTATGCAGCAGATTTTAATGTCTGAAGAATCAGATGTCCCAGGTTCAATTCCTAGCAACACCATAAGCCAGAGCTGAGCAGTGCTCTGATAAATAAAAAAAAAAATAAAAACAAACAAAAAACACACACACACAGAGAGACACACACATAACACAGGGCCAGATGGTGGAATACCTGGTTGAGCACACATGGTGCAATGAACAAAGACCCAAGTTCAAGCCCTTGGTCCCCACCTGTAGGGAGAAGCCTTACAAGTGGTAAAACCAAGCTGCAGATGTTGCTTCCTATATGAATCCACTATTCCTGAAAGGAATTTTTCCCCATTTTATTGAATAGGACAGAGAGAAATTGAGAAGGGAGGGGAAGATAGAGAGGGAGAGAGAAAGACACCTGCTTGTGAAGCACCCACACACACACACACACACACACAGGTGGGGAACTGGGGTTTAGAACCAGGATCCTTGCCCGGGTCCTTGTGCTTTATTCTATGTGCATTTAACCCAGTGAGTTGCCAGGTGTTTCTCTCTGTCTTCCCTACTCACTCTCTTTTTGAATTCTCTCTGTCTCTAACCATACTCCCAATGGGGGAGAAGTGATAGGATGAAGAAGATAAGAGGGCTCTGAACTCCAGTTCCATCAGCACCAAGAGAGAGAAAAGGAAAAGGGGAGGGACATTTAGAGGTAGTAATGATGTCATGAGTGCCTTGGAGGGGGAAGAGAGGAAGGGACCTGGAAGAAAAAGGGGGCAAAGTAAATCATCAAACTAAGAAAGGAAAAGCATGTAAAAGACAAAGAAAAGCCATCAATCACAAAGGCCGGAAAGAAATCAGCAGAGCGCAGTAGCCTGAAAACTAATAAAAGACAGTATGTTAAGAAGAATGCTATGATCTACTCTGTCATCTGAATTTTCAAGAATTTGTGCTTTTGATTCGGTGCTGCAAAACACTTCTCCTGCACATAGTTCTTGAAGCCTAAAATCACTAACTCCATAAGGCCCAGCCCTTAGCTTATCAAAATTGGCAGGGACAGACATTTTCTAAGTTTCCATAGTCAAACCTCTTTGTCTCTTAAGTCAAGAAAACGTTTAATCTTGGCTAAGTCAAAGCAGATGGCTTTGTTTAAATGAACTCATGCAAATACAAATTTATTTTAAGTCAACTCTACCTATTTAAAAAATTACTATCAGACAAGTCTGGCCTTTGCCAATTAACAGGGATCAAATTTAATCAGAAAACTCAGCTAATTATGAGTGAAGGTGACTAAGCACTAAGTACAAAGAAAAGTAAACAAATTCTATTTTATCAATTTCCCATATGGCATACTCCTTTTCTTACCAGATCTTTCCAAAAATACCTAGCTTATTTATTGAGTTTATTATAGAAACCCCTTGTGATTCTAATGAGACTTGCAATGACAAAAGAGGAGCATTTAATGTGTGAATCAAGTCATCTGTGATGTTCCTGTGTTAAAAGAAGCTCCTTGAACTCACATTCATGTACAGGTTCTGCCCCATTTTTATCACCTGACTGGGGGAGACAGTGAGCATCTGAGCACCACTCCCACCGCCAACTCAAGTCTGCATCTTTGTATAGTCCCCCATGTCCTCTTAACCGCTCCTGTGTCATTTCAGAGTTCTTGACTACCACAATAGGTCACATCTGTCTTCTCCCATCTTTCTCTCTATCTTCTCCCTTTCTTTGTTTTTTGAGTTCCACCTATCTGCGAGGTCATCCCATATTCTTTGTTTGTTTTTTGCTACTCTTCAAAGCAAACATTTTTTAACTTGTCTGTAGTGGTTACATCTACTTCCTCATTTTGCAATCTCTTTCCAATGTATAACAATCATGTTTCTATCTCTAACACTCCATTAAAATTGCTCTCGCCAATGACTTTGTGTTGTCAAGTCCGAGGATAATTCTCTGTGTCCAGTTCTTAACACGAGTTCCCTCCAGCATTTGACACTAATGCTATAGTCATGGCCCTTAAGCCAATGTTACTCTTTGTTCCTGAGATGTAGTACCAGAAGCTCTAGTGTTCCGGTGTCATACTCCGTCTCTATTGGAAGAAAGTTGTCCTGGGGTAATTAAAAAAATAATAATTAAGTTTTAAAAAGAGGATAATTTCATGTTTTTTAAGTGTTCCCAGAATTTTTTTTAAGAATTATGTGAAAATACAATGATGGCCTTGAACATAAACAAAGCTTCCTGATCTGTTGTTCTGAAAGAACAAAAGCATTAAGAGACATTAAAAACACTGGATCAGAATATATTTTAGAGAAAGGGGGAAATACTACATTGGGGAAAAAGAAAGTTTTCATAGTCCTCCCTATTTGCATGACTTTAAGTCTTATTAAGCAAAGGCAAGAAGAAGAAACAGGCTTATTATTTTCCAGAGAGGAATTTTAAATCATACTTCAAAACTTTAAACTATGTCAAGGATTTTATAAGTGAATTTCTGGTATTATAAAAGTGAAAAGAAGTTATTTTTTAGATCACAACAACTTGGAATTTGTATACTCTTTAGTTTTGCAATGCTGGTTGTTTAAAACATGAATATTTTCTGAGAGATACAACTAGAAAATGTCAATTCTACCTGCTCTATATATACAAATCAGATCTCATGCAGACTAAAATGAATAGAAACTGGATACACAGAAGGTTCATAACAATTTTAAAATACTGCAGAAAAAATAAGTTAAAATAGCCCCTAAGAAACACAAAAAATGCTCAGTTGGATATATATTAAAATAAAAACCTAATATATTAAAATAAAATAATATATTAAACCTAATATATTAAAATGAAACCCTATTAAAAGAAAAAATGGAAGGGGGTTGTTCTCTCAGCAGAGAGAGGGAAGTTACATTAAGTTTAATTTTCTAGCTCAAGTTCTAGGAATCACAGTGAGAACTGTTTCTCAGGAACCTTCAAACCAACCTTGAAAGACCTTTCCAAAGAGTTCCAAATCTTACTTCCATATCTCCTGTTGTGTCAAGTATTATCTTGCAGATAATCACAGAATTAAAAACAGTTGATAGTAGATAACAATTCTGTTTCTACATACTATTTTTTACTTCCATTGTTTTTGAAAAAAAATATTATAGCCATAGATTATTAAGGAAAGAATCAATATTCTATTTTAATGTTTTTAACAACAAACTATATCCCAAATCTTAAAATTATAGCAATTTATCATGTATTGAACTATCATACTATGCATGAGGCTAATTCCTACTTCAGGGTACCTAGAGATAAAATAGATCACATAAGATTAAAAAACTAAGATAAATATGTACTAATATGACTATGACCCACATAGTCAACGACTGCCACCTCTCCAGATTCAAAGGAGGTCTCGAAACCTTACATCAGGCTCAACCTGACGCTGTTGACTGGCTACGGAAGAAGGGCAAACGCTAGAAGAAGAAAAGCAATATTAATGCATCTTTGCCATACCCTATTACCTAGAAACATGAGTCACAGCTCTAATACACACTCATGGAAAAGGTAAAACACATTAACTCAGGTTAACTCAGGATCCTATCTACTCCACATGCGTAGTAAACATGCAGTGTGGCTATTACTATTAAGTTAATAAATATAAAATAGGGGCCAGGTGGTGGCAAACCTGGTTAAGTGCTCACATGAAAGTGCATAAGGATGCAGGTTCAAGCCCCTGGTCCCAATCTGCAGGGGGAAAGCTTCATGAGCGATGAATCAGGGCTACAGGTGTCTATCTCTCACACTATCTCTACCTCTCTCCTCTCAATTTCTGTCTCTATTCAATAATAAAAATAAAAATTAAATATAATGCATAGTGTGAGGTTGTTTTAGTTTTTATTTCTAATGTGGTTTAAAGAAATCAATAAGGGAGTCGGGCTGTAGTGCAGCAGGCTAAGCGCAGGTGGCGCAAAGCACAAGGACCGGCATAAGGATCCCAGTTCGAACCCCGGCTCCCCACCTGCAGGAGAGTCGCTTCACAGGTAGTGAAGCAGGTCTGCAGGTGTCTCTCCTCCTCTCTGTCTTCCCCTCCCTCTCTCCATTTCTCTCTGTCCTATCCAACAACGACAACAACAATAATAACTACGACAATAAAAAAACAAGGGCAACAAAAGGGAATAAATAAATATTAAAAAAAAGAAATCAATAAATACAATCCATGTAAATGAAAGTGTGTTAAGGTTGTCAACTTTTTTTTGAGATCACTGCTCAGTTCTGGTTTATGGTTATTAGGGGAGTGAACCTGAGACTTTGGAGCCACAGGCATGAGAGCCTCTTTGCATACCATTATGCTATCTACTTGGCCCACTTGGTCTTCAATTGTTTTAGATTGTAAAGGGATGCCAAGGTCAAAATCCTTGAGGGCCACTGCTCTAGTTTAAGCTGCCTTTTATACTTATTGCCTCTAACATGTAACACATAATGAAAGGTAAGAAAAATTACCTTTTTCAAGTAGTCTGACTATTTTAAGACAAATATGGGATAGCCATGCCTCCTATACAAAAAAAGAAATTCAAAATGATGAAAATTATGTTATGCAGCTTTTCATATTATTAAGCTGGAAATTTTGAACTATAGAGCATTTATATTTGTAATTGTTTATGTATTCTCCACCCTACACAACACTTTCACAATGTCAGGGAATTTCAGGAGCTATGTTCTAGGATAGAAAAAAAAAGTTAAATTCTATGCATAGCTGAAGCAAAGACTGTTTATCTTTGGCAGGTAGAGAAGAAAAGCACTGATGTGTCAGTGCAAATGAGAATAAAATAATTCAAAGCTCCTGCCATCTGCTGACTACTATTCATACCACTATGATTGATAAACTCAAATGGCTCAATGTTTGAACAAGAAAGATATAGAATTGGAAAGTACACTGTTACTTTATACTGAAACAACTCCCTGTTTTCAAAGTCTTAGTTATTTAAATCACGAGAAAGGAAGAGTTTCATATGCCAGAAAAGCCAGAGAACCACTTGCATGCCCTATCAGCTGAGCCTTTTCCTTTTCTCCTTAAACTACAGTCCTAAACCAGAAAAGTCTAGTGGTTGATTTCTTAATCTCATCTTCCCTCTCTAAATAAACACTTCCACACTCAACTACCCTCACTCTTGCTTGAAAGAAAAGCCCAATGTCTCCTTTATATTGTCCTTTATATACTTGGCCAATATCAGAATCATTCCAGCTGATGTGTAAGGAGACTCAAAAAAGTAAAGAAGAGGTGAGCAAACTCTCCTACAAATCAAAATACTGCATTAACATTGCCATAAAAACCAGGTTAGCACTCAAGGAAGGCTGGTCCTGAAATGACTGTTGCCTAGAAAGTTCCCAGCAGTGACCACGGACTGCAAGCTCAGACTGACAGGGACTCAATGGTTGTAAAGGCTCCTGCGCTAAATATGAACACTGATTTGGTAAACAGCTAGCTATATTTATATATTGTCTTCAAGTCTGGGGACCACTCTCTATTCTAATCCAGC
Source organism: Erinaceus europaeus (assembly GCF_950295315.1). Taxonomy (NCBI): domain Eukaryota; kingdom Metazoa; phylum Chordata; class Mammalia; order Eulipotyphla; family Erinaceidae; genus Erinaceus; species Erinaceus europaeus. The sequence continues at coordinate 140,127,863 of NC_080162.1, forward strand.
TTTCTAACACTACTCTCAACTCTGACACCATCTTTCCAGACAATAGTTTTAGACCACCTCCATGTTAACAACCAAGCTCAAATAAAAATCACTAAAATCATGGGCTCCAAGGAACATACTTAAAATAGACTCTCTAGCTTCTTACCAACCTAAAATCCCTGTTCTCATCTGCTCTTTTCTTAACTTCTGGGTCCTAATTATTAAACATTTTATCCGGCCTCATAACTTACTGCTTTTCAGACACCACACTGCAGATACTACTATGATATCATCTTGAACTCCCTTGACAGACAGCCTCACCAATGTGTCCCAGAACCTCACATCCCCAGAGCCCTACCCCACTAGGAAAAGACAGAAACAAGCTGAGGGCATGGATCTACCTGCCAATGCCTATATCCAGTAGAGAAGCAATTACAAAAAAAAATTTCCTACCTTCTGTATCCCCAAAAAGAATATTGGTCCATACTCCCAGAGGAGAAGAAATATTAGAGGAAGATGACTAAAGGGCTTTAAAACCCAATTCCATCAGGACTTAGAGAGGAGGAAGAAAAATTGAAAGATATTTGGGAGTAGTAATAGGTGTAGCTGTGACTTAGAATGAAAGAGAAGACATGACCATAGAAAAAATAAAAAACATATGTGTACAGATAGACAGACAGCTAGTTATAGAAATAATACTCAACCTATATCTGTGACCTTGGGAGAATCACTACAGTTTCCGGTGGAGAGAATGGGAACACAGAATGGGAAGACTGGGTATAGGAACAGTATAGAATTGTGACCCTGTTATTTTATAATTTTGTAAATCACTAATAAATATATGTATATTTATTTATAATAAGTAAATAAATAACCAGACTAGAACTGTTGGTATGCTTCTAAAAACCCCTTCTGTTTCATTAGTTTAATACCCCCTGCTTAACACTGTATTCTATTTACATAACTACTGTATTCTATTTACATAACCACTGCAGGGCATTGGTTCAATCCCCACTGGTTCATGGTTTTTGCTCCGCCCCCTCTCCTTGTCACACTCTGATTTTCACCAGTCACTTTTCTCTCCACCCTCTCTGCATCGCATCCTGTTCCCACCCTACTGGGCTAGTAGATTTATAAGGACAAGATTGTTTGTAGTTTTTAGTTTAGCTTAGCTCGGCTTAGATTGCACTGCATCCAGCATGAATAAAGAGATACTGCCTACAGCTCAACCATGAGTCCCTGGTCGTCTGTTACCCACCGGTGAAGCCAGCCCATCGAAAACAACATAGAACCACTTTCATGGTTCATTGTGCATCCTGACGTACCCATCTACCGTCAATGTATTTGCGAAAGTCTGTGGGAAAAGATTATATGAGTATATATGCTAACATTGGTTAAGAACTTCTTACAAATTATTAAAATTTTTTATTTTTTTCTGCCTGAATGATTTGAGTAATCCAAAATACACATTAGTGTTGGATGAAATAAAAGTCTTCATTAAGGCATCAGCTTAATAAACAGTGTTGCTGACTAATAAAGCCACCACCATTAGCAAACAAATTACCCTCATCTTAATTCCTCTTTCCAACTCTGCTTTCCTTTGCCTCTAATTGCACTACTAAAGCATTTTCATTGCTATTATTAGCAATACCCAAACTATATTTTTACAAATTAGTATATTACAGTAAAAGAAGCTTGCTAAAAATAAATTTATAGACATAAGATGTCAAAGATAGCTAGTAATAAGTAGAATTTCAGTCAATACAATGTAGTGACCAGGGGAGCAAATATTGGCTTATAACACGTAAAGCAACCACACCAAAGTGAACCATCTAGTCAGGTCATAGTCTAGATGAAGTGGATTGCAACTTCCTAGACTTTAAATAAAAAGCACAAAGCAAGAGAACAGTATGATAAAAGGTAAAACTTCTATAAGGCAAAGAAAGTTACTACAACTAATGTCACTTGCTAGAAAGTAAAAAGTTATTAGCTCCAGTCAGGAACACAGAGGAACAGTCATTGAAACTATCCCAACAATACTGACAGATAGGCAGATATAAAAGGGAATTGGGGGGGGGGGGTGATAATAATTACAGTGAATTGATGTTAGAACAAATTAACAAAAGAAATTCAAACATGGAGTTCTGAGATATGGAACATGAAAAAAGCTTAAGTTGAGGTAAAGTATTATATTGAAGTGTCTTAGTCTTTCTCTAGCAATCAAGGGGAGATGAAAGAGGTTTTTGTTGTTGTTTGTTTGTTTAACTTAAGTCCTTCAGATATGATTTCAGATTAAGCTTTTTCTTGCTTCCTGATATGTGCTGGCACAACTATGAATTTCCCTCTTAGTACTGCTATAGCTCTGTCACCTAATGTTTTGAGAGCTTGTCTCTTTTTTTTGCCACCAGGGTTATTGCTGGGGGTTCAGTGCCTCCATGATGAGTCCACTGCTTCTGGTAACCTTTTTTCCTTCTTTTTTTTCCTTTCTATTTATTTGACAGGACAGACAGAAATTAAGAGGGATGGGAGGGAGAGAGGGAGAGAGAAAAACAGACACCTGCAGACCTACTTTACCACTTGTGAAGCTTCCCCCCTGCAGATGGGAAGTGGGGGCTCAAACATGGGTCCTTCCACATGGTGATATGTAAACTTAATCAAGGTGCATCACCTACTCAACACTTAGGTCTTCATTCTTATTTGTTTCCAGGAATATTCTGACTTCCTCTTTTTTTTAAGTTGTCCTCTTTATTTATTTTTATTTCACAGAAATTGAGAGGGTAGGAGGGATAGGAGCGGGAGAGAAAGAGAGAGACCTGCAGCACAGGTTCAACACTTGTGATGCTTCCCCTCTGCAGGTGGGAACCAGGGGCTTGAACCTGGCTCCTTGCACACTGTAGCATATTCAATCAATCAGGTATGCCTCCACTTCACCCCTGATTTCCTCTTTGATTTCTTCTTTGACCCAACATGTATTAAATGATTTACTATTGAATTTACATATTGTGCAATTTTCTCTAATTTTCTGTTTGTTATTGAATGTTAGCTTAATTCCATTGTGGTTTGAAAAGATGATCAGAATGATCTTATGCTCCTACATTTTTTGATGATATCTTTATGGCCCAGCATATGATCTATCTATAAAAATATTGTATGTGAGTGGTCCGGGAGGTGGCGCAGTGGATAAAGCATCGGACTCTCAGGCATGAGGTCCTGAGTTCAGTCGCCGGCGGCACATGTACCAGAGTGATGTCTGGCTCTTTCTCTCTCCTCCTATGTTTCTCATTAATAAATAAATAAAATCTTTAAAAATATATATATATATATTGTATGTGGACTGAGAAGAATGTATATTTTGTTTTCTTGGGGTGAAAAGCTCTGAAGATATCTAATAGGTCTAATCTATCCATTTCTTCATTTAATTTTCTTATTTCCTCATTAATTTTCTGCCTGGTTGAGCTGTTTGCTTGACAGAGTGGGGAGTTAAAATCTCCTACTATTATTGTATCACTATTGGTGTGTCTTCTCAGCTTTCTCAGAATCTGTGTGACATACTTTGTTGCCCTTACATTTGGAGCACAGACATTAATTATGGTGAGCTCCTCTTGACTGACTGATCCCCTGAGCACTGTATTGTATCCAACCTTATCTGTTGTTTTAATTATTTTGAAGTCAATTGTATCAGATATGAGTATGGCTGTCTCTGATTTTCTGGTTTGGTTTAGTTTTGAGGTCCATAAGATTGTATAATGTTTTCTCATCCTTTCATTTTGAGCCAGTTTTTGTCCTATCAGGTCAAGTGTATCTCCTGCAGGCAGCATATGCTTGAGTTGTATTTTTTTTATCCACATTCATACTCTGTTTCTCACTTGATGAGCTCAGGCCATTAATATTTAGTGAAATTGGTGTGGTGTGTGTGTGTGTGTGTGTGTGTGTGTGTGTGTGTGTGTGTGTGTGTATGTACAAGTCCCTTTAAACTCTTTGTAGAGCTGGTTTGGTTATAACTGATTCTTTCAGATGCCCCTTTCCCAAGAATGTCTTTATCCCTCTATCCAATCTGAATTAAAGTCTGGTGGGACAGAGTATTCTTAGTTGAAAGTTTTTTTTCATTAGCACTCTAGACAATTTACCATTTCCTTCTACCTTTCAGAGTTGAGTTGAAAAACCTGCAGATAGCCTTCCAGGTTTACCGCTATACCATTTGTTTTTCTTTCACTGCTTTCAGTATCCTTTACCTTTGATCTTTGCTAATTTAATCAGGAAGTGTCTTGGTGTACATATCTCTGAATTAATTCTGTTTAATATTCTCTCTGCTTCCTGGACTTTCTTGTCCTCCCATTTATTCATTTAGAGGAAGTTCTTTGTTTTCATCTACTATGTGTTCTTCCCACTTCTCCTTCCAGCATGCCAATGATTTGACTATTGTTCCTTTTTAAGCCATTACACGTATCTTTATTGTTATTTTCATTGTCACTTAACCACTTTTCTAAGCCCTTTACTTTTTTCTTAGTTTCCCCTGCTTCATCTTCATACATGCTAATTCTTTCTTCAGTATGTATTGTATTGCTTGCAAGTTGGCCAAGGGGTCCCATGGTGGACAGCAGCCCCTATGGTAATTGGCAGGGTACACATACAGCAGAGCACCTAGCCTCAGACCAGAAGCCCAAAGAGTCCAGGGGTGGATGGTTGTCCGGAAGTACCCAATGTGATATACCAAGAAATGCTAGATTTAGAGACAGCCTCAAAGTGGTAGTTGAGAGAGGCAGAGTCAACAGGCAGGTAGGAATCATATGCAACAGGCAATGGCACTTGGTATGGTGGTAACTAGGAAGACTTTAACCTAGGATAACTTAGAAAGAAAAACTTAGTATGCAAGAAGCACTGACGAAACCATAGGAGGCAGTCTCTCAAGGGGTTCTGGTGGCAGAAAGTATTCTGGTTGATTTAATTTCACTGGCAGTCTAAAAGGCTCCCTGTGTTTTAAGTAGCCCTCTGCCATTAGTGCAGAAGTACCAAAACCCATGTGGGATGGATCTGTACCATGTGTTTTATTATTCAAAGTTAAATATTTAAGCATGAAAAACAGTAGAGGAGTCCAACACAGATTGCTGAAATCTCATAAAGTGATAAATATAGGGTTACAAGACAGTGTACCTGCTAACCATGCACACACCCAGGTTTAGCCTGACCCCTTGAGGAAGTTTGATGCTGAGGTATCTTTCCCATTTTCCATCTATCTCTTTGAAAGGCCTCACTCATGTCTTTCTATTTAAAAAATAGAATAGCAGGAAATCTATCAGGGGAGGAAAGGGGATAGTGGTGGTAGGATAGTGGTGGTAGGAAGTTCTGGTGGTAGGAATTGTGTGGAGTTGTACCCCTCTTACCCTATGGTTTTACCAGTGTTTCCTTCTTATAAATAAAAATTAAAAAATAGTCTGCTCAGAGTGATGAAGCCCTAGTGACAAAAATAAAATAAAATAAATACTAACAGAACTCAGTCTGAGAACCAAAATAAAGTGTAATAGTTGGAGGAAAGAGATTGATAATCTAGGGATATCTACTCTACATGAACTTGATTTCCTATTACTTCTATTATGTTTTTAATGTTCCTGACAGATTCATTCCCTTTTATCAACTTATTCCAGAGTCAAGCAGTATAGTGTACCCCACCCTATCTCATTCTTGTCATGAAAGATAGTTCCTCAGGTCAACCCCTGTCACCATATACATCACTGCCAGTATATAAGAAATAACAGAATTCTAGAAATCAGTCTTATGTACAGCAGCAACAAGTTCAGTGATGTTTTTTTTTCCATCTCTGGAACTTCATTGCTCCATGCTGACTTTTTCAGATAGAGGCATAAAAGAGACAAAAAGGAAAGAGACCATAGCTCTAAAGCTTCCTTCAATTCAGTGGAGGCTGGGTCACACATATGGCAAAGCAGTACATTATCCAAGTGAGCTATTATGCCAGTTTAGAAGTTTAGTTCTTATATGCAAATCAATTTTTTTTACAAAGCTATTATGAAAAAAAGTCAGATTAAATATATAGCGATGGATTCCATAAATTCAGTTTTTGTAAGCACAAGATAATTGTAACAGGCAAAAGATGAGCTGTTTATCCTCTTCAGAGATTCAGTTTATTTCAATTACATTAATTGTGTAATGGCTAAAACTGTAAAAGCCAGGAAGCTCTAGAGTTGGTCACACTTTAGTAAGAAGAAACACAGGAAAGTATACAAAAGATAGTGCTAAGTGCTATTACATACCCTTTACAAAAAAAAAAAAATTCTTGCTGGAAAAAATATAAAAACATGTATGTACATGGAGAAATTTCTGCTAAGGTACCCCTCACTTAATAATTTAGTACTTCCTGTATCAGTACCTCTTAGTCTTAACTCACTGTTAAAGCCTCTGCTGACCTTTGATTTTAAATTATTAACCATACACACACACCACCGCCACTGCCACCACCAATTCCGGGGCACATAAACTTAGTCCCTTTCTCATAGGTTTTAGTTTCCTCCACAACACAGCTAGATGAATAGCGCCACCTGGAGTTCTGCTGTGCACAGCTCTAACAGTCAATCACTGACCTCAACTTCTACTGACAGTTATATTGATTTCTTAGGTATTCTCCAATTAAAAGCTAGTCTCAGTAAGGAGATTTTGTGTGTTTTGTTCACTGTTACACCATCAAGACTTAGAAATCTATCCAACACATAATCAACACCCAAGTAATATTTGCAGAAATCAATTACTCAATGCTAAAACAATTTCAGAGGGAAGAGCAAGAAAGAGGGCCACAGAAAGCCAATTCTGTAGAGCACCGCTTTGCTATAGGACTTGCTGGGTTTGAGCCCCTGGCCGCCCCTGCCTGGGAACACCTGTAAAGAGGATGCTTCATAAGCACTCATCCTTCATTCTGTTTTCTCTCCCTCTCTGTATCTCTCCTTATCCTTAAAGAAGATTTAGAGGTGGTAAAAGTAATTGTGTAGGCACAGATAATCCTAGTGGCAAAAAAAAAAAAAAGAGAGAAGAAAAAAGGAATAGTAAAATCAAATATTTGAATCTTAAGAGTTTCTCGCTCTCTCTTTTCCCCAACACAATTATCATTGGGGTTTGGTGGCTGCACAGACTTAATGTTCTGGGTGGTCATTTCTTTTTTCTAGAGACTAAGAAATAAATAGGAATAGAGATGATGGAAGGGGTGGGCAGAGGCACATATAATTAAATACACATAGTACTAAGAGTAAAGGACCCAGGTTTAAGCCCACCTATGGGGGGAAGCTTTATAAGCAGTGAAGCATGTCTGCAGGTATGTCTTTCTCTCCCTCTCTCCTCTCTATTTCCCCCTCCCCTCTCAATTTCTTTCTGTCCTATCTAATAAAATGGGAAAAAAATGGCTACTAGGAGCAGTGGATTTGTAGTGCAGACACAAAGCCCCAGCAATAACCCTGGAGGCAAATAAATAAATAAATAAATAAAATATATGGATAGAGAGGAGGGGGAAGAGATGAGGAAGAAAGAGGGAGAGAGGAGAGACACCAGCAAGCAACACTGCTCCACCACTCATGAAGCTTCTCTCCTACCAGTGGGGTTAGGGGGTTGAACTCAGATCATAGAGCACAGTAATATGTGCACTGTCCCCTACTTGAACTATTAAGAACAAAAATTTTTTTATTCATGAGCTATCTTCTGTGCCTGAATTATAACTTCAATGGGTATTTTTTAAAAAACAATTTAAAAGATTAGGTTGAAAAGGACAGATAGTGAGCCTCAACAAGTGAATAAGATTTGTAGTCAACAACAAAAAAAAAATCTGTAAAAACTGAAACTCTACATCTAATTTTGGAATCCTGAAAATCAATTCAGTATTAAAAAAAAAAAACCACCATCTTGTTTTCTGTGTTCTTTTTTTTAATATTTATTGATTTATTTTCCCTTTTGTTGCTCTTGTTTTTTATTGTTGTAGTTATTATTGTTGTTATTATTGATGTCATTAGAGAGAAATGGAGAGAGAAGGGGAAGACAGAGAGGAGGAGAGAAAGATAGACCTGCTTCACCGCCTGTGAAGCGACTCCCCTGCATGTGGGGAGCTGGGGGCTCCAACCGGGTTCTCAAACAGGGATCCTTACGACGATCCTTGCATTTCGTGCCACATGCACTTAACACGCTGCTCTACCGCCCAACTCCCCAATTCAGTATTTTTAAAAGAGCATACCAAATTCCATCTTACAAAGTCATTATGAAAAATAAAAATTGAATTTCTTACCTTTCTTTTTCCTCACAGAGTCTAGAACATAATACTATTAAAAACAGCTTAATACCCATCAACAAACAACTGAGTAAAGAAGTTATGGGACACAAAATACTCAAAAGCATGCTATTCTGCAATTTAAAAATAATACTATGCTCTTCAGAACAAAATGGATGGAATGAGAAGTGATTATACTTAGTGAAGTTAAGTAAGGAGGTAAAAGACAACTAACTACCAAATGGTTTCACTCATATGTGGACACTAGAGAAGTGAAAAATGTGAACTTGCAAAGCAAACAAACCAGCATAAGAAGTAGCCAAACTCTCTCTAAGACTTTGTAAGAACTAATGATGGTTATGGTGTAGGGGGACAGGTCTGGATACCACACAGAACTTTGGTGGTGGGTACAATGTGGAATTACATCTCAGTAATTTTATTATCCTTTTCTTTTAATCTAATTTTAAAAAACATTTTAATTTATTTATTACTAGATAGAGAAAGAGTGAAATTGAGAGGGGAGAGAGAGATAGAGAGGGAGAGAGACTGAGAGACACCTGCTTAACCACTCGTGAAGCTTTCCCCCTGCAGGTGGGGACCAGGGGCTTGAACATGGCTCCTTGCACATTGTAATGCCTGCACTTAATCAGGTATGCCACTGCCTGGTCCCATAATTTTATAATCTTGTAGACCATTATTAAATCACTAATAAAAATGTTAGCAAATAATAATAATAGCTTCATTATACATGCACATAAACACATACTGGAAATTCTCTGAGTGGGGCAGTATAATAGCTCAATGTGTCAGAGACTAACATGGATGCCAGGAGACTTCAGAGTCAAGTTCAATCTCTGTCGCCAACGTAAGCCAGAGCTGTATGGTGTCTGTCTGCTTTATTGCCTGCCTGTCTATCTGTCTATTTTTATCTCTCTAAAACACATCTTAAAAACAAATAAAAGAAATTCCCAGAGCAAATAAAGCCTGTGAAGTCACCCAAGCAAAAGCTTATTTGGAAGACAAATGAAGCCTGGGTCACTTCTTACATCTCCAGAACCACAAGTAAAACTTTAACTGCTCTCCAAAAGAGGTATTAGGTAACCAGTAATTATTAATAATCCTCCATGATATAATATATTTTAATATTATAACCAATCACTATGAAAAATCATCAGGTTTGGTGGTGGGAATGGTGTTTATGTACACTCCTAGCAAAATGTAGACATATAAATCAGTAGTTAATCAATATGAGAGGGGGAAAATCAATTGCATGTCTCAAAGTTTTTCAAAACACAAACTGAATCTTTTTAATATATAGGCTGTGTATTTGATATGCGGACTCTCTCAAAAGTCTAGACCAAGTAGATTAGAAGCATCCAATAGCACAGCTATATACAAGATACTGGATACTGTACAGCAAACCCTAACAAAAGGACTTTTCAAAGTTAACCCAATTACCAAATAATGTGATGATAACATTAACTATCGATTGTCTTTTTGAACCCTAAGACAGCAGGAACCTCACATCTCCACTATAGAGCCCCTACTTCCCCCAGTCCTGGAACCCTTGGATAGGGCCCACTTTCCCGTATGCATCTCCCAATCCAAACCAAATAATATTGCATCCGCCGTTCACAACCTAACCAACGCAACGATTGCCACCTCAACATGCTTCACCTCAGACTGTGTCCAGAGACTACACGTGTGGAATGACAACCCTTCAGCTTCATTACTCGGGTGATACCTTTCCTTTTATAGTACACTCTAATTTCATCTCAGGTGGTTCACTTTCTAACAAAGTCCCAAAACCTAGATATACACCAGTTTCTGTGAGAGAGAGCTTATGTTCACACGTATCCATAAACTACTGCAAAATATATACCTGAAAGCAGAAGTACACTAGAGTTTGCAGTGAGTACCTCCCTAACACTTCCTCTCCACTATTCCAAGCTTTGGGCCCATGATTGCTCAACAATTTGTTTGGCCTCGTATGTTAACTCTCTTTTCAATCACCAGGTTCCAGACGCCACCAGGATGCTGGCCAGGCTTCCCTGGATTGAAGATCCCACCAATGTGTCCTGGAGCTCAGCTTCCCCAGAGACACACCCTACTAGGGAAAGAGAGAGGCAGACTGGGAGTATGGACTGACCAGTCAACGCCCATGTTCAGCGGGGAAGCAATTACAGAAGCCAGACCTTCTACCTTCTGCAACCCTCAATGACCCTGGGTCCATGCTCCCAGAGGGATAGAGAATGGGAAAGCTATCAGGGGAGGGGGTGGGATATGGAGATTGGGTGGTGGGAATTGTGTGGAGTTATACCCCTCCTACCTTATGGTTTTGTTAATTAATCCTTTCTTAAATAAAATTTGAAAAAAAAAAGAAAGAAAGAAAAATCATCAGGAAGGATGAGAATGTTCACTGGGTAGGGCACATGCCTTGTCATGAAAGTGGTCCATGCTAGCCCTGGCACCACACAGGTGGTGTTATAGCACTAGAGGAAGCTCCGGTGTTGTAGTGTCTTTTTGTATATATCTGAATGAAAAAGGGATGAGAGAGAGGATAAAGAATCACTGTCCCCACAGAACTCATACTGCTATTAACAGGCCTCTTCCACATTAAGTTTGAGTGTTCCTGGTCCATAAGCTATCTTTTTGGCACAACTTTGCAGACTCACTGAGTTTATTTCTGTCAGAAGTCAGAGGCCAGGGAGGTGGCTAAGCAGTAGAAACTGACTTGTATGAATGAGATTCTGCAATTAATCTGCAGCAGCACATAAAACAATGTTATCTGTCTATCTCTCAATAAAATTTAAAAAATTAACCGAGCAAATCAATGACCTCATCAGTTCTTATTTTAAAAAATCAAAATTCTGTTAAGAAAAGTATGCAAGCAATAATAAACTTATTAATCACAGAAATGAAAACAACATTGGAGGAAAGGAATGGCAGTATTAGGGAAACAACAGTTGAGACCCCCAAGGAAAATACTGATTATCTTGAGGCAATTAGAGAAATGAAAGCTGAAATAGCTGTAATGAAGAAAGAAGCTGAGGCAAGGGAAAGCAGACTAACAGAAGCAGAAAACAGAATTAGTCAGACAGAGGATGAGTTAGAGAAAATGAAGAAAGAGGTGAAAGAGCTTAAAAAGAGATTGAGAGACACTGAAAACAACAACAGAGACATATGGGATGATCTCAAAAGAAGTAACATTCGTATAATTGGCCTGCCAGAGGAAGAAAGAGAGGAAGGGGAAGCAAACATTCTAGAGGAAATAATACAAGAAAACTTCCCAGACCTGAATAACAGAAAGGATATCAAGGTTCAAGAGGCCCAGAGAGTACCAAACAGAATCAACCCAGACCTGAAGACACCAAGACACATCATAGTCACAATGAGAAGAAGTAAGGATAAAGAAAGGATCCTAAAGGCTGCAAGAGAGAAACAAAAAGTCACATACAAGGGAAAATCCATAAGATTATCTGCAGACTTCTCCACTCAAACACTAAAAGCCAGAAGGGAGTGGCAAGATATCTATCGAGCCCTGTATGAAAAAGGGTTTCAACCAAGGATAATATATCCTGCTAGACTTTCATTCAAACTAGATGGAGGGATCAAAACCTTCTTAGATAAACAACAGTTAAAGGAGGCAACCATCATCAAGCCGGCCCTGAAAGAGGTACTAAAAGACCTCTTATAAACAAGAACATCACTATAATACTTGCAATATATCCGAGCAAACAAATTTTTTTTAAACAAAAAAAAAAAAACTTTTTTAGAACAAAAAAAAACTCAGCTTCCCCAGAGACACACCTTACTAGGGAAAGATAGAGGCAGACTGGGAGTATGGACCGACCAGTCAACGCCCATGTTCAGCAGGGAAGCAATTACAGAAGCCAGACCTTCTATCTTCTGCAACCCTCAATGACCCTGGGTCCATGCTCCCAGAGGGCTAGAGAATGGGAAAGCTACCATGGGAGGGGGTGGGTTATGGAGATTGGGTGGTGGGAATTGTGTGGAGTTGTACCCCTCCTACCTTATGTTTTTGTTCATTAATCCTTTCTTAAACAAAAAATTAAAAAAAAAAAAAAAGAAAACCCAAACCCTAAAAAAAAAAAAAAAAATCATAATTCTGAAAAGAAAGTCAAAAATGGAAAAAGACAGAGAAGCTGAGAAGCAGGAATCCAAAAGAAAGCATGGCAGAGTTACTGCCTATACAGACCAGTGGCAATAACCTTTATTAAAAAGGAAGGATTTAATGCAAGAGACATCATGAAGATAAAACTGAATAAAATTGAATCAGAAAAAGAAGGGGCAACTATGTATAAATATGGACAGATAGTTGCAAAGAATATGTTTGGCCCATGTCTACAACTTTAGGGGAACTGTGGTGGATTACAGTGGGGAGAGTGAAGATTCAGAACTCTGGTGGTGGGAATGGTGTCGATTCAAACCCCTGTTGACTTGTAATTCTGTTATATAAAAATATTTTTAAATTTTTAAAAAATAAATGATGTAGCCCTCCAAAAAACTGAATAAAAACTTTACCAAAAAAGTCATTGGATGTGAAAATCAAGAATAAAAAGCTTAGAAAATAAAACCTAAGTGTTTTAACTTAAGGAGGAAATGATGGTGTCAACATCAGGGCTAGGCAATGGCAAAGAAGTTGCTATATAAGCCACTGGGAGAAGACAGACACTCATTCTGGAACATTCTGACTTTGAAGTACCTGTGGAACAAAGACTATACAATTGTAATTATAAGTATCCATAGCAGTCTGGTATATGGAGGTCTCAGAGCAAGAAATAAGTATTTGAAGAGGGCATAAATACCATAGTTTAATATAAAGGCAACAGTTAATGTTTTTCACTATCTCAAATACTCACATAATCCAATTCCTGCATAGGCAGTTTAAAGGTACTACAGTTGGAACAACCACAGAACTAATTTTTTTTCTTTGCAAATGTGCCTTCGCCATCTAGTGGCCCAAGTGTTGAGTGCAGGTTTATATCAACCAAAAGTTGTAAAGGTTTCCTTTGTTATTTTGCGTAATAGTATCATTTCCAACAATCTGTTACAGGAACAAGCATTGCCATTGTTCATTTCCAGTGACAGCTTCTATTTTTATCTTCTCATTTTTTCACTCTGGACACTAATACATTCAAAGTGTACAAATGGCACCAGTATTATAGGTAAAAGCAACTTTTCCACTTTCTTACACTTTACTCATGATCCAATGTAGGTCACAAAGAAGTTGAGTAACTATGAAGCTAAGTAAATTATTAGAGTTCATGTTGCCAAATTTTCTTGCTTTCAACAGCTTAAGCTTAAGTAATGAATATGGCGTTTTTGAAACTAGATAGAGGCTTTGAACAGGTAGGTCAACAGAAGATAACAAACCATCTATCAACAGAAATGTAGCCTAGCATGCAATCATTCAATATGTTACAAAATGGCATCTCAAATCATGATGAGAAAAGATTGATTACATAAGCAATAACAGTGAGGCCAAAGAATATTCATGTGTACAGGAACGCACTGTTAAATCTGCAATTTTAAATCAATGTTTCATGACATAAAGTTGGAATCACATCAGTATAACAAGAAATCACAGGAGTATTCTTTTAATTTTAAGAGAGGATCACAATAAAGGATCCAAACAGACATTTCTCCATTAAAGATGCATGAGTGACACAAGAAAAATGATTAGCATCATTAGTCATTAGGGATGCAAATCAAAACCACGAGCTGAAACTTGACCCCCCACTTGGGAGGAATATTGTAAAATATATACCAGCACAAAATTTTGCAGAACATTACTTGTTATAGTCAAACACTGGAAACAATTCAAATGTCTATCACCTAGCCCCTAAAAACTGAAATAGTATGTTTATATTGCTTGGCGTCACAAGACAGCTCACCTGGGAAGGTACCTGGTCTACTATGCATGAGTCTCAGATCCAAAATTGGTACCCACTGCTTTGGAGGAAATAGTTTCACCACCACTCAAGAAATTTCCCCCCTCCAGTTGGAGAATGAGGGGCTTGAACCTAGTTCCTTAAGCATAATAGAGAGAGAGAGAGAGAGAGAGAGAGTGTGTGTGTGTGTGTGTGTGTGTGTGTGTGTGTGTGTGTGTGTGTGTGTGTGTGTTTGTGCGCGCACTCGCACACAGCGCTCTGTCCGGTGAGCCACCACCTGCTCCACTCTTTATTTTCAAGTATGCACTAATCCATCCATTCAGATCTTAATCATCTTCCCACTGAGCATCACCATATGTAAATTACTGTGCAGGGTGCTAGAAATACAGGGATGAAATTTGTCTCATTTCTCAATCCTCCCTTACCTTTTTTTGTAAAGGAAATGTTCACATTCTTGCACTCAATAATAACTGTTTTTAAAATAACTTTGAAAGGGGGTCTGATGGTGGTGCACCCAGTAGACTGACTCATTTTACCATGTTGAGGACCCCAGTTTAAGCTCTCCTCCCTACTTGCACAAACAGTGAAGCAGGGCTGCAGGCTGCTCTGTTTCTCTCCCTCTTTAATCCCCTTCCCTCTCATTTCTTTCTCTCTCAATCTAAAAGAAAACAAAAAAGAAAAAGAAAACCAATAGGAGCAGGGGGTTCATCATGCAGGTATAGTGTCCCAGCAGTAATTCTGGTGAAAAGGGAAGGGGAGGGGAAAAAAGGGAGGGGAAGGAAGCGGAGGGGAGGAGTGGAAGCAAGACTGAATGGAAAGAGGGAAGGAAGAATAAGAATGAAATGCTTTTGAAAATGTCATTATTTATTGGTGTATTCTTCAGCTAATCAAAATTTTACTTTATGAGTACATAAACAATTTGGAATAAAAAATTACTAAGATTAATTCTAAAGAGCATCATTTAATGGAAAAGAAAATATGCTACAAAGAAAGTGATATGTAAAACAACTTCTGTATCTGTTGCTTTTTTTTGGAAGCTTCTGGAAAGAACTCTACTAACTTTTAAAATAAATGTTGCTTCTTTAGCAGATAATACTTCCTTTTTTCATCCATGTATGCAGTGACTGAGCCCCCAGTGGATGGGAAACAATTAAGAAATTTTGTGCATACTAAATATTTGCCTGTTTATCTCCATCAGGAACACATAATGAATACCTTTGTGGGCCCCTACAGGACCTTGCCCTCAACATGGATCATCAATGGTAGGGACTGCCCCAATCTCAGAACAGAGTTTGGGCCAAAATCCTCTACCACTCAAGGAAGATGGGTTCAGCAATGAGTGCAGCCTAGAATGTTCCTAGCTATAACCACAGAATATGAGCTCAGATCTACTGGGATGCAGAGATTACACAGGCTCCTGTACTGAATATGGACTCCAGATCAAACTGATGGGGTTTTTCAGTTAACCATATTCATATACTCTTCCCATATTTGGGAGCCACTCTTTTCACTGATTCAGCTTTCAATTCCTGTTTCCAACTCTGACACCATCACCAGAGACAATACCTTTGGCCTATCTTCATGTTAGCTGTCAGGCTCAGGCAAAAATTAGTAAAGTCATGGGGCCCCTGGAATATACCTAAAATAAACCTATTAGCTTTTTCCAAAATGGAGACCCCAAATCTCATCTGCTATACTTCTGCTTTTCGGTTCCTGATTATTAAACAATGTGTTCTGCTTTATATCTCAATGCTTTTTCAGCCACCAGGTTGCAGAAGCTACTATGATACCAACCTGACTTCCCTGGGCAGATGACCTCACCAATATGTCCTGGAACCTCACCTCCCCAGAGCTCTGCCCCACTAGGGAAAGATAGGGACAGGCTAGGAGTATGAATCAACCTGCCAGTGCCCATGTTCAACAGAGAAGCAATTACAGAAGCCAGACCTTCCACCTTCTATATCCCATAATGATCCTGGGTCCATACTTCCAGAGGGATAAAGAATAGGAAAGCTTTCAAAGGAAGAGATGGGATATGGAACTCTGTTAGTGAGAACTGTGTGGCATTATACCCCTCTTATTCTATTGTCTTGTCAATATTTTTATTTTATGAATAAATTTTTTAAAAAATTAAAAATTATTCACCAGTGAAAATGTATACCTTACTGAGAAAATATTTATTGCTATTTTTAATTACCAAATAATAAAACACATAAGTAGCTACAGATATAAATTACACAATACATGACAATACCTCTAAGAAAAAAGTCAAACTCTTTTTCTATATATTCCACAAAATTCATCAGTTTCTATTCTACATTTCACATACACCCAATTTATAATTTTCATATTTTCCTATGAATCTAGCTTCCTGACTCTCAAATGCTAAAGAGACACATTTATCCAAAGGGCACAAAAGAATTACTTTGAAAAGATATATGCACTCCCTATTTTTATATTGGCGCTAATCACAAGTGTCACTCACAATGGACTCTGCCTAAATGCTCATCAACAGAAGACTAGATAAAGAAGCTGTGGGAAATACTACTAGGCTACTAAATGAATGACATTCTGCCTTTCAGATCAAACTGATGAAAGAAAATTGATGGAATTCAAAGTGATTATGCAAAGTGAAATAAGTGAAGATGTATACAACAACTACCAGACAGTTTCATGCAAACATAGAATATAATTAAGACAAACAAATGTGCAAAAAATCAATAGTAACCAAGGAGATGGGAAGGAGAATTAGGGGGAAGTAGGTAGAGGGTTCTCTTTAGTGTAATGGCACTGAAATTTCGATGGGTATGGTATTATGCATACATACATATATTGAAACTGTGCTCCTAAAGTTGTATACTATAGTAAAGCAATGTTCAATCCATGAAGAGAAAAAGGAAGAAATGAGCAATAACAAAGCCAGACGATATATCAAAGGGCAAGTAGGGTAACAATGTTCAGTACTTCTCCCGTTATCAGCACAAATACTTTTCAGTCTCAACAAGACCCTTGTATCCTGGCCTTAAAAGAGAAATGCTAGCTATTTTGTGTCCTAAACACTGGTTATAAAGTAGAGTATTAATGATTATATTTCAGAAAGAGAACTCTGTTCTCTGTAAATGTATTCCAAAAAGTATATCATTGTCATGGATTGTAAGTAAAACATGAATACCTGTAAAACTCACCTAAGCATTCTTGTCAGAGGGGATCAAGACAGCTTGTATGTGTGCATAATACCCCACCCACCAAAATTTCAAATTTAGTGGGGTCTAAATTAACCTTAAGTTTTACTGAATATACTTGTTTGGTGATTCTAATAAACAGTTATCCAAGTGACAATAATTGTCCTTTAGTTGATATATATTTTGCCTGTATCTCTTGGCCAATTGTGTACAGTGTTTCTTCTAGAGATTACCAGGGGTGTCAATAATGCTGATGCTATCAGAAGAAATTAAAAGATACATATGGGGGTCGGGCGGTGGTGCAGGGGGTTGGGCGGTGGCGCAGGGGGTTAAGCGCACGTGGCACAAAGCGCAGGGACCAGCGTAAGGATCCTGGTTCGAGCCCCCGGATCCCCACCTGCAGGGGAGTTGCTTCACGGGCGGTGAAGCAGGTCTGCAGGTGTCTATCTTTCTCTCCCCCTCTCTCTCTGTTTTCCCCTCCTCTCTCCATTTCTCTCTGTCCTATCCAACAACAAAGCAACGTCAACAATGGCAATAATAACCGCAATGAGGCTGCAACAACTAGGGCAACAAAAAGGGGGGAAAATGGCCTCCAGGAGTGGTGGATTCATGGTGCAGGCACTGAGCCCAGCAATAACCCTGGAGGGGAAAAAAAAAAAAAAGATACATCTTACTTAATTTTTTTTCTTTTTTGCCTCCAAGGTTATCACTAGTGCTCAGTGCCTGCACTATGAATCCACTCTTCCTGTGGCCATTTTTTCCATTTTTTTTTCCCTTAGGACAGAGAGAAATTGAGAAGGGAGGAGAAGATAGAGAGGGAGAGAGAAAGATAGATACCTGCAGACCTGCTTCACCGCTTGCAGGTGGGTACCAGAGGGCTCAAACCAGGATCCTTGCATGGGTCTATACTCTTTGTACTAGATGTGCTTAACCCACTTAGCCCCAATGTGCCACCACCTGGCTCCGCTTACTTTCTTTTGTGTAGTTATTTGAGTAGATCAGGTGATAGAAGGAAATGAAGTAGGGTGTAGGAGAGGAGGGTGTCTAGTGAATATTTGTTAGTAGTAAATATTAAGCTAGAAAAATTAAAGTGCCTTCTTTAGGCCTTTCAACTACCTTTTACTTAGAGATATATAGTTACCCCTAACTATGGATACTTTTATATATGTAACTAGTACCCTAGGCCATAGCCTATATCTAGGGTCTATAACTTTGTTAGAGAGTGCATCATCTGAAATGGAACTAGGTAGTCCCAAGTTCTAGGCCATTGATCAATACCAGGCCACCCCATCACCTGGGGCCTAGTCAGGAAATCCTTGTATTCCCCATAGATATGATGGACCTAGACCTATAATAGATGCCTCTCTCTACAATCACTGGTTACTTCCAGCAGGAATGTCATCATAAGCCCTCTTGAGGGCTTCTCCAGGACCTTGGCCTCATTATAGAGTAGCAATGATAAGGACTGTCCCACTCTCTGAAGAGAGGCTCGGTCATCCTATTCTGCCACTCCAAGGAAGACTGGTCCTAAAGTGAATGCAGCCTAGAATATTCCCAACTGTGACCTCAGACTGTGAACTCAGACTGACAGGGACCTATAGGTTATATAGGCCTGTATGTGGGCCTTAGGTCAGATTTATGGGGTAAACAGTTAATTGTATTTATATATTTTCTTCAAGTTTAGGGACTATTCTCTGCCCTAATCCAGATTTCTACTTCTATTCTCTGACAATATCTTCCCAGACAATGTTTTTAGTCCAACTGCATGTTAGCACCAAGTTGCAGATGCTACTATGATTCCATCCTGACTCCGGTGAGTAGACAACCTCACCAATGTGTCCCAGAACTTCACCTCTCCAGAGCCCTAACCCACTAAGGAAAGATAGAAACAGGCTAGGGGTATGGATCCACCTGTTAACATCTATGTCCAGCATAAAAGTATTTACAGATGTCAAAACTCCCACCTTCTGCACCATATGGAGAATTTTGGTCCATACTCCCAGGAGGGGAGAAATGATAGGGGGAAGATGACCAGAGGGCTCGGAACCCCAACTCCATCAAGGCCCGGAAATAGAAGAGGGAAAAAAGGAAGGACACTCAGAAGTAGTAATAGGTGTAGGTGTGACTTAGAAAGGGAAGGCAGGACCATAGGGAAAAAAATGGGCAAATATATATAAATATAGGTAAATAGTTATAGAAATAACAGTGTCAACCCCTATCTGTGACCTTGGGAGAACTACTGCAGTTTCCAATGGAGGGAATGGGGACACAGAACTCTGGTGGTACGAAAGGTGTGAAATTATACCACTGTTATCTCATAATTTTGTAAATCATTAATGAAAAAGGAAGCATAGCATTAAGAAATAATATTAAAAGATATTCACCTGGTCATGGAAATAGCTTAACTGCTAAGACCAAGGACTTGCACTCATAAAATCCCCAGAGTCATGTAATTGGCTTCTTTTTCTGTTCTCCCCACCCCCACTCCCACTCACATCCATGTGAAACTCTTACATGAAATAAATAAAATACATAATTTAAACACACATATATATGTGTTCTTATTACCACATTCTCCAAAGATTTTATATATATATATATATATATATATCTTTAACCTCCTACAGTGATGAATTAATTATTCATATTCATCAACTTACAACATTTATTTTTAACTACCATAACTTCCTTACAATATGCATTCTAGAGGTCTGGGAGGTGGTGCAGTGATAAAGATTTGGACTCTCAAATATAAGGTCCTGAGTTCGATCCCCGGCAGCACATATGCCAGAGTGATGTCTGGTTCTTTCTCTCTCCTCCTATCTTTCTCATTAAATAAATACATAAAATCTTTTTTAAAAAAAACAATATGTATTCTAAAACTTAATTATCTACTGTGCAATCCAGTGTTTTAGTATTTCCTTTTATACTTTCTAAACCTACTTTTCCAAATAAGGCTATCTCAGATATAAAAGGTAGCTCAGTTTGAGCACAAAAGTTTTTATGCTTATGATTCCAGAGGCCATAAGTTCAATACACTATGCCACCTTACATCAGAGCTAAGCAGGATTTTGCTGCCTCTCTTTCTCTCTCTCTCTCTCTCTTTCTCTCTCTCTCTTTCTCTCTAATAATAATAATAATAATAAAATTATCTCATGCAGCTCTCTACCAGTTTAAAGAATGAATGGGTCTATATGTTCCCATTATTCAAGTTCTTTAGTCATCCATCCATCCATTCATTTACTCCGTTATCAGCCTATCTCCATTGGCTGGCTATAATCTGTTTTGTTAAATCCAATTTCAGATACCTTGACCATGAAAGTGACCAATTCACAGATATCCTTGATATCCAAGGTTCTTGTCTAGTTGCCACTTCTATGCCCAAACCAATACTGCCTCATCTTCATCATTCCCTATATGTCAATGTCTTCTCACTGCATTTGTAGCACTATGTGAATGCTTTCTCTGGCCTCAGGAACATAGCTGGCCAGACAGTTCCAAAGAGTTAGAGTAGTAGAACACACAGGACTCATGGACTCCTTAGCCATTACATAGGATCATTTTGAGGTCGTTCTGTTCTCTCTCCTAGGAGTCCCAATAAGACGACCACAATTACCAATTATTTCTATAACTTGAAAATGCACAAAATTGTATTCTTTCTCTTAATTAGACCATACCCTTTTCCCCTACCACTGGTGCCTGAGATTCCCTCCCAAAAAAGACTACCTGCCCTCAAATCTTTGTATGCCTTAAAAAGATATTAGTCTAAAATAGTCCTCTAAGTTACAAATTATTGGATTCCTGAGATTCTGTTATGAGGTGTATTAACAGTACTCCAAACACGAAGTTACTATTATTTTGTTTTTTGGGTCAGATTGCACTGTCCCACTTTTGCAATTTTTTCAAAATAACTAATATGGGCATACTTTTATTATCCTCCTAAGACATCATAAGATACAGGTATGGTGGTTAGGTGCTACCTAAAGTGATCTCTACTCATCTTACCTGCTTTAACTGATGCTCACAACCCACCATCTTATAAATTCAGTTGAGATTTCTCCTGTCACAAATGTATCACTTTGTACTTGTTCACAGAAAAATGTATCTACCACCACTGGACAACAGAAATAGTATAAACCAGATTTTCTCAAGTCTCCAATTCAAACAGAAGGATATGGTAGAGAAAATATGATATGGGAAAAAAATTTCTTTTTCTTATTCTCATCCTCCAGAGGTAGGAAATATAAAGGCCACAGACATGATTTTGAACACTGAACATCAAGAACTTAACCAATATCCATGGAGACATCAAGCTCATGAAACCCTTTCTTCCATATTTGAAAACCTGCTGGGAAAACCATCTCATCCTTCAGTCCTTTGGAGGCATAGTTAACTTTCTCCACTCTCCAGTCAGTAATATGTCATCCCTAAAATGCCTAAAATCACATCTACATTTCCATGCTCTCCTTCCATATCTCTCTTATAGCAATACCTTCCTGCCTAAGCTTCTTGTTTTGTTTAACTTGTTTATTCTGGAAAATCATATCATCTAGACTCCCTCATTAAACCCATGATTGCTCAAACTTACCACAGCTCAAGTCCTAAACATTATGCATTTATATAAAACATAAAGACATTAAAATTACCTTTAGACAACTTACTGTGGCCAAAATACTTCATGCCTTTTCATTTCTAGTTGGAATGAAAGTGAAAAATAATACTTTTAACTAAAGATTAAACAAAATGTTTACCTGTCTGAAGCTATGTCACTGGCAATTTGGTGCTTCATTCCCGACCCATTTTGAATAGAATCCTGTCTTGTGAGCCCATGAGATCGACTTTTCTCCACTGCAGGTACAGGTAAGTCACCTGGGGGTCCTGGGAACTGGGCCTGTTCATGCAGCTTTGCTTTCTTCTCCTGAGGTGCCTCCTCATTCCTCAGTCCACAAAGAACCTTTGGATCAGGCTGTTGTGGCATATTACATCCACTATTATAAAACCATGCTCCTGATTTAGTGAGGATTTCTTGTTGTTTTCGGCACAGATTGCATACCCACATAACCTGCACAAGAAAATATAGGGAAAAGAAATTAGTGAACCTAACAGTAGAAAATAAAAAATAAGAGAGATTACAATCAAATCAAGGAACAAAATAATAAAGTTATCCTTTCTGAGGTTAAAATGTAATACAGATTATCTGCTATAACTAACTAAATTGCATCATTTATTTTAAATTTGCCAGAGGAATTATAATATCATACACAATATTTACTGACAGTAGAAATACTACCCTCTAACACTTTATATATATTTTTAAACTATTTTTATATAAATTAGGGCATAGTGTAACAACAGAAAATAAATTTGGAAACTAGACAGATTTGGGTTTATTAATAACTCAAGATTAGAAATTTTAAAACCTTCCACAATGCATTAAGTCTTCACATTTCTGAAACTTACTTTAATTCAATAAAATAAAGATGAAAGAGTAGCTATATTTTATGTTGCTTTTTAGAATTGAAGGTTTGAAATAATTTATATTAAATATTAAGTGCAATGCACAATACATATTAGACATCCAATAGGTTACCTAAAATGTTGCATTGACTTCCTGTCACTAATTGTAAGCTTCTTGAAGGAGTATTTTAATTTTTTAAGAAATCAAATTCTTTTTTTTTAAATATTTATTTTTACTTATTTATTCCCTTTTGTTGCCTTTGTTGTTTTATTGTTGTAGTTATTATTGTTGTCATTGTTGTTGGATAGGACAGAGAGAAATGGAGAGGGGAGGGGGAAGACAGAGAGAGGGAGAGAAAGATAGACAACCTGCAGACCTGTTTCACCGCTTGTGAAGCGACACCCCTGCAGGTGGGGAGCCAGGGCTTGAACCAGGATCCTTATGCGGGTCCTTGTGCTTAGCGCCACCTGCGCTTAACCGCTGCGCTACAGCCCGACTCCCAAGAAATCAAATTCTTAGTGACTAATATTAAGAACATTATTGTTCTTGAAGAAATCTATTAATTGCATACATCTGTAATATGACAGAGCTTACTGTGATAAAAAAGCATAAAATATTTACCATTTAACCCTTTCTAGTGCAGAGTTCAGTAATGCTAAGTATATTCAATCACACTGTTGTGAATTAATGGGTTTATTTACATAGTATCCTGAATGTGCTTATCATGCAAAATCTAGCCTCTGGGGAGGTGGTTCAGTGAGTAGGCCACATTCCTTGATTGCAAGAGGCCCCCAGTTCAATCTTCAGCATCACATATGGCTGAACAGAGCTCAGTCTCTCAACATTCACCCTTTTTTGTGCCTTCTCTTATAAGATAAATAAATTAGTATTTTATAAAGCTCCAAATCTATATCCATTAAACAGTAAATCTCCTTCCTTTCTGTCAATAAACTCTGACAACCACCATTCTATACTAGTAAAAAGAGATAATTTTCAGACTGTAGAAATCTAATAATATTAACTAGTATCTGTGAAACCCTAAAAACCTTCACCCTCTCTTAAAAAAATTTATTTTCAATTAATCAGGAAACTAAAGTAAATAACATATATATTCATGAAGTAAAAGATGAATTCATAAGTCTAGTGTTTTCTGATGTTTTGTTTGTTAAATCATGAATGTTATTCAACTCTGTAGATTGCTAAATACCTTTCCTAATAGTTTAAGTAATGACAATTTAGATAATTGCAGTAAAATAAAGATTGGCCATCGTAATTTCAACTAATATTTTCTTGTAAAAATACCATTTAAAAAATGTTGTTTGACTAGTAAAACAGCTCACTTGGATAATGCACTTTGTCATGTGACCCAAATTCAAATTAGCTTCCCACTACACTAAAGGAAGCTTCAGTGCTGTGGGTTGTCTCTCCCCCTTTCCTTACCTCTCTCCTTTCCTCCCTTACTTTCTCCCTCCCTTCATCTATCTCTCCCTCTCCCTCTCCCTCTCCCTCTCTCTCTCTTCATCTGAAAAAGTTATCCTAAAGCAGTAAAACCCAGGAAATAATCACCATGTACATATATATTTTCTATGACTCCAATTCACATTGTTAGTATAGTGAATATAATGCAACATTAAATAATACGATGATTACTAGTTTGATTTCTCTCTGAATTACATTTATTTTTATTCCAACTAAATTCAAAGTTCATTGGAGACAAGATCTCTATCTTCTATTAGCATAATAATGTTATATATCATACAACAGTATGACTATCTACATGTTTGTTAAACTCATGTACTTCTGGGGGAAATATTATAATGAGATATATATTATTGGGTGTCGGGCGGTAGCATAGTGGGTTAAGCACACGTGGTGCAGAGCACAAGGACTGGCATAAGGATCCTGGCTCCCCACCTGCAGGGGAGTTGCTTCACAGGTGGTGAAGCCTGTCTGCAGGTGTCTATCTTTCTCTCCCTGTCCCCTGTCTTCCTCTCCTCTCTCCATTTCTCTCTGTCCTATCCAACAATGACGATATCAATAACAACAATAACTACAACAATAAAAACAAGGGCAACAAAAGGGAAAATAAATAAATAAATTTTTTTTAAAAGATATACATTATTAAAGAGACCAGGTAGTGGCTCACCTGGTATAGCAACACATTACTGTGTAAGGACCTGGGCTCACGCCCCTAATCCCCATCTGTAGGAAGGACTCTTCATGAACAGTGGTGCAGTGCTGCAGGTATCTCTTCTCTGTCTCTCCCTCCAACTCTAACCCCCTCTGTCTCGCTCACTCTAACAGTAAGAACAATAAAAGGAAAAAAATTCATCACTAGGATTGTACAGGCACAGAGCCCAAGTGCAACAAGTAAATTTTTTGTTGTCATTCCTGGTGGCAACAAATCAATTTTTAAAAAATCTTATTTTAAAAGATGTCTGTAACATTACACTAAGATTTATGTCCCAATGATTTCCAAAGACTTAGTCATTAATAATTTCTAGTTGGCTATTTCTACAAGTAAACAAGAAAGTGTTTAGATGTTGAAGTACCTATATTTCATTCATATTTTAAGTACCTCATAGCTGTAATAAATTTTTATAAATGTTTGAGGGGTTAATGAACTGCAGTACAGTTGTTGACAAATGAGTACAACCTCTCATGTCCCTGCAGTAGTGTCTACAAAATACTGTCACCCCAACTTAGATCCTTTTCTACCATAATACACCAGGACCCCAAATTTTATGCACCAACACCAATTTTAACAGAAATCTTTTAACCTTTCTTGCCATCTTGTGTCTAATGTAGGTATTGCAGATCTCTCTTTAAAGATTTATTTCATAAGAGAGATGGATTCCAGAAGAATTTAAAGACGGGTGCTGTCTTTGTTGATCTCACAGCAGCCTATGACACGGTCTGGCACTGTGGTCTCCTAGTCAAGATCTCAAGATGCCTGCCTCCATGGGTGGCCAACACTATATCGTTTCTTCTCCAAAACAGAAGATTCCGGGTGCATCTGGGTGACAAGTCTAGCAGATGGAGACTTGTCTCAAGTGGTCTCCCCCAGGGCTCTGTTCTGGCTCCTACGCTATTTAATATTTACATCAATGACCTCCCAGAAACTTCTTCAAGGAAGTTCATCTACGCCGATGACATCTGCTGTGCAACTCAGGCATCCAAGTTTGACATCCTCGAGGAAACACTCACGAAAGACATGTCTCTGATATCTGATTACTGTAAAAAATGGCGACTAATCCCTAGCACTGCAAAAACAGTATCATCTGTTTTCCATCTACACTATGCCTTGGCCTCGCGTGAGCTTAATGTGCAGCTTGACGATACAAGAATCTGGCATGAAGCCCAGCCAGTCTATCTTGGCGTTACTCTCGATCGCACTCTGTCATTTCACGAACATCTCACAAAAACTGCAGCAAAGGTGGGCGCGAGGAATAACATCATTGCAAGACTGGCCAGCTCCTCATGGGGCGCGAGCGCTTCCACACTACGATCATCATCTCTGGCATTATGCTATTCCACTGCAGAATACTGTGCCCCAGGATGGTTCCGTAGCCCCCATGTCCACTTGGTCAATTCCAAATTATATTCCTCCATGAGGATAATTTCTGGAACCATCTGTTCCACCCCGGTTCCATGGCTGCCAGTTCTTAGCAACATCACCCCGCCAGATATTCGTCGGGATGCGGCATCATCTAAGTTCATTTCCCACGTCCACGCTCGACCGGACCTGCCAATATACGCGGATATCTTCGCCCACCCTGTCCAACGCTTGACGTCTCGTCACCCAATCTGGTCCCCTATGCCTACACTGAACTTTTCTGTTCCAGTCTCTTGGAAACAGAGTTGGCAGTCAGCTGAGGTAAAGAACAAACACCTCATCATAGACCCCTGCAAGCGTCAACCCGGCTTTGACCTAGCACGTTATGATTGGGCCCTCCTCAATCGCTATCAAACAGGCCATGGCCGGTGCGCCACTATGTTCCATCGCTGGGGAGCCAGAGACAACCTGAACTGCCCCTGCGGCTACAGACAGACTATGACCCACATGGTCAACGACTGCCACCTCTCCAGATTCAAAGGAGGTCTCGAAACTTTACATCAGGCTCAACCTGATGCTGTTGACTGGCTACGGAAGAAGGGCAAACACTAGAAGAAGAAGAAGAGAGATGGAGGGGGCAGAGGTGTGCAGAGTTTTACTCTAACATATTCAAGACCAGGGCTCCAACTAAGGACCTCGTGCTTGCAGATTCAGAATTCTACACTGAATCACCTACAGATCTCTCTAAAAGGGAAGACACACAAAATACTGTTAGGTTTGAATTTCAACTTCCATTTTAAATAAATTATATTCATTTTATAGTGGTAATGTGTGCTATATGACTCCATGATATGAATTTATCTGGAA
Source organism: Erinaceus europaeus (assembly GCF_950295315.1). Classification (NCBI taxonomy): domain Eukaryota; kingdom Metazoa; phylum Chordata; class Mammalia; order Eulipotyphla; family Erinaceidae; genus Erinaceus; species Erinaceus europaeus. The sequence continues at coordinate 140,155,074 of NC_080162.1, forward strand.
AAAGTCACACTCACTACTGAAGAATAAAATCTTTATGCCTGGCGATTGTCAACAAAACAGAAGCAAGAGTTTTCTAGGCAAAAAATTCACGATCAGGAAGCCCAGTGGTGGTATACCTGGTTGAGCACACATGTTACAATGAGCAAGGACCCAGGTTCAAGTTCCTGGTCCCCCTCTGAGGGGGGGAAAGCTTTATGAATGGTGAAGTGGGTCTGCAGGTGTCTCTTGTTCTCTCTCCCCTATCTCCCCTTTCTCTTGATTTCTGGCTGTCTCTATCAAATAAATAAAGATGATTTTAAAAAAAAAGAAAGAAAATCATGATAATCTGCAGAAATAATCTATTGCTGTGCTAGCATTAATGCAAAGTCAACTTTCTCAAGGAATACCCCTGACAACTTTCAGAAATGCAAAACCACAGGCCCCACTTAAGATCTTCTGAGAAACCAACTGCTGCTTATGTTACAGAAACTTCATAATATACCTTTTTTTAAAGTTGTTAGAATTACTTTCATTAAATCACAATCTTTCAAAAGTTTATGTTCTATAATGCACATCTCACCAGCACAATCTTAGTGTATGCAAAACAATACATTACTAAAACTCAAATACAGGGGTCAGGTGGTATCTCACCTGGTTGAGCACATACACATACACACTCTACAGTGTATAAGAATCTTGATTCAGACCTCTGGTCCCCACCTGCAGGGGTGCAGCTTCACAAGCAGTGAAGCAGTATTGCAGGTTTCTCTGTGTCTTCCTCCCTATTTCCCCATTCCCCCTCTCAATTTCTCTGCCCCTATAAAATAGTAAATAAAATTCAAATATATACATGCTTGCAGCATTGCTTGGAGCCAGTTTTCCATGAGTCACAGTGTACATATTTCTTCCCACATCCTCACTCACTGAATGCTGAATAGCTTGAAATCAGCTCTGGTGGATAAATTTAGACTAGGGAAATTGGAAAATGTACAAATTAAAGCTTTCTTCTTACAAACAACCAGTTGTTCTCATTTGCCAACTAGCCACTGAATATAATGCACCTACTATATTCTACTATGCATTCATTACTACATTCAGTATCAGCAGATAAATTTGGATGAAGCTGCAATTTACCATAAAACTTAATTCATACCATAAAATTCTAATTGGTTATAGATGGGCAAATAACTTTTATCATTAATTCATTAATTATCTATTCACTCATACTGTTTTCACTACATGTCTAGAATATGCCAGATACTCTGCTAAGAGCCACTGAATACAGGTCAGGAGACACAGATTTTACTGTGGAGTTCAAAGTGCATTGGAGGAATCAATAAGTGAACAAATGATTATGCAAATATCAGAAATGCTACAAAATGAAGGCATTCACTCCACAGATTATTTTTTGTTTTAGCTTTTATTTATTTAGTAATGAGAAAGATAGGAGGAGAGAGAGAGAGAAAGAGCGATAGAACCAGGCATCACTCTGCTACATGAGCTGCCTGGGAATGAACTCAGGACCTCACACTTGAGAATCCACTGTGGTACCGCTTGGACCACCACACTACAGATTCTTTAATGTCTCTCTCTCTCTCTCCCCTGACTCAAGCTATATTTGAATAAACACAAAAATCAAGAGGATAATTACAAGAAATCTTTAATTCCAGAGAGGCTCAATAACAGCATTATCCTAAAGTATTCCTACCACCAGATTCCTGGTGCCTTCATGTCTCAAAAAGCAAAATCCAGTGGCATTTAGGGCTATTAATCAACAAGTCCTCCCACCAGCACTATCATGGTGGAAAGCTCAGTTACTGGAATATATTTTTAAAAGAAAATGTTGCATACCCCTAGACAAGTTACAATTTTCCCAGATTTCCAAAGAAAAAAAAAAAAGGCATTAGCCAAAGTGTAGGGTGACTCAAGAATGTCTCTCAGGAAAGAACAGCAGTACAGAAAAAGCTTTACAACTGCTTGAATAAATGTATCCTGACATTTTTCTCTGGAACAAGCTAACAATAATTGTTACTGAAAAACTCAGGATATAATGTTGAAGAGCACACAGGAGATTATAGATCTAGGGCTGGGGAGATAAGATAATAGTTACGCGCAAAGGCTTTCATGCATGAGGCAGCAATGGTCTGAAGTTCATTCCCTTGTACCACCAAAAGTCAGACCTGAGCAGTGCACTAGGAGAGAAAAAGAATCATTTCAAAACAGAATTCATGGAATGAAGGTAGATTTGAGGTTAGGACGTTGATGTTAATAATGGTAGAGGACTCCTAGAGTTATCTAGGAAGTGTTAGATATAGTGGCCTGGGAGCTGTGCACCTGGCCTGCAGATAGGAGGTCCTGAGTTGAATCCCTGGCATCCCATATGGCAAAACGCTGCTCTGGTTATCCCTCTATTTCTATCATGAATAAATAAAATAATTCAAAGTTATCTATATAATCTTTCATGTATTATCATGTATTCATATAACTTTTCATGTATCTATATAATCTTTCATGTATTATCATGTATCCATGTAATTTATCATGTATCCCTGTAGAATATTAGTATTTCACAGAAATCATTTGCATCTGGAACAGCTCCATCTCTTAGCTTTTACAAATATTTCTCTGTTGGCAATTGTATATTTGAAAAATTACAAAGAAATGCAACAATTATTTTCTTGATTTTATTTCCCTAAACAGCTTACTATTCATTTTTTAAAATCTCCTTTGACTAAATTATCTACGTCTGACATTTCAAGTATATTCCTTGCCATTTTCCAAGAAAGACTGAGTTCTATGAGGTGTCTGCTGCTAAAATGTGTAATTAACCTAATTAATAGTCTGACTGGCTTGAGCTCACTTCAACTCCCAAGTACTACTACCTCCTTTTTATGTATGGAAAATCTCACTTCACCCATGACCAGAGATATTTGTTGTCCAACTTGTCTGAAAACTCACCTCCTTCCTTCCAACCCCTCAATAAAGAAGGAGTGGGCAGAAAGGAACATGCAGCTACTTTTGTATCCTTCACTCCACGCTGACTGAAATTAAGAGTAGTGCTAACATTGACCTTTTCTTGGTCTGACTGATGCCTTGCCAAGTTCACTCAAGTAGTTATTTCATGAGTGAGTAGTAGGGATCCTCACAGATGGTCTTTTCCAAGAACCTCAAATATTAAGAACTGTAAAAGCCGCCCTCCACAATTTCAGCAAATGTTATCCTTGATCAAAGACAGAAAAGGAAAGAAGGGAACGTATTGCTGATTATATACAATCCTTACTTCTTTCTTTGGTCTCTTTTTCCATAAATGCATGAAGGCAGAAGTGAGTAGGATTTCCCCTACTTCCCTTCTGATGTATCTAAAACATTCTCCATCACTTGAAATAATGAGCTTCAGGCTTCAAACTGCTTTCATTTCACAGTTGCCCTAAAATATACATTGCCTTACTGACCAAAAAGAAAAAAAAAACAGCCAGCCTACAAATGAAATGATCTAAACTGAGAGGTACTTTAACTATAATATACCTATTTCATGTGATTTGTATAGCTAGCTATGTTCAAAGAGTAATAATTGCTTTAGAGTACAGATTAGATCCATACCCAAACATAGCAGTTAATAGTTTTTATATACTTTCTTCATATTTGAAAGCTACTCTCTGCCCTAATCCAACTTTTTTTTTAAATTTTTATTTATAAAAAGGAAACAAAAAATCTCAGGACTCTTCGACTAGGGCCCCAGGGTTCCAGTACATACTGGTGGGGTTGTCTGCCCAGGGAATTCACATTGGTGTTATGGTAGCATCTGCAACTTGGTTGCTGAAAAGCATTAAGGTATAAAGCAGAACAAACTATTTAATAATCAGGAACCTAATGGTAAAAATAGATCAGATTGGGGCTGGGTGGTGGTGCACCTGGTTGAACATACATGTTACAATGCGCAAGGACCTGGGCCCAAGCCCCCAGTCCCTATCTGTAAGGGGAAAGCTTTGTGAGTGGTGAAGCAGGGCTGCAGATATCTCTCTGTCTCTCCCCCATCTCCCCATTCTCTCTTGATTTCTCGCTATCTATATCCAATAAATAAAGATTATAAAAAATAATTTAAAAGAATAGAGAAGAATATAGAAGATAAGATATGGGGTCTCCATTTTAGGAAAAGTTAGTAGGTCTATTTTAAGTATATTCCAAGGGGCTCATAACTTTACTAATTTTACCTGAGCCTGACAGCTAACATGCAGGTGGGCTAAAGGTCCTGTTTGGGGAGATGGTGTCAGAGTTGGAAATAGGACTAGAAAGCTAGATCAGGGAAGAGAGTAGCTCCTAATTATGGAAAGAGTATATAAATACCATTAACTGTAAACACCATCAATCTGATCTGAGGCCAATATATAAGCACAGGAGCCTGTGTAACATCTGCATCCCTGAAGGTCTGAGTTCGCATTCCATGGTCATACCTAGGAACATTCTAGTCTACACACATTTCAGGACTAGTCTTCCTCGAGTGGCAGAGTATGTTGACCTAGCCTCCCTTTGGAGAGTGGAGCAGTCCCTAAGTTTCTCTCCCTAAGTTTCTCTATATTGTACAAAAAAGAAACCTTCTAAAACAGTTGGCTACAATTTTTTAAAAGTTACTATTTCTGCAGTTACTAAATTTCCCCACTAGTCTATGTTAAAGTACTTTCTTCAAGCTGCAGCTCCTAGGTTCTTTGCATATTAGCACTATTAATAATACACAAAAAAGTAAACCATAAGACAGGGGGTTATGGATTGACCTGCCAACATCCATGTCCAGTGGAAAAGCAATTACAGAAACCAGAGACTTCCTGCCTTCTGCACCCCATAAAAATCATTGGTCCATACTCTCAGGGATAAAGATGAAGGAAACTTCCAATAGAGGGGATGGGATACAGAACTCTGGTGATGGGAATTGTGTGGAATTCGACTACTCTTATCCCACAATATTATCAATCATTACTAATCACTAACAAAATAAAACTTTTTTAAAAAGTAAACCATAGGACAGGTAACCCATAAATGCAGTTACTGTTTGTGTATAGAAGATGTGAGAAATGAAGCTTCATTCAGTTTACTATAATGATCTTGAAAGTTGGATGCATTGTCAACAAACCATAATGTGTATATTCTTCATATCAATATAGTTATCAATTGGAGAGAATATTTTCAAGTCAGACATTCATATCACCTCAATGGACTTTAAAGTACAGACAAAGAAATTCATGTGGCAAACTGATTCTGCAAGTAATTATAATTTTCTTAGTTTCTCAATGCATCTAAATTGTCATAAATAATTGGTAAATATTTGAGAAAAAGAAATGTGGATACATGATGGATACAATATGCTTGTAGAAAAGACACTGCTCTAAGTGGACTGTATCACTTACTTAGTGAGCCATATTAGACGTTGCTGATTAAAAGTTCAGAGTTTCTTCTATGTTCATGTTCATGAATAAACAGGGTATCTCCTAAAGAACAAAACTTTCTCTCTTTTTTTAAGAATAGAGAGAAGTAAACAACAGCATGGTGGAAGAAATGGAGGAAATGCAGATGGAACTGGGAACATGGAGCTGAGCTGAGCTGAGCTGAGCTGAGCTGAGGACACAGGAAGGCTGGACAGGGAGAGGAGAAACAATAATTGGAAGTGAGGTAGGAAGTAGTCATGGGCATTTCTTTTCTGAGTGTTTTTCACTATCTCTAATGTAAGGCAATAAACCCTATTTTCATTCAGAGAAAAAAGCATAGCAAAAATCTAACATAATATTTAAAAACTATATTGTGGGAATACAAAGCTTCTGGCCACATCACTTTAAACTGGCACTGTTCTTTATAAAGTATTTTAGTTAATAATAAACTATGCATGATAAGGCCTGCTCAGAATATGCTATCAAAAAAGTTTTTAAATGCTTGGACTTCCGAGAGGTGAAGCCATGAAATAACTGGGACCAAATCACCTCTCCACCCAAGACAACAAATAAATACAAGAGACCCAACTGAAGTCATAATCTACAGCTGAAAGTTCTGCAGCCTCAGGTGGATGCTTGTGTGAGGTTGGGGCGTAAAGGGGTGCGTTCTTGAAAGAACTTCAGTCAGAACTCCAGGGAGTAAAAAACACCCTATTTGCAATCCATGCCCAGGTAGAAGCTTAGGAAGTAAATCCACACATTCAGAAGAAATAATCTCTGATCTAGAAGATACGGCCAGCCCACTTTTTCAATACAAAGATGAGGGAGATGCATGGTTTAGAAAGACTGAAACAACTCTCTGTGAAATTGCAGACTCCATCAAAAGATTGAATATAAGAGTGATAGGTATATCTGAAGAGAAGGACAAGGACAAAGGCCAAGAATCCATTTTTAGAGCAATTTTAGCTGAGAACTTCCCTCATTTAGGAAACCATCAGAACATTCTCATTCAAGAGGCAGAATGATCATCCAGATTTATAAACAAAAAGACCAATGTCAAGGCACATTATTATAAAATTATCAAAAGTCAACGACAAGGGAAAAATTTTGCTGGCTGCTAGGGAAAAGAAAGAAGTTACATACAAAGGCAGAGCTATAAGACTTTCATCAGATTTCTCTTCACAAATTCTAGAGGCAAGGAGAGAGCGGAATGACATATTCAAAGTTCTAAAGGAGAGGGAATTCCAGCCACGAATATTGTATCCTGCTAAATTATTCTTCAAATGCAAGGGAGAAACAAAGGTTTTCTCAAATATTCAAGCACTAAAAGAATTTGTCACAATCAACCCACACCTTATAAGAACTACTGAACCGAGTCCCAAAGGAAAGGAGGAAACAAAGGAATGCACATTAAAACACCAAGTTGCAGATGCTACCATGATGCCAATCTGACTCACCTGGACAGATGACCTCACCAACGTACCCTAGAACCCCACCTCTCCACAGCCTTTCCCCAGTAGGGAAAGATAGGGACAGGCTGGGAGTATGGATCAACCTGTCAATACCCATGTCCACTGGAGAAGCAATTACAGACACCAGACCTCCCACCTTCTGCACCCCATAATGACCCTGGATCCATGCTCCCAGAGAGATAAAGAATAGGAAAGCTTCCAATGGAGGGGATAGGATAGGGAACTCTGGTGGTGGGAAATGTGTGGAATTTCACCTCTCTTAGTCTATGGTTCTGTTGATATTTTTTATTTTATAAATAAATTAAATTTAAAAAATAAAAGAAAGGAACAGAGGCAATACCATACAAAAAATTGCCAAATATATATAACAAAAGATAGATAGATAGATAGATACAGAAATAATAGTCAACTTTTATATGTAACCTTGGGAGAACTGCTGTACTGTCCAAAGGAGGGAATGGTGACACAAAATTTTGGTGGTGGGAATAGTGTGGAATTATACCCATGTTATCTCATAATTTTGTAAATATTATAATAAATCACTAATAAAAAATAAATAAAAATAAAGTAGGGCCTGCTTTTCCTTATAAAAAATTAAAAATACTTGCAATCAATTAAAATCTATTGAAGTTAACAAAATAACAGGTGTTGATACTCATGACCACAGAATGTGAGCTCAGATCTAGAGGGACGCAGATGTCACACAGGCTCCTAAGCTAGATCACATCAAATCGATGGGGTTTACAGTCAACAATATTTATAGCCCTTTCCCATCTTAGAGAGCTACTCTCTTCCCTGATCCAGCTTTCTGCTCCTTTTTCCAGCCATGACATCATCTTCCCAGACAATAATTAGGATCCACCTGCATATCAGATTTCAGGCTCAGAAGGAAAAAAAAAAAACACTAGTATCACTACAGTCCCTTTGAAATATAACTAAAATATGCCTACTAGCTGTTGACAAAATGGAGGTCCCGTCAACACTTCATCTGCACTATTCCAGCCTTTTAGGTCCATGATTGTTCAGCAATTTGTTTGGCTTTGTATGTTAACTCTCTTTTCAGCCACCAGGTTCCAGATGCTAGCAGGATGTGACCAGACTTCCCTGGACAGACTCCCCACCAATGTGCCTTGGAGCTCCGCCTCCCCAGAGCCCTTCCCCACTAGGGAAAGAGAGAGACAGGTTGGCAGTATGGATCAACCTGTCAATGCCCATGTTCAGTGGGGAAGCAATTACAGAAGCCAGACCTTCAACCTTCTGCATCCCACAATGATGTTGGGTCCATACTCCCAGAGGGGTAAAGAATAGGAAAGCTATCAGGGGAGGGGATGGGATACAGAGGTCTGGTGGTGGGAATTGTTTGAAGTTGTACCCCTCTTTTCCTATGGTTTTGTCAATGTTTCCTTTTTATAAATAAAATTTTTTTTAAAAAAGAATGTAGGAAAAAATGGGAAACTTTGCACTGCTGATAGGAATGTAAAATAGTATAGTTATTACAGTGAATAGTAATGTAATTCCCTAAAAAAAAGTTTTTTAAGGAACTATCAAATGAAAATTTAAAAAGAATTATTAAATACACAAAATAATGTAAAGCTGAATCTCAGGGCCAGGTGGTGGCACCTGGTTAAGTGCACACATTACAGTGCACAAGGACACAAGTTCAAGCAAACCCCTGGCCCCCACTTGCAGGGGGAAAGCTTCAAGTGGTGAAGCAGGGCTGCAGGTGTCTCTCTGTCTCTCTCCCTCACTATCTTCCCCTCCTCTCTCAATTTCTCTCTATCCCTATCCAATAAATTGAAAAAAATTTTAAAAGCTGGATCTCAAGATGATATATGTACACCATATTAACAGCATTACTCAAACTAGCTAAAAGATGGAAGCTACCCAAATGTCTATCAGCAGAAAAATGGATAAGCAAAATGTGGTAAACCTATAAAAACACATAGGAGCCAGGCTTAAAAGGACAGGAAATTCTGACATATGCTACAACATGAATAAACCTTAAGGACATTATAATATATAAAATAAGTCAGTAACAAAAAATGGCAAATACTGTATATTGTGACTACTTAGTAGTCAAAATCACATAGATAGAAAGGTGATTTGCAGAGGCTGAGGAACTGGAGGAAATGAGGGACTCATTCAGTGGGTAGTTTTAGTCTTACAAGATAAAAAGATTATGGAGATGAATAATGGTGATAGGTGACAACATTATGAATTTAATGCTACTAAAACTGTATACTTAAAAGCAATTTGTGAAGTTACATTTCATCTGTGTCTTTTATCACAACTGAAAACTTTGAGAAGGACAGGAATAAAAAAAATATCTTACTAAATAGCTCTAAATGCTATTATTTAAATAGCATTTTATTTATTTAAATAGCTCTAATGCTATTGGTATGCTCTAAATACAATATGGTAACTAAATCTCAACAGCAAGCATCAGCTTTCACTTTACTATGTCCTCTCCCCAGACCAAATAGATTTTAAAAAGTCAATGGTTCTTGGGAGTTTCATAATATTTGCCTGGCTATTGCCTGTGTTCCTCTCACTGTGCTCCTGGTTAGCATAATCCCTCTTGTAATAGAGCATTGTCCTGCTTATTCAACAACAAAATAAATTCTATAGGTGATCCTTCGATAGCTCAGTTGGTAGAGCGAAGGACTGTAGGAGCAAGATGTAACAAAATAAGTTCTAGTACTACACTACTAAGTCAACTCTACCCTCATCTGGTTTCATCTTCAACTCAATAAATATACCCTCAAGATAAAGAAGCATAAAGGGCTGAGATTTTTCAAAGGCCCAAGAACAACTCAGCAAATTCTCTTGTGATAAGTGCCTAAAAATAAACTCCAGACACAAAAGTAAACCAGCTACCAGTGCACATCTTGCTGAGCAGACACATGTCCCTGAGGAATCACTACCTACTCACCACTACTCTGAGGAGAGCTAGAGCTAATGTGGAGCTATTCTTAGAGATCCAATTTGGTCAGCTCCCAAATTGATTATACTCTGGTGGGCTCTTCGTATGGATGCAGAAGTCATTGCAATGAAGCACAGAACCTGAGTTCCCAGTTAAGGTTAAATTACCAAGATCTACTAGGTAGGGCTCAGATCAGAGTCAAGCATTCTTATCTGTGTCCAATTTAATATAGTCCACCATCTATGTAATAACAACCCTCAAACACGGAACCAATTCCAAGGTATATGATTGTGGTATTTACATAGTCCATGATATAAACAAATATACTCTGAGTCAATGAGCACTTGATTAGACTTAAGGAAAATTATTTCTGGAGTCTGTTGTTTCAGACAGACATACAGAATGAACACACACAGAGAGACACAGACACATAGTAAAGATATAGTTTTCACAATAGTTCTACTTGAACTATTCATTTTCATTTCCAAGTCTTTTTTAATTAAATACTAACATACTTATTTTTTATTATTTTATTTTTATTTTTATTTTACCAGAGAACTACTCAGCTCTGGCTTATGGTGGTGCTGGGGATTGAATGTGGGACTTTGGAGCCTCAGCATGAATTTTTTTTTTTCATAACCATTATGCTATCCCCACCCCCAGCCCTATTTTCTAAAGTCTTAATACCAAATCACTGAACCAAAATTTGAAATTTGAAGTGATGTTATCAGAGAAATAATCACCTGGTGTGATGCAACCACTTTTATCTGAGCTTGTTTGACAGGTCTAATACAATTTTTAAAAGTTGAATATATCAAAATTCAAAAGAAAGTTATTGAAATGTGGTTTTTCCACTTGGTTTTGATTTTGTAATGCTGTAAGGTCAAAAACAATAAAATGGGAGAGGCAGAAGTTAGTTCAGCAAGAGAAGTAGGAACTTTACAATGTGTGGGGCTGTTGGCTCAAATCCTGACAGCTCATGAAAGCACTTGGACAACACTGGCTGAGGTCTATCGGTGCTAGAGTAGCCTGTGCTGCCTTTCCTCTCTGTATCTTTCTCTGTCTCTTGCCATCTAAAGAATGAAAAAAAATGAGCCTGTGAGACAGCTCATTGGTACTGCACATGCCCTGAGTTCATTCCTCTGAACAGCATGAAGATTAAAAAAAAAAAAAGAGAAAACAATTATTTCATTTTATTTGTTTTCATTGACATTTTAATGTTATCATAAATATCGATCTAATCCAGCCATTTAACTATTCATATATTCACAGATAGTTATTTTACATTTAGTATTATGTACTAAGGCCTATACTACTTATTGAAGATTATACTGATAAAGAAAATAGACAAGCTGAGGCTGGATGGTGGCACACCTGGCTAAGTGAATACATTACAGTGAACAATGACCCAGGTTCAAGGCCCAGTCCCCACCTGCAGGAGGAAAGCTTTATGAGCAATGAAGTTGGACAGGTGTCGCTCTGTCTCTCTCCCTCCCTATCACTCTTCCCTCTAAATTTCTCTGTCCTATTAAATAAATAAATAAAGTTTTTAAAAGAGAAAATATACAAGCTCTTTTCTCTTGGGTCTTACTGTATAATGGAGAAAAGACACAAACAAGTAAAAGAATGCATAAAATTTAGGTATAAACAATCGGGGGGGGAGTAGTAGGTAAAAGTAAATGGTGTTGGGGGAGTTGGGTGGTAACACAACAGCGGATTAAGCACAGGTGGCACAAAGCGCAAGGACCAGCAGAAGGATCCTGGTTTGAGACTCCGGCTCCCCACCTGCAGGGGAGTCGCTTCACAGGTGATGAAGCAGGTCTGCAGGTGTCTATCTTTCTCTCCCCCTCTCTGTCTTCCCCTCCTCTCTCCATTTCTCTCTGTCCTATCCAACTATGACAACAACACGAATAACTACAACAATAAAACAAGGACAATAAAATGGAATAAATAAATTAATTAAAATTAATTAATGCACCAAAATAAAAAGACTGTGTTGGAGAGTAGGGTTCAAGTACTGGAACATGACTGCAGAGGACTGAGAGGGGTTGAATTGTTATGTGGAAAACTGAGAAATGTTACACATGTACAAACTACTGTATTTTACTGTTGACTGTAAACCATTACTCCCCCAATATAAAAAGAAGAATGAAATTACAAAAAAATTTTAGTTTGTGTGGTCCGGGAGGTGGTGCAGTGATAAATCTTTGGACTCTCAGGTATGAGGTCCCGAGTTCGATCCCTGGCAGCCCATGTGCCAGAGTGATGTCTGGTTCTTTCTCTCTCCTCCTCTCTTTCTCATAAATAAATAAAATCTTTAAAAAACATTTTAGCTTGTAAAGTGTTTATTTCCTAAGAATTTTGCAACAAAATACCACAAACTGGGTAATCTAAATAAAAATGTATTCTCCTATTTAAAAAGAATGAAAAAGAAAATAAAACATGAACTTGGGGGGGAAGAAATATCATGGAATAAAGTCACAGAAGGTCTCTGTGTCTTATTATCCTTATCATTTTGCCTCCAGGGTTATCGCTGGGGCTTGTGCCTAAACTAGGGATCCACTGCTCCTGGTGGCCTTTTTTTTTTTTTTTTTAATTATTGGGTAGGACTGAGAGAAATTGAGAGAGGAAGGGGAGATAGTAATAGAGAAAGATACCTACAGAACTGCTTCACTGCTTGTGAAGCACCACGCCCCCACACATACCTCCCATCCCACTGCAAGTGGGGAGCCAGGGGCTGGAACAGGGATCTTTGCACACGTTCTTGTGCTTTGTACTGTGTGCATTTAACCTAGTATGCCACTGCCCGACCCACTATTATCTTTTATTTATCTATTGGATAGTGTCAACCAGAAATCAAGAGGGAAGGAAGAGACAGAGAACAAGAGAAACAGAGAGACACCTGCAGACCTGCTTCACCACTCATGAAGCTTTCCCCTACATGTGGGGCTTGAACCCAGATGCTTAGCATTGTAACCTATGTACTTCACCAGGTGCGCCAGAAGGTCTCTCCAAAGTGATAAAAGGTGAAATGACACTGAAGGTAAGAAGCAGCCCTCTACATGCAACATCAATAAATGTATTCCAGGGATTTGAGTATTCTAGCAGTGATACTATGTGTGAGGCCAGGCTATACATTTAAAAAAATTGATTTATTTTGAATAGATGTCGCTTGACGTGGTGGCGGGATGCAAAGGAGAGAGAATCCAAACACAGAGGGAACACAAATCTTTATTGTTGGGTCAGACGGGTGGTTCAGGCCATGTGGAGCCAGCCAAAAAAAATGGCTGTCCCCTGCTACCTCACCACTGGGCAAGAGTGGGAGAGTGAGGGGAGGGGGAGTAGGCAGACTTTTTAGGTCAACACCCAGGAGTGACGTGTAGGGACAGGATTGGTTGAAAAAGGCACTGCGAGAAAATCTAGAGAAAAGGCAAAACCTGAGGGCAAAGACTGTATCTGCATAATTCCCCAACAAATAGAGACAGAGATAAGTCAGAGGCAAAGACAGAGAGAAAGAAAGAGAGATACCTGAAGCATTACTTCAGCAATCAGGTGGGGTATTGGGGATTGGACCAGGGTCCTTGTACAATGTAACATGTCTGCTCTAGCAGATGCACCACTGCGCAGCCCTTTGAAGATAAGAAAGAAAATACAAGCTCCCACAGATCAAGGAAAAATAGGAAATGAGAACAAAGTTTCCTTTTACTAAAATAATATAATTTTTATTAAAGGGAATCTACAAAATGGTTACTGGTATTTTGAGTAAATGTTTAGTAAATTTAGTAAATGCTAGTAAGATCCACTATTTGAATTCACTAGTCTAAAATCTAAAATTAATTCAGTTGAGGTTTTCCAATATCTTACTTCCATCATGAATTTCATTCTAATTTTTCCTTAAACTTGCTATCAAAGATGAAAACAGCTATCTCAGATGTATTACAAAACCACTTTATCTTCAAAATGTAAAAACCACCTCTACATTGGACTATAATTTAATGTTTCAAAAGCATGTAAAACAGTGTTTGGAAAATAAATATATGAAAGAGTAAACCAAACACAATATGACTAACAATGATGGTATATAAATCTTGCCTATCAATAAGAAATAGATTTCGGATTTCCGGAAGATGGCAGACTAAGAAGCTGCTAGTGGCTTGAGTTCTGACCACATCTACTGGAAAAGGTAGGATTTTCTGACTTTAGTAGGCCAGTCAATAAGGGGTCCTAGCAGTGACACCAAGGAGGTGACTATAACTTAATTTGGGTTAAAAAATAGAGTAAAAAGAAAGGGAAATTTTTTTCTTTTAAATTATTATTCCTGAAGTGCACCCCCCTCCTTCCCCCCCCCCATAAACAGTCCCTGGGGACAAGAGATCCACTCCTAGCAGGCTCCCCTGTTGAGCTTCTTTCTTTACCAAGATTCCTGTCCCACCAGGGGGTGTCACTCATTCTAAGTCTATACCCTTCTGAAACCTTTGGCCTTTTTTCTTTCTAAGTAGCCAACCAGCTGCCTCTGCTCAGGGGGCCTGAGGCAATCTGGAGCCATCCAAGCTGAAGACAGGACAGGTTTTTTACTCTGTTCTATTTTATTATTAATACAAGATAAATGAGTACCCCTTTCCCCCTCTCTTTCAGATTGACCAGAATTAACTCTTAGTGTATTTTCCATTGCTAGGGGACCAGGTGTCTTATTCACTGCTAAAATAACTTGTCTCACTTTTCCTACCACCCCTACCCATCCCCCCCCCCCCCGCACATAGCTAATTAAATAATAAAAAATAAATAAATAAAACTCTTTCCTTTCACTGCTCTTTTATTACTGTTCTTTTTCTTATCTTTTTCTTTTTTCTCTCTTTCTTTTTTTCTTCCTTTTCTCATTCTTGTCATCCTTTCTTCCTCCTTCAGCTTTCTGAATTCACTGATACACGTTTGGGAATTATTTTGGGGAAGAAATCTGACTCAGAGTGGACTCTCTCTGCGTGTATCTCTGCTCAACTTCCCTTTCTCCTCTAGCTACCCCTAGAATACACAGTGGATAGTAGATTTGCATAACTGTCTATTCCTGCTATTCTTGTCTAGTCCTGAAGGGTTTTTTTTTTGTTTTTTTTTTTTCCTTTCTTAACAATCAGCTGCCTCTGCTCAGGAGGCTTGAGGCAATCTGGGACAGGGTTTTTACCCTGCTCTATTTTATTATTAATATAAAGGCACATCTCTTCCCACCCCTCCTTTAGGCTGACCAGAATCAACTCTTAGGGTATCTTTCATTGCTAGGGTAGTGGGCATCTTATCTATTTAAAGAGGAACTTGTCTCGTTACTCCTACCTCCTCTACAGACTCTCCCCTTCTTCCTCCTCCTGGCTAATTAAAAAATAAAATAAAATAAAGGGGTATATAAAATTATAAAAATTTATATATTGTATGTCATCACAGTCCACAAAGTCTTGTGTCCCCATCCCCACTTCCAACAAATAACACAGCTCCCATGTATGAGTGTTTTAAATTTATTAAATCACTAATAAAGAGGAGGAGGAAAGGTCATATACTATAAAAATATGTTTTAAAAATATAGATATTTGATCACTTTTACTATGAGTCCATATGATATAGAATAAATTCATAATTAAGGATACTAAGTTTTGAAAACCAACCTATACATAATATTTTGCAACCTGAGGCAACTTAAATACAACAAATGAGTATCCTAGTTTTTAAAACATTTACAGTGACAGATAAGTAGAACAATATGAATTTCTTTATCCCACATATTCCCCTCTTCTCCCCATCCTTGCCTCTCCCCTAACATGCACACTCTCCACTGGGGTTTTGTGAGAACTTCAGGTCTTCATGATTCACCACTCTCTGCAAACATTTTGTTTGTCCTTTGGACAGTCTGTAACTCTTTGCTGATATATCTCTGAGTTATTGAATTTGTGTATTAGATTCTTCAATTCCATCATAATGATTTTTCTGAATTCTGACATTTTCCCCAGGTTTTGTGTGTTTGATCATTTGTATTTTTCCCCCATTTTGGTTAAGCATGATCTCTCTTGTTCAGCCAGCAGATGGCGCTGTGGTGATATTGTTTGTGTATTTTGGGAGGGAGAGCTATCTATGTCACTGGGCTAATTTAGTGCCTATGGCAACAAAATAGTGTCTTGTTGCCTTTTTGCAGTCTATACTCAGTCTTCTGGAAGTCCACTGTCTCAACCTAGGCAGACCACATGGCTTTAGTTTTTGACACAGTTTTCTCCTGATAAATTCCCTCACTGTTTAGAGCTGATTCTGTGTTCTGCTATCTACCCCCCACCCAGAATAATCTTGTATATCTACTGGTGACTCCATCACAAATGGTGTTTCTATAAATGACAGAAAATCTGACTATAAGTAGCAGACACAAATTGGAAGTGGATTTTTTTTTCTAGCATTGAGAAAGGTATCCAAAGGTATTAGATCATTGGTTCAGTAATGCCATGATTATAACTCAGTCTAAGACATGGGCTCTGCATTAAAAGATAATGTCAGAACTGGGAGATAGCTACCTGCTGAGAACACCTTCCAAATCTGAGATCCAGAGATCAAGTCTTGGCACGACATGGAAACACCACAGATGGTGAAATAGTTCTTTGGTATCTCTTTTCACCCTCCCTCTCACTTCTCACTCTCCCTTCTCCTCTCTGCAAGTCATATATCATCCTTCCACACCCTTCACTCTTTGTTCTCTTTCCCTCTTCCCTGAAGAGATTTAATGAGGGGCCAGCACACATATTACAGTGCACAAGGACCCAGGTTATGAAGCTGTGCTACAGGTCAGTCTCTGTCTCTCTCTGTCTCTCTCTCTCGCACTCTACCCCTTGTCTCTCAAGTTCTCCCTAAATAAATAAAAATTTTAAATAACTATTTTAAAAAAAAGAAAAATTTAATGAAAAATAAATTGTCCTAGGGATGTCATTATATCTATAGTAGATATTACTGTGTGTGATATGCAGAGAGTTGATCACTACATATTTCTTCTTCTCTTGAAAGAAAAGAATTTTTTTTAATAGAGACAGAGAAAAATCAAGGGGGAAGAGAGCAGGACAGAAAGATAGAGACAGAGAGACGCCTACAGTAGTGCTCTACTGCTAATGAAGATTTCCCCCTGCAGGAGGGGACTAAGGCCTTGAACCCAGGTTCTTGTGTTCAACCAGGTGAGTCACCTCCCAGCTTCCTCTACTATAAGTAAATACCCTATCTGGTAGTTCCTGATTCAGTAAACTAAGAGGTTCTCTTTTGATTCACTGTCATTCACATACCCTGTTTCTGCTCTTTGGAGAATATCCTGTGGCCATTCTCCCCATCGTCTATACAAAAGAGTGCCATTGGGGGGCTCAGGCGGTAGCATAATGGGTTAAGCACACATGGCGTGAAGCGCAAGGAACTGCGTAGGAATCCCAGTTCGAGCCCTCGGCTCCCCATCTGCAGGGGGGTCGCTTCACAGGCGGTGAAGCAGGTCTGCAGGTGTCTTTCTCTCCCCCTTCTCTCTCAGTTTTTCTCTGTCCTATCCAACAACAATGACAGCAGTGACAACAACAATAATAATAACAAAAATGATAAACAAGGGCAACAAAAGGGAAAAAAGTAGCTTCCAGGAGCAGTGGATTCATAGTATAGGCACTGAGCCCCAGCAATCAACTTGGAAGCAAAAAAAAAAAAAAAATGCCATTAGCAAATTTACTTTTCTTGCATTGCACAGTGTTACTCTCCACTGCTAGTATACATGATACATGTTCTATTATTGGTATGAGTGTAGTATATTGGATGATGACAGTATAAAACATTTTCATTGTTGCCGAAATTTCTATAGAGCAGTGCTGCAAAGATTATCCTAACAAGACCCACTGAATTTTATTTGCAATGTTTCAAATCCTAAGTTTACTATACTTTAGTCTATTAGTCAATGTGGATTTTTAAATATGAACGGTTACATTATTAAATCTCGTCTGTATATGAAGGTTAGTTCTATCATTAGAGTTATCATTAAATGTCTAATTTCTTGGCTAAGTGTCAGAATTCATTATGAAAAGTACAGACAATAACTAAACTACTTTGCATTCTCTGTTAACTCTGCACACAAAAGTAACACAAAAGAATTTAAAAGTTTTAAATTGTATAAACCTTGAGAGCCGGCTGATAAGGTGGGGTAGTGAGAAGCTTATAAATTCTCCTGGGAATTTGTCTTGAATTTAGAATGATGTATAATCTGGGACATGTGTACAGAAATTAATTAGCATTTCTTAAAAACTGCCTCAAATATTGGCAAAATTACTAGACTAAGAATGCAGAACAATAGTGTGTACTATTTTCAATAGTAGTATATTTTCTTATGCTCAGTGATTTCATTCTAAACCCACATCAATGTTTGTTACCATCTATATCATCTCCAACCTAGTAGCTGAAGCTGAGGAAAATAAACAGGTTCCAAATTACAAAAAAGAGACTAGGGAAAAGAGAGAGGCAGGCTGGGAGTATGGATTGACCTGTCAACATCCATGTTCAGTGGGGAAGCAATTACAGAATCCGGACCTTCCACCTTCTGCAACCCACAATGACGTTGGGTCCATACTCCCAGAGGGTTAAAGAATAGGAAAGCTATCAAGGGAGGGGATGGGATACAGAGACCTGGTGGTGGGAATCCTATGGAGTTGTACCCTTCTTATCCTATGGTTTTGTCAGTGTTTCCTTTTTATAAATAAATAATAATAATTAAAAAAGAGACTGTACTGTTTAGAAAATCTCAGCTGAAGAATGGGGTTCGCTTTGGAGCTTGTGCCAATTTAAATTGGAAAAAAAGATTTAAAAAAAAAAACAACCTCTAATTTAGTGATTCATCAAAAGTGAAGCAGAACAGGACCAGGTGGTAGTTCATCTGAGTAAGTGCACATGTTACAATGCACAAAGACCCAGGTTCAAGGCCCGGGTCCCCACCTGCAGGAGGAAAGCTTTGCAAGTGGTGAAGCAGTGTTCCAAGTGTCTCTCTGTCTCTAGCACCCCCTTCCCTCTTGATTTTTGGCTGTCTCTATATGATAAATAAGTAAAGTCAATTTTAAAAAAATGTTTCAAATGAAGCAAAATAGAAAAATGTAATATGTTTGCCAGGAAACACCACTTTTCAGAAGAGGCCCAAATTTAAACCAGACCTCTAAGACCAGATGCTAGCAAATTAAGAACACCTAGATTGGATTCAAATCCTATATGCCTAAGCATTTTTAAGATATAATTATATTTAATATTCAAAGTGAGGACACAAGGTGGTCATCTTAACAATTTCTAAAATAGATATACATTAAGTATTTATGATCAACTATAAATGCACATGTCAGAAATCCATGAATGATACCATTATGATTCATTATAACAAAGACTGATTCTTTATAGTAACTCAGAAGCTCCATTTATAAACTTGAACCAGTACAATGGGGTGTTATGAGAACTGTCATTTTAATTTAGGAACTGTACCATCATGGATAAGAAACATATAAGATTAAAGAGATTTTTTTAAAAGCCTAAATTCTGAAGAAGCGAACCTCTTTAAGAATCAAATAACTTAATTTTCAACTTTAGTAAGATGTACTGTCCAATAAAATCAGCATGCTTAAAGTATTTCTTACTAATTAGCAATTACAGCTGTAGCAACATATTTAGTATATAAATTAAGTACAGCTATAAAATTAAAAGTAGCAACAACAACAACAACAAAAATAGTAGACAGAAAAAGGTCTCTAACCACTTTGTCCTCCTGGTGTGAATATCCACGAAAGCAAGTTAGAAAGGATAGAAAAGACAAAAAATAATAATAATAATTAATTTCATTCATAAAATGAATATATATTAAAATATATTTTAAATATAAACAGAATGATATCTGTAAAAGCAACCATAGGTACAAATATCAGGAAAAAAAAGAATGTTATTTTCATAAGTAAAAGTCTAATTAAATATTCAATTATCTAAAAGAGGAAATATGAAAGATACAAGGGAAGGAAAGCTTTTAAGTACAAAGACAGTAAAACAGAGCATTACCATTTATTTTTAATTCCACCACATATTATCAAAAGGAGAAATAATATAACTTTTTAAAATCATACTCATTGCTCCTAAAAGTTGTTTCTGATTCATTAATTTAGAAACTGTCTAAGCCTCATATGTAAGAAGAAATCTTAATTACAAGTCAATAAAGAAAAAAATATATTGATTACAATAAATAATTTTAAGGCATAGTTACCCAACAGCATAAGTATAGAAAATAAAATAAGATCTTAGATTTGATTTTAAAAAACAATTTATATAGAATAAACTTAGACTTGTTGTCACAGTAATATATACATTTAAACTGTAGATATATAAAAACTTAAACTGATAATAGTAAAAAAAAATGTAAATTTAACAATAATAACCAAAATAATGGTCTGGTTTACAACTAAGGCTTATATGATTTTTAAAAAACAATAATAATGTGTTTTCAGGTTTCATTGTTCCTCTGACATACAACTGATCATATGTTATGTAATTAAAAAAAGACTTTGCAATTAAAACTCCTTCAAATCTTTTAAACAATACCTTGACCTCCAGGATGGATCTATAACAAACTAATCTTAGGAAGTTGCCTTATCCCAGAAAACAAATATTAAAATGAAACAATTCAATGAATTTCATCAAAGCACTGCTGGGATTTCTGTCAAAGACAGAAACAACACTGTCTGAAAGTTGGTGATTTTGCATGAACAGCAAGCAATAAGAAGGAAAGATAAGAAAGACTTAGGCAGAAGTATGGCACTGAATTGCCAGTGGGCACCATATTTTGCAATCACTACAAATCCACAAGGTGGATTTAAAAGGCCTGCACAGAACCACTCAGGAACTGAGTGGCTTAAGAAAAGAAGCTAAACACTGCTATTTACAGCTTTAGAAGCCACAGGCTCTTAAATGAACCCCAGGAGGGCATTGGTAGATCTAGGAACTGAAAACTATTCTTTGTGGCAGCAAGAAAGCCAAGCAAATTCTAAGTTATTCCAGCTGGCAACAGAGGCTTAGTGGTGGAATCAAGCTGCCTTACAGACAAGAAAAGTCAGTTTGACCTCACAGCTGAGTTAACATTTTCAGGGAACAGTCTTAGAAAAGCAGAAGGAGATCTAGGACCCCTTTGCATCCCTTCCACAAAGACTACAAGTCTGCTTAAGGGTCATCAGGTGCCATAATATGTCACTTCTTTCAAACTTCTCCCACAACTCACATAGAAAACAGAATCTAACACCACCTGCCGACCAACAACAAAAACCAAAATAGATAAAACTAAAAAAAAAAAAAAAAAAATGCTGGTTCTACAAAATTAACATGATGACTAGACATGTAATGATGCAGATCCAAAAGAGCTATATGAGAAGGAATTTAGGAAACACAGTGTCAGAAAATTTAAAGAAATATAAAGCTCTCAATTTAATATGGAGGGGGAAGAATTAAGAAACATTTACTTGATAAGAAAATTGAAAATAGAGCTACATCATGGGAATAACACTTTGAAAGCATTTCAGTCTCAAAAAACAAGTCAAGGAAGTAGGCTTACCTACCCAGAAGAGAGGACATCAGGAGTAAAAGACAAAATGACCACACTCTTTGACTTTTTGTAGAGGATAAAAGGTTTCAGAAAAATGAAGTAATTCCTCAAGAGATTGAAGACCCTATTAAGAAAGGAATGGAATACTACTCAGCTATTAGAAATTTAAAAACCATCTCCTTTTTCTCCTCTTGGATAGAATGTGAAGGAATCATGTTAAGTGTGATCAAGCAGAATGGGAAAGACAAATACCAAAGAAGTCTGGAATTCTACCCCCAACCCCAGACTAGGGCTCTCTTTATTACTGAGAGTCCAGCACTTTATCCACCATGCCACCTTAAGGACTAGGGCTCTCTTTAATGAATATTAGGTAACATAACTCTATGTCACATCCTCAAAATTCCTCTCTTCCACAACTCACATACAAAGCAAAGACCCAGCATCTCCTTCTGGCCAATAACATAAACCAAAGTAGACAGATAAAACAGGGAAGATGCTAACTACAGATAATCAATACATCACACAGACACACAATGACACAGATCCAGAAAAACTATCAAAGAAAGAATCTAGAAAATAGATTGTCAGAAAATTTAAATAACTACAAAAATCTCAACCTAAGATGGAGAAATAGATAAAAAAAATAAATTTCTAATTCCAGCCCAGGTGGTTCACTTCCTAACAAAGTCAGAAAACCTAGATATAGACCAGGTTCCATGAGATAGAGCATATGTTCACACGTATCCATAAACTAGGACAAAATATATACCTGAAAGCAGAAGTACACTAGAGTCTGCAGTGAGTACCCCCCAACACTTCCTCTCTACTGTTCCAACCTTTGGGTCCATGACTGCTCAACAATTTGTTTGGCTTTGTATGTTAACTCTCTTTTCAGCCACCAGGTTCCAGATGCCATCAGGATGCCAACCAGGCTTCCCTGGACTGAAGACCCCACCAATGTGTCCTGGAGCTCTGCTTCCCCAGAGCCCCAGCCTACTAGGGAAAGAGAGAGGCATGCTGGGAGTATGGATAGATCAGTCAATGCCCATGTTCATTGGGGAAGCAATTACAGAAGCCAGACCTTCCACCTTCTGCAACCCACAATGACCCTGGGTCCATACTCCCAGAAAGATAGAGAATGGGAAAGCTATCAGGGGAGGGGATGGGATATGGAGATCGGGTGGCAGGAATTGTGTGGAGTTGTACCCCTCCTATCCTACAGTTTTGTTAATGTCTCCTTTCCTAAATAAAAAAATAAAATAAAATAAAAAATAAATCAATGACCTTAAAGATTTACTTTCTAGGAACTGAAAATAGTTGAGAGCCATGGAGAATGAAAGACACTTTGAATGTATTCCAGTCTCAAATGGCAAGTCAAAGGAAGTAGCTCACCAATGCAGAAGGGAAAACAGCAGGAATAGAGGACAAAATGACCACACTCTTTCACTTCAAATTAGAAGGTAAAAAAAAGTTTAGGATAAATGAAGCAACTCTTCAAGAAATTAAAGTCTCTGTTAGAAAGACAAACATCAGAGTTAAGGGTGCTCAGGAAGAGAAAAGAGAGAGAAGAGAGCAGAAACCATATTCAAAGAAATAATAGTAGAGATTATTTTTCCAAATCATATGATTAGGTCCACAAATGTTCAAGAAGCAGAGAGAATTCCCAAGTTCCCCAAACCTAATATTCATACACCAAAACACATTACTGTAAAACTTAAAATGTTAAGGACCACAACAAAAATGAAAGCTGCTAGAAATCAATAAAACAAGATAGAGTGTGAATTCTTCTTCTTCTAGTGTTTGCCATAGAGTGTGAATTATAAATCTCCACAAATATGGACACCAAAAATATAACAAAAGGGCCAAAACCATTTAGGGGAAGGAGAAGGTTGCCTTTAATAAACAGTTCTGGGAAGATCAGACAGCCAAATATAGAATGTAAAACTATACTACCACGTAATACACTACACCTAAATTAACATAAAACAGGATATAATAATAATAAAACACAAAATAAACTATATCAGACCTGAAATTATAGAATACATAGAAGAAAATATAAGTGACATACTTCAGGGTCTTCACATCAAAGATGTATTTGGAGACCCATTCCTATGGAGAAGTAAAAATAAAACAATTTTAAATAAATAGGGGCTAGGTGGTAGTGCATGCAGTTGAGTGCACGTTAACATGCACAAGGACCTGGGTTCAAGCCCCTGCTCCCCACCTGCAGAAGGTAAGTGTCACAAATGGTAAAGCATGTCTGCAGGTTTCTAAACCTTTCTCTCCCTCTCTATATCCCTCTCCTTCTCAAGGAAATCACACACAAAAAAAAAAAATGGGGCCAGGCAGTGGTGCACCTGGTTAAGTGTTCACATTACAGTATGCAAGGACCCAAGTTCAAGCCCCTGGTCCCCACCTGCAGGGGGAAAGCTTTGGGAGTGGTGAAGTCGTGCTGCAGGTGTCTCTGTCTCCCTTCCTCTCTATCTCCCCCTTCTCTCTCCGTATCTGGCTATCTCTATCAAAAGTAAAGATAATTTTAAAAAAAGAAAGTATCAGACATATAGTCAGAAAAGCATCTATCATAATGAAAATGATTAATCAAAATGAGATCAAAGCTGACAAAATATTGCTTGATATGCATTACACTCAATTAAAAGACAGTTGTCCAATTAGATGACAAAACCCAATAATAGGCAGGTATAGACAGAATAATAGTTATGCAAAAAGACTCATGCCTGAGGCTCTGAAGTTCCAGGTTCAATCCCCTATACCACCACAAGCCAGAGCTAAGCAGTACTCTGGTAAAACAAACAGCAACAATAACTAAATAAAACAATTATGCATTGTATTAGTAGGAAAGCACTTTAAATAGAATGACATAAATAACTTGAAATAACTGATCAAACAGTCAAGTAGATCATAACAGATATTTTAAAAACTGAAATTCAAATTCTAGACATGAAAACTATGAAATGTATTTAGTTAAACTCATAATATTTTAAATATTTTTCTCTTTTGGGGGATTAAGGGTTTACATTCAACAGTAAAATATAGTATTTGTACATGTGTAACATTTCTCAGTTTTCCACATAATAGTTCAACCCCCTCTAGGTCCTCCTCGGCCATCATGTTCCAGGACCTTAACCACCCCGCCCCAACCCACCCAAGAGTCTTTTACTTTAGTGCAATACACCAAACCCAGTCCAAGTTCTTTGTGCTTTCTTATTTCAGCTTTTTATTATTATTATTATTAGTGATTTAACGGAGATAGATAATACTGTGGGATAAGAGGGGCACAATTCACACAACTCCCACCACCAGAGTGCCATATCCCATCTCCTCTACTGGAAGCTTCCCCATTCTTTATCTGTCTGGGTGTATGGACCAAAGATCTCTATGGGGTGCAGAAGGTTGGAGGTCTGGCTTCTGTAATTGCTTTTCCGCTGGACATGGGCATTAACAGGTGGATCCATACTCCCAGCCTGTCTATACCTTTCCCGAGTGGGGTAGGGCTCCAGTGGGGTTCCTGGACACATTGGTGGGGTTGTCAGCACAGGGAAGGCAGGTTGGCGTCATGGTAGTATTAAAACGTGGGTTTTTTTGTTTGTTTATTTCTTTAGATAGAGACAGACTTTGGGAGGGAAAGGGGAGATAGATAAGGAGAGGCACTACAGCACTGTTTCACTGCTTTTGAAGCTTTCCCCCTGCAAATGGGGAGTCAGGGGGCTTGAACCCAGATCATTTTGCACTGTAATGTGTGCACTCAACCAGGTGTACCACCACCAGACCCAGAGTCTGTTTTTGTTTTAATATAAAATATACAGCACAAATACCAAAATTCAGAAGCATAGAAATGGAAGAACATGGAGGCTGGGCAGTGGTGCAGTGGGTTAAGTGCATGCACATGGGTTAAACGCAAGGACTGGCCAAAGGATCCCGGTTGGAGCCCTGGCTCCCCACCTTCGGGGAGGGGGGGCGGGGGGGGGTGCTTCACAAGTGGTGAAGCAGGTCTGCCTGTGTCTATCTTTCTCTCCCCCCTCTGTCTTTCCCTCCTCTCTTGATTTCTGTCTGTCCTATCCAACAACAACAGCAATAATAACAACGATAAACAACAAGGGCAACAAAAGGGAAAAAATAGCCTCCAGGAGCAGTGGATTCATAGTGCAGGCACTGAGTCCCAGAGATAACCCCAGAGGCAAAAAAAAAAAAAAAGAATAAAGAAAAAAAAAAGAAATAGAAGAACATTAATGTCATGTTCTTATAGTAATGATGTATTAATCAAGGCAATTTAAATATGTTTTTTAAAAACCCTCAAGTAGGCCTAGGTGATGGTACACTTGGTAAAGCACACAGGTTACCATATGCAACAACCAGCATTCAAGTCCTGAGTCCCCACCTGTACCAGGGAGGGGCTTCACAAGCAGTATAGCAGTGGTATAGGTATCATTCATCTCTGTCTATCTCTTTCTCACCAACTAGCAAAACTGAAAAAGAAAATATTAGCTACTGGGAGTGGTAGAGCTATGCAGGCACTGAGCTCAGTGATAACCCTCATGGGGAAAAATAAATTCCTGAAGCATTAAAAATAAAATAAAGCATTTACTTTATTAACTCTTTGCCTTACTATCTAGTATACTTTATTATACTTCAATTAAAAGACAGATTATCAGATTGGATAATAAAGCCCAACTGCAAACTGCCTGGAAGCAAGTATTTTAAATAGACAAATATAATTTCAAACTGGAAGAATAGAAAAAACGTCAACCAAATTAATCCTACCAAATAGAAACATGGAGTACCTACATTAAGATTAGACAATGTAAGTGGTTTAAAATTAAAGTGTAACTAAAACATCTGGAGACAAATAAAAGATGGGATACAGTGAATGTGGTACAAGAAGGAAGTTAATATCAATACAGATTTATATCAAGAAAAGAGAAAAATATTAAACAATTTATGCTTATGCCTAAAGGAAGTTGAAAAAGAAGAGCAAGTCAAACCAAAAGTGAGTTGGATAGAGAAAATAATAAATATAAAAAGAGAGGCCAGGAGATATAGGACAGATAGATAGATAGATAGATAGATAGATAGATAGATAGATAAGATGATAGATAGATGCCCCCCAAGTGTAACAATCAGTATTCAATCCCAGCACCACATGTACCATGGATGGCATAGAGGGTTGCACAAATAGTGAAAAGATCACTCTTCTCTTTCTGTCTGTCTTCCCCATACACTATTAATAAAAAGAATGAGAAAGATGACCCAGAGGCTACAAAGCAGGATTTCATGCATGTGCATGACCCTGCAATCATTCCCAGAGTCACAGTAAAATAGAACAAGACAAAAAAGAAGGTGGGGTAGATAGCATGGTAGTTATGCAAAAAGACTCTTAATGCCTGAGGCTCCAAAGTATTCGGTTCAATTCCTACAAGCCAGAGCTGAGCAGTGGTCTGGTTAAAAGAAAGGAAGGAAGGGAGGAAGGAAGGAAGAAAGGAAAGGAAAGGAAAGGAAAGGAAAGGAAAGGAAAGGAAAGGAAAAAAGGAAAGGAAAGGAAAGGAAAAAGGAAAGGAAAGGAAAGGAAAGGAAAGGAAAGGAAAGGAAAGGAAAGGAAAGGAAAGGAAAGGAAAGGAAAGGAAAGGAAGGAGGGAGGGAGGAAAGGAGGGAGGGAGGGAGGAAGCGCACATGGCACAAAGCTTAAGGACCAGCATAATGATCCCAGTTTGAGTCCCCACCTGCAGGGGGGGTGCTTCACAGGCAGTAAAGCAAGTCTGCAGGTGTCTATCTTTCTCTCCCCCCTCTGTCTTCCCCTCCTCTCTCAATTTCTCTCTGTCCTATCCAACAACAGCAATAACAAAAATGGAAAAAAAAATGGCTTCCAGGAGCAGTGAATATGTAGTGCAGGTACGGAGCCCAAGGGATAACCCTGGAGATGAAAGAAAGTAAGAAAGAAAGAGGGAGAGGGAGAGGGAGAGGGAGAGGGAGAGGGAGAGGGAGAGGGAGAGGGAGAGGGAGAGGGAGAGGGAGAGGGAGAGGGAGAGGGAGAGGCAGAGGCAGAGGCAGAGGCAGAGGCAGAGGCAGAGGCAGAGGCAGAGGGAGAGGGAGAGAAGGAGGAGGAGGAGAAAAAAGAAAAGAAAGAGGGCACAAGTAGAGTCATACAGGCACCCAGCCCCAGCAATAACCGTAGGGGAAAAAAATGTATGACAGCAGAAAAATCTAGACACACAAATTGATGAATAACAAAAGTCTAGAAATAAAGACACATTTATTAACAAAGGAGATTTAACCATACAAAAGCTCAAGGAAACTCTCCTCAACAAACAGTATTGGGAAAACTGGCTTATACATAAAAAGAATATTTGGGGGCTGTATGTTGGCACATCTGGTTGAGTGCACACATTCTCATGCACAAGGACCCAGGTTCAAGCTGCAGGTGTCTCTCCTCTATCTCCCCTACCTTTCTTAATTTCTCTCTGAACTGTCAAAGTAAATAGATAAATAAATAAATAAAATTTCAAAGACTGTATGTCTACACATACAAAAAAACTAATTAAAAGTGGACTAAAGAATGGCCAGGGAGGTTTGCAGTGGACGAAACACCAAACTTGCATGTCAATAATACGTCGGAGCCCTATGGACAACAATGGGAGGAATCTCCAATGGACAGTGGAATAGTGCTTTCTGTCCCTCCCTCCTGTCTTCTTTCACTCCCTTTCTCTACTTCAAAAAAAAAAAATTAATCAATTTAAAAAAGGGAGAGGTGGCCAGACAGGTGCACCTGGTTGAGTACACATGTTACAATACACAAGACCTGGGTTCGAGGCCTTCATCCCCACCTGCAGGGGAAAGTTTTGCAACTGATGAAGCAGGGCTGTAGGTGTCTCTTTCTCCCTCTCTATCTGCCCCTTCCTCTCAAGTTTTAGCTGTCTCTAACCAATAAAATAAAGATTTTAAAGTCATATATATATATATATATATATATATATATATATATATATATATATATATATATGTTGCACGGTGGAATCATATATGTCCAAGGCCCATTAAAAATGGTTTTAGGGACTCAACCTAACTTCCACGGAAACATAAGCAAAAATAAGCAAATGGAACTGCATCAAACTAAAGAGAGCTTGCATAACAGAAAAGACTGATTATCAGGATGAATAAAAAATATTTTCTCTACTGACAGAAAGAAAATATTTGCATATCATAGATCCAAGGAGGGGTTGATAGTCAAGGTAATAAAAAAAACATACAATTCAAAAATGAACAATGATAAGCACAACCCCCTATAAAATTGTCAAGAGTAATGAAGCTGAAGGGTTGTCATTTCATTACTCGGGTGAGACCTTTGCTTTCATAGTATTCTCTAATTCCATTACAGGTGGTTCACTTGCTAACAAAGTCCCAAAACCTAGATATAGACCTGTCCTGTGAGATAGAGCCTATGTTCACACATATCCATAAACTAGGGCAAAATATATACCTGAAAGCAAAAGTACACAATAGTCTGCAGTGAGTACCCCCCAACACTTCATCTCCACTATTCCAGCCTATAGGTCCATGATTGTTCAACAATTTTTTTGGCTTTGTATGTTAACTCTCTTTTCAGCCACCAGGCTCCAGATGCCACCAGAATGCCAACCAGACTTCCCTGGGCAGACAACCTCACCAGTGTGTCCTTGAGCTCCACTTCCCAAAAGCCCCACCCTACTAGGGAAAGAGAGAGACAGGCTGGGAGTAATGATCGACCAGTCAACACCCATGTTCAGTGGGGAAGCAATTACAGAAGCCAGACCTTCCACCTTCTACAACCCACAATGACCTTGGGTCCATACTCCCAGAGGGATAAAGAATAGGAAAGCTATCAGGAAAGGGAATGGGATATGGAGATCTGGTGGTGGGAATTGTGTGGAGTTGTACCCCTCTTGTCCTATGGTTTTGTTAATGTCTCCTTTGTTTAAATAAATAAATAAATAAAAATTGTCAAGAGATCTGTATGAACACTTCCAAAGACAGCACACAAATGGTGAACAGGTACAAGAAAAAATGCTCAGCACTACTGATTATTTGGCAAATATAAATTAAGACCCCAATAATTGGAGGTAGGCCAAATAATCTCTAAACTCTGTTGATCATCTCTGGAAGATTAAGATCCAGTGATTCTAAATAATATCAGCCACTAAAAGACATAAACAGGGAAACAAATTACCTTTATCTAAAATGAAGAAACTAGAGGATTTTAAGCATTAGTGTGAGTTCCAGTTATCTACTGTCTCACTAGCAAAGAGCCTCACTGTAAGGAAATTGTTTTGTGTAATTTCCATTCTGTACCTTATTTGAGCGTAGTGACACGCGGCCTCCACAGCGAGCACAAAATTTTGTTTGGCAATATGAACAATTATGGCCACATCCATCAGCAAATTTGGTTTTGTGGCAGATACCACAAGTTGGGGCATCACCCTTCTGTTCTTGCTGCTGCTGTGATTCTTCTCCCATTTTCTTTACCTGCTCCTTATACATTTCAAACTGCTGGTGAAGTTTTCTGTAGGGAAAAAAAAAGAATAAATTTGGTTTCCTGATAGTCTAAAAGAAGGTGATTTATCTTCCTTTAAAAGATATTCTTTATTATTTTATTTATGTATTCATTTATTGGATAGAGACAGAGAGAAACTAAAATGGAAGGAAAAGATAGAGAGGAAGGGAGAAAGAGAGACACCTGCGGACCTGCTTTACCACTGGAGAAGCTTCCCTCGTGCAGGTGGGGACCAGGGGCTTCAAGCCAGGTTCTTGTACATTATAACATGTGCACTCAACTGAGTATGCCACCCACTGGCCACTTTTAACTTTTTTATTATCCTTATTTATTTATTGGATAGGGATAGCCAGAAATCAAGGGGAAGGGGGACAGAGAGGGAGAGATAGAGAGAGAGGGAGAGATGCACAGAGAGACCTGCAGCCCCGCTTCACCACTCGCAAAGCCACCACTCCTCCTACAGGTGGAGA
The DNA here is from genome assembly GCF_950295315.1 of Erinaceus europaeus. NCBI lineage: Eukaryota > Metazoa > Chordata > Mammalia > Eulipotyphla > Erinaceidae > Erinaceus > Erinaceus europaeus. The sequence continues at coordinate 140,185,467 of NC_080162.1, forward strand.
TCTGGGCCTTGAATATGGGTCCTTATGCATTGTAACATGTACTTCCAAAACTCACACATCAAACACCTCATATCACAAGACAGAAAAGCATTCCCCAAAACCAACCAGAAATACAAGGTGGATTTGTTTACACAGGAAAAAGAACCTCCAAACTCTGAGCAAGGTTCGCCCATAAGGTCCAGGTGGACATGTCTGTCAAAGATTGAGATGGTGAACATAGCAGAACACATTTGCCCTACTACAACTCTAGCATCCAAAAATAAGCACCACAGTCTTGAAGTTGAGGAAAGGGCAGGGCTGTGGCCAGGTGTGGGTGCACCTGGTTAAGTGCGCTTATTATCATGCACAAGAACCCAGGTTCAAGCCCCTGGTCCCCACCTGCAGGAGGGACGCTTCATGAGTGTTGAAGTAATGCTATAGGTGTTTGTCTCTCTCCTCCATCTCCTCTCCCTCTCAATTTCTCTCTGTTCTAGCTAATATAATTAAGTTAAAAAATTAAAACAGGGCTATGAAAGAACTCATCCCCCATTCTGAGGCTCAGACGGTAGGAATGACAAGGGAAGCATCATTAACACTGATGAAAAAGAATTCCATGAATATTGGAGTTGTGCTGTGGAGCTTCTCCTACCTCTCAGTATGTCTTCTCCTTGATATCTCTCAAAAATTTAAAGACAATTTAAAATTGGTTCAGTGATGGAGGTTATTGGTAAGGCCAATACTCTGAAAGTATAGAATAGAGACTGTGAAATCCTAAAGACCCTCACCTAGCCCAAGTTCCACACAGCCTGAAAAGTGATCAGAGCTCCTTTGGAAAAAAAAGACATGGGGAGATAACTATATTTGCCTCACTAGAAATCATTTCTGTGCTTTAAAAAAAAAAAAAAAAAAAAAAAAAAACCTCTCTCTGAAAAAAGTTGACAATAAAGAAGTACCATTCAGATACAAAAAGAGCTATTTTCAGTAAGCTCATTGTCCAAATGTTTATGAAATAAACATTAAGAGAGGAGGGCTGGAGAAATAGCTTCATAGTTATGCAAAATATTTTTATTCCTAAAGCAGCAAAGGTGCCATGTTCAACCCCCAGAGCTGAGTGGTACTCTGGCGGGGTAGGGAGAGGATTCTTGGAAAAAGAAGAAAGGGGCCAGGCAGTGGCATACCTAGTTAAATGCTTACATTACAGTGCACAAGGACCTGGGTTCAAAGCTCCTAGTCCTCACCTGCAGGGGGAAATCTTCATGAGTAGTAAAGCAGGTTTGCAGGTATCTCTCTATCTCTTTCCCTCTCTATCTCTCAGCCTCTCAATTTCTCTTTGTCTCTATTCAATAATCTATTAATTAATTAATTAAAAATATTTTGGGGCCAGGCATTGGTGAAACTTGTTAAGCACACACATACATTACAGTGAGCAAGGACACAGATTCAAGACCTTGGTCCCCACCTGCAGGGGGAAAGTTTCACAAACAGTGAAGTATGCTCCAGGTGTCCTTTGTCTCTCTCCCTATCTCCCTCTCACCTTTCAATTTCTCTCTGTCTCTATTCAATAATAAACAACTAATATTAAAAAAAGAAGTAAAAACTTAGTGTGGGGGGGGGCTATTAGTAGAGCACATGGATGTGGTCCTGCATTCATTCCCTGGAATTACATTTCAGTAAATTAATTAAAATTAAGGAAAAGGATATATAGAGAAAGGTGGACAATATGTAGGAATACAAATGGTTCTAAGACCATTGGGGTACTGCAAGAAAGTCAAATGGAATGCTGAATATGAGCTATTCCAGCCTTTAGGTTCACGATTAGTCAACAATTTGTTTGGCTCTATATGTTAACTCTTTTTTCAACCACCAAGTTCCAAATGCTAGCATGATGCCAACTGAACTTCCCTGGGCAGATGACCCCACTAGTGTGTCCTGGAGCCCTGCTTCCCCAAGGCCCTACCCCACTAGGGAAAGAGAGAGAGAGGCTGGGAGTATGGATCGACCTGCTAATACCTATGTTCAGCGGGAAAGCAATTACAGAAGCAATACCTTCCACCTTCTGCACCCATAATGACCCGGGGTCCATACTCCCAGAGGGATAAACAATAGGAAAGCTAACAGGGGAGAGGATGGAATACAGAGTTCTGGTGGAGGGAACTGTGTGGAGTTGTACCCCTCTTGTCCTATGTTTTTTGTCAGTGCTTCCTTTTAATAATTAAACAAATAAATTATAATTATTATTTAAAAAAAACATGCCACCAGACATGAAGGATTTCTTCAGTGCTCCCATGATCCAACTCAAAGGAGCTGAGAAAAAAATCAGTAAAACTGAAAATAAGTTAGTAAAAATTACCCTAAAAAACAGAACAACAGAAAATAAAAAAGGAAGGAGAAAAAGAATATTCAAGAGTTAAATTAACTTAATATGTGGAATTGGAAGTCTAAGAAGTAGATGAAAGAACAGGGGAAATATCTGAATAAATAATGGCCACAAATGTTTCAAAATTAATGAAAGACAACAAAACACAGACCCAAGAATGGCAGTGAATTCCTTCTATAACAAATCTTTCGCACAGGTACACACCCTAAACACATGTAGACACATCATGGTCAAACAAAAAAACAAAAAATACAAAAGCAATCAGAGAAAATAGCACACTTTGTACAGAAAACATGGATAAATATTAGAGGTCATCCTTCAGGAACCAGCCAAAGTAGAAAATTTGGAGTAAAACTATGTAAAATGCTGACAAACAAAATCAAGCCAAGATCCCATAGGCAATGAAATTATACTTCAAAAAAATTAAGGCAACCCAGGTTCAAGGTCAACCTCCCACCGAACTGGAGGAAGCTTTGGTGCTGTGGAATCTTTTTTTTTTTTTTTGGTATTTATTTTTTTTCCTTTTATTAGGGGATTAATATTTTACATTCGATAGTAAATACAATAGTTTATACATTCATTAACATTTCTCAGTTTTACTATGGAATCTTTCCTTCTCTCTCTCTCTCTCATTGTTTCTGCCGCTCCCCCTTCTATCTGAAAAAATCAGCCCAGAATGGTGACATCCTAGAGATGTAAATGGGAGGAGGGAAATAAAGATAAGACAAAGACTATTTTAGGCAAACATGTTGAAAATATTTATTGTTAGAAGACCTTAACTGTAAGGAATTTAAAGTAAGATTTATTCAAAGTTTTTCAGTCAGAAGCACAATAATTCTTAGAAACAATATATGAAAACCTGGACAAAGAAATAAATGTTTACATTAAAAAGAAAAAAATCTCAAATTTACTTTCAGAAAAAGCGAAAGTAAATAAAATTTAAACCAGAATAAAATGAAAAAGAGAATAAAGCAATAAAACCAAATATTAGTGCCTTTAAAACAAGGGTGAGGGACTTTTTCTTTTCTGCTGTGGCCATTAGATATTTACAGAATCATTTACAAGCCATAGATAATTATCAACTTAAGGTGGACAAGGTAGTAGTACACCGTTTAAGTGCACATACTACCAAACACAAGGACTAGGGTTCAAATCCCAGCTTCCCACCTGCGGGGTAGGGGTGGGGTCCACTTCACAAGCAGGGGAGCAGGTCTGCAAGTGTTTCTCTGTCTGTCTCCCTCTCTATTTCCCCCTCCCTCTTTGTACCCCTCTTATCCTATGGTTTTCTTATCCTATGGTAATGACTCTTTTTTAAAATAATTTTTAAAAAATAAAATAAAAAGGTATAAATAAATAAATACTCTGGTTTCTCTATCATTAAATAAAAATAAATATATGGCTAAAAAAATGGTCCCACAAACCCCAAGTTAGTAGACAAATAGTTTAGTCTTTCAGGGTTCTCAGTAATATTTAAGATCACATTCAAGTATGCTCACCACTTCCTTGGCTTTCATTAGCACTTTTACAGTCTTCTTCCCAGAACTATGGTCTTTCATTTTTATTCGTTTGAAGGTCAATACTTGAGCCCTCTTCTCTGTTCATGCTATAATAACTTCTTAAGCAATTTTACCTATGGCAAAGGCTTCAGTTTTCAACTATGTATAAATTACTTATGGATGTAAATCTCTAAGCTCAGACCTCTCTGAGCATCCATATTCAAGTGCCTATTTGATATCGCTACTTGGAAGCTTCAGTGCCACTTTGGAATTCAATATGTACAAAATTGGACTCAAAACTTTTCTATAAAAACCAGACTACTCCTTTCCAGCATTCTCTAGTTCAGCAAATGGTGCCGCCACCATTCAATCACACAGGCTTAAAACTCTAAAATCATTCTGGAACTCTCTCTCTCCCCTTCAAATGCATAATTTATCGGTCACTGAGCCCTTTCAATTGTACCTCCTATAGAGGTCTTGAAATATTCCACTTATCTATATGTCCAATGTCAATAGCATAGGCCTTGTTACCATCAATCCCACCCAGCCTCCTAAGCAGGCTACTCACATCCATCCTTTTAATATACTTCACACAATACGGGTGGGTGGGTGGGGAGAAAATGCCTTTCTATATGAAACTCTCATTTCTTTTTCTTTTTTTCTTTCTTTCTTTTTTTTTTTTTTTTACAATGCTACTTAATATTACAACAAGAAAGCCAAACCACTACTAAAAAAATATGGAATTGTCTATTGGGAGACATATTCTTTATCTCTCTTTCCCCTTTATAATTTTCTTCCCTTCTTGCAGTTAGTATAGATAAACAGGCCATTCTCCCAGGTAGGTGCCTCCCACAAGATTAGAAAAAAAAAAATCCTCTTTGCAAAACTTCCAGTTTTGACTTTCAGTATGATAATCAATAAACCCTGTGTTTATTTTTGTTTTGTAACTATAGCAGTTAGTTGGAATGGATTGGTGCTGACATAAGAAATTCAGTAGAAATTTAACTCTCTCTATGTACTAGACTTACTACAGAAATTGTCTTGATTAAGACACTCTCATTTTATTGCTTTTGGGACTCTGCTGGCTTCTTTGTTCTCCAGAAAAATAAAGTCCCTCTTAACAGACTTACAAAACCTCTGATCTTTCCTTTTTCTGTTAAAGATATTCTGACTTTCTCTCATTCTTTAAATTCACCATGGTAGGGTTACCATAATAGTCTACTTGGATATTGTGCTGCTTGTCCATGTGTACCACAAAGGTCCAAACTTGGCCTGCCCCACACTGAAGGAAATTTCAGTACTGTGGTCTCATACTCTTTACTTTCTCCCTCTCTCTCCCTTTACTTTCTCTCTCTCTCTCCCTCTCTCTCTCTCTCTCTATCTCTCTCTCTCTCTGTTGGCTACTGCTATTTTAAATAGCCATTTTCATTTTTCCAACATGATGTTCTCCAGTCTTGTGTGCTTACATAGATGACATGTGCCATTTATTTATTTCTTCTTCTTACATTTCCACTTAACTTTTCATTTTCATATTAAAATCTCATAGAGAAACTATAAGTAATGCATACGGTGTTTTGCTGTTTCTTTGTACTAACTCTAGGTACTGTTATTTCTATTCTGGAGAAAATTTATTTTGGTTTTTGTTTGTTTAATTTTAATTTTTAAATATTATTTATTTATATGATATTGGATAGAGACAGAAAGAAACTGAGAGGGGAGGAGGAGGTTAGAGAGAAAGATGCAAAGAGACACCTGCAGCCCTGTTTCACCACTTGTGGAGATTTCCTCCTGCAGGTGGGGAACAAGGGGCTTAAACCTGGGTCCTTGCACATTGTAACATGTGTGCTCAACCAGGTATGCTACTGTCTGGCCAGAGTTGTTTTGTTCATGGACATAGCTTATAAATGGTTAAAGGCAGATCTAAATTTGGTGTCACTACAGGATTCATGCTCCTATTCAGTTTGTGCACTTAATGGCTATATGATGTTCCCTGTTTGTGTAAGTCACATTTAATTCATCCATTCTCTAAAGATGGTCCTTTATATCAATGACATTTCTACATTAACCTATTTATAGAGTCAGGCATGGTTTTCTCTGTGGCATATATGAAGGGATAAGATACACATACTCTCGTTCACTAAGTATTCCGAAACTGCTCTCAAAAATAACAACCTGGCTAATATACCTGCAAACAGGTTATAATAGTTCCAGTTTTCTCTCCTCTTTACCAATGCGTGATATTATTCAATTGTTTAGATTTTTTTTTTTGCAGCTTAGATATAAAGCAATTAATCTGTCTCTCTTCCTCCTTCCCTCTCCCTCAACTTCATCTCTCCTCTGTTCCTTTCTCTCATGACCCCGAACCCTAGTTCACATCCTGATGCCAAATGAAATTCAGGCACTTGAACTGCTCTGCCTATGAATTGTCTATTCACTCCATTCTTTACCAGGACTCTGCAAGATTTATGTATGTTCCTTCTGATTTTCAAAAGGGTCTTTTACCTCTCTTTTAATCCTTTGTAAACTTAACATACCAAATATTCTAGTCTGACAATGGCTGTTTGCTTTGCACAGTGTCCTTTCTTAAGCAGAAATCTTTAGAGGTAGTCATACATATTGATTTATTCCCACATGATCTGTGGATTTGGTAGCTAGTTATAGAAAAATCTTTTCTTACAAGTCAAAAAATAATAAATAATAAATAAATAAAATTACAGTTTCTTCTAATAGCGTTATGCTTTTTATCTCACATTTAGACTTCTAATCAATATGAATTTTATTTTTGTATGTGATGTGACGCAAAATTTAATTTCATCTTTCTCCATATAGATGTTGTATTTTCCTAGCACTATTAAATATTCCATCTTTTCCCCAACTCATCTGTGGTGGTAATCTACCCTGTACTAAGTCCCCATATGCAAACAGTTGTATATATGAGATCCACATTCTATTTCACTGGTTTTTGTGTTTGTGTCTATTTCAGAACACCATCAGAACCAAACTGTAAAGATAAGGAAACAGCTAAAATACCTTAAATGTGGGGGTCACAGTGGAACAGAATTGGAAGCCCAGAACAAAACCCCCAAACCTCTGGTCATCTAATATTTGATAAAGGAGCCCAAAGTATTAAATGGAGGAAGGAGGCTCTCTTCAATAAATGGTGCTGGGGAAAATGTGTTGAAACATGCAGAAGAATGAAACTGAACCACCTTATCGCACCAGAAGCAAAAATCAACTCCAAATGGATCAAAGACCTGGATGTTAGACCAGAAACTATCAAATACTTAGAGGTAAACATTGGTGGAACACTTTCCCACCTAAACCTCAAGGACATCTTTGAGGAAACAAACCCAATTGCAAGGAAAACTAAAGCAGAAACAAACCAGTGGGACTATATCAAATTGAAAAGCTTCTGCATAGCCAGAGAAACTATCACGCAAACCAAGAGACTCCTCACAGAATGGGAGAAGATCTTCACATGCCCTACATCAGACAGGAGACTAATAACCAAAATATACAAAGAGCTCAGCAAACTTAGCACCAAAAAAGCAAATGACCCCATCCAAAAATGGGCAGAGGATAGGAACAAAACATTCACTGAAAAATTGCTCCAGGTCGCTGATTGTCAGAGAAATGCAAATAAAGACAACACTGAGATACCACCTCACTCCTGTGAGAATGGCATACATCAAAAAGGACAGCAGCAACAAATGCTGGAGAGGTTGTGGGGACAGAGGAACCCTTCTGCATTGCTGGTGGGAATGTAAATTGGTCCAGCCTCTGTGGAGAGCTGTCTAGAGAACTCTCACAAGGCTAGACATGGACCTTCCATATGACCCAGTAATTCCTCTCCTGGGTATATACCCCAAGGATTCCATAATGCCCAACCAAAAAGACATTTCTACACTTATATTCATAGCAGCACAATTCATAATAGCTAAAACCTGGAAGCAACCCAGGTGCCCTACAACAGATGAGTGACTGAGAAAGATGTGGTATATATACACAATGGAATACTACACAGCTATTAAGAACAATGAACCCACCTTCTCTGACCCATCTTGGATGGAGCTAGAAGGAAATATGTTAAGTGAGCTACGTCAGAAAGATAAAGATGAGTAAGAGATGATCCCACTCATCAACAAAAATTGAGAAAGAAGAACAGAAAGGGAAACTAAAAGCAGGATTTGACTAAATCTGGAGAGAAGGGCACCAAAGTAAAAAACCTGGGTGAAGGGTGAGGGTGGATGTTCAGCTTCACTAGGAAAGGGAGGGTGCAAGGGGGATGGGATGAGAAACAGTCTTTTGGTGGTGGGAATGGTGTTTATGTACATTCCTATTAATTTGTAGTCATATAAATCACTAAGTTATATGAGAAGGGAAAAACTGATCGAACGTCTCAAACTTTTTAAAGCATAGACTGAGTCTTTTTAATATATAGGTTGAGTCTTTTGATATGCTGACTCTCTTAAAAGCTTAGTCCAGGGAGAACAAAAGCAACTGGTGGCATAGCTATAGGCAAATAATGTCAAAGGACATAAAATAGGGTGATGTGTGTATGATACATCAAATCCTAAAGAAGGGATTTTTTTAAATTAACCCAAGTGCCAAACCATGTGATTATTGAAATAACTATCTATTGTCTTCTTAAACATTAAGAGAACAGGAATCTCTGGCTTCCTCTATAAAGCCTATGTTTCTCCCAATCCTGGAACCTCTAGAGTGGGGCTCACTTCCCTGCATGCTTCTCTCAAGTCAGGCCAAATGATATTGCATCCAACGATTCCAACCTAATCAATGTAATGAGTACCACCTCAGCATACTTCACCTGAGACTGTGAACAGAGACATCAGGCATGGAATGCCAACCCTTCACCCTCATTACTAGGGTGAGACCTTTCCTTTCATGGTGTTCTCTAATTCCATTCCAGGAGGTTCACTTCCTAACAAAGTCCCAAAACCTAGATATAGGCCAGGTCCCATAAGATAGAGCATATGTTCACATGTATCCAAAAATTAGCGCAAAATATATACCTGAAAGCAAAAACAGACAATAGTCTGTAATGAGTGAGTCAGTATCAAGTTCATAATGAAATAGTGTCCACTTAGATATAGATACGCCTCTCACCTACTTCCTATTACAGTTCTCTCACTCACTCCAAAGCTAACCTTATCAAAGCAAGGACTGCAAAAGCTGAATAAGGGCAAGAGACTGGCATACTTTAACAATGACTCTTTAGTCACTATCAGGCCATTCCAGCATCTGGGGCCCTAATAGGGGAGTCCTGAGATTCCAAAACAGACTTGATGAGCCTAGAACTCGAATAAATCCCTCTCTCCATTGTTATTGGTCATTTCTATCAGGAACAACAAAATAGACCCCTTTGTGGGCCCCCATAGGACCTTGCCCTCAACTTGGATCAATAATGGTAGAAAATGTTCTATCCACCAAAAGGAGGATGGACAACATACTCTATGCTACACCTGAGGAAGATGGGTTGATACTGGGGCAGCATGGAATGTTCCTACTCATAAACACAGAAGCTCAGATCTAGAGGGATGCAGACGTCACACAGGCTCCTAAGCTAATTATAGGCTGCAGATCACATCAAATCGATGGAGTTTACAGTCAACAATATTTATACCCCTTTCCCATCTTAGAGAGCTACTCTCTTCCCTGATCCAGCTTTCTGGTTCTTTTTCCAGCCATGATATCATCTCCCCAGAGAATAATTAGGATCCACCTGCATATCAGAGTTCAGGCTCAGGCAAAAAAAAAAACAAAAAACACTAGTATAGCCACAGGCCCTTTGAAATATAACTAAAATATGCCTATTAGCGATCTACAAAATGGAAGACCACCCAAGTCTTCATCTGCACTATTCCAGACTTTAGGTCCATGATAGTTCAACAATTTGTTTGGCTTTGTATGTTAACTCTCTTTTCAGCCACCAGGTTCCAGATGCTAGCAGGATGTGACCAGACTTCCCTGGACAGACAACCCCACCAATGTGCCTTGAAGCTCCGCCTCCCCAGAGCCCTTCCCCACTAGGGAAAGAGAGAGACAGGCTGGGAGTATGGATAGATCAGTCAGTGCCCATGTTCATCGGTGAAGCAATTACAGAAGCCAGACCTTCAACCTTCTGCATCCCACAGTGATCTTGGGTCCATACTCCCAGAGGGTTAAAGAACAGGAAAGCTGGGAGTCCAGCGGTAGCACAGCGGGTTAAGCCCATGTGGAGCGATGTGCAAGGACCAGTAAGAATCCAGGTTTAAGCCCCTGGCTCCCCACCTGGAGGGGAGTCACTTTACAGGTGGTGAAGCAGGTCTGCAGTTGTCTATCTTTCTATCCCCCTCCTCTCTCCATTTCTCTCTGTCCTATCTAACAACGACAACAACAATAACTACAACAATAAAAAACAATGGCAACAAAAGGGAAAATAAATATTTAAAAAAGGGGGAAGGGGTGGGATACAAAGATCTGGTGGTGGGAATTGTGTGGAGTTGTACCCCTCTTGTCCTATGGTTTGGTTAATGTCTCCTTTTATAAATAAATAAATAAATAAATAAATAAATAAATAAATAAATAAATAAATAAATAGAAAATGCAGGGAGTTGGGCGTAGCGCATCGGGTTAGGTATACATGGAGCAAAGTGCAAGGACTGGCTTAAGGATTCCTGTTGGATCCTCAGGCTCCCCACCTGCAGGGTAGTCACTTCACAAGTGGTGAAGCGAGTCTCCAGGTGTCTCTTTCTCTCCCCCCTCTGTCTTCCCCTCCTCTCTCCATTTCTCTCTGTTCTATCCAACAACGACATCAAGAACAATAATAACTATAACAACAATGAAAAAAACAAGGGCAACAAAATGAAATAAATAAATATTTTTTAAAAAAAGAAAATGCAAAAAAGAAAAGAATAAGAAAGCTATCAAAAAAAAAAAAGAAGAAAGCTATCAGAGGAGGGGATGGTATATGGAGTTCTTGTGGTGGGAACTGTGTGGAGTTGTACCACTCTTATCCTATGGTTTTGTCAATGTTTCCTTTTTATAAATAAAAATTAAAAGAAAAAAAGAATAGGAAAGCTATCAGTGGAGGGGATGGTATATGGAGGTCTGCTGGTGGGAACTGTGTGAAGCTATACCCCTCTTATCCTATGGTTTTGTCAATGTTTCCTTTTTATAAATAAAAATTTTAAATATATATATATGGGGGTCGGGCGGTAGCACAATGGGTTAAGCACACATGGCACAAAGCTCAAGGACAGGCGTTAAGGATCCTGGTTCTAGCCCTTGGCTCCCCACCTGCAGGGAAGTAGCTTCACAAGTGGTGAAGCAGGTCTGCAGGTGTCTATCTCTGTCTTCCCCTCCTCTCTCCATTTCTCTCTATCCTATCCAACAACAATGGCATCTATAACAACAACAATAATAACCACAACAAGGGAAACAAAGGGGAAATAATAGCCTCCAGGAGCAGTGAATACGTGGTGTAGGCACCGAGCCCCAGCAATAACCCTGGGGACCAAAATAAATAAATAAATAATAATAATAATAATAAACTTAAATATATAAATCTTAATAGGTAACTTGACAATGATATAGACTAGAGGTCAGCCTTTATTTTTTTTCTGAAGTGTCAGTCTGGAAAGTGTCTGAGAGTAGATGTTTGGTTGTAATTCCTCAACTATACCATTAAGATGTGAGATCAAATACAATAGAAAACAAATTAACTGAACTGTGTTCCAACAAAGCTGTACTTATAAAAACAAGCAGCAGGCATAATTTGATCAACACTCTACATTCTGTATGACCTCCACAAAAAATGTCTAACGATACACTTTCTTTAATTTAAAACTCTCATAACAAGTAAATATATAAAGTATATACAATAATCAATTTAGAAGGATTTCTTTGTATACATTCTCGGAGCGCCTGTTCCACCATGTTGTCCCCTCAGGCTAGTGCCAGTTCCCGCAAGAGTTAATATGACATTCTCGAAGTGCCCTTCCCAACCAATCTTGTCCAGGTTCATCACTCCTGGTTTTTGCCCTATAAATCCCTTCTTCTTCCACCCCTCTCTCTCGCCCACTTTTCACTTCGGTGATTAGACGCAGGGAAGCGAGGTGGCCACTTTGGCTAGCTCCACGTGGCCCGAACCACTGCGCTCTCAACCAACTCTGAGGTGCCCACGCGAATACAGAATTGTGTTCCCACTCCGCTCCGTATCTCCTCTCTCTCTCTCTCCTCCACTTTGCAGCACGACACCTCGCACCCAACATGGGGCCTAACCAGTCCATCCCACAGATAAGTAAAGCCATTTGGCTACCTATCCACTATGGGCTGCCTTTCTACTTATGAAAAGGTTTCCCAAAGCCTCTACTCTTTCTTCATTAGACAGTTTCTCTGTCTCTGAAACATTTTGCTCTGGGCCACATCTTGGTTTCTCTTGACCATGATCTTAGCGCTTGGGAGATGCGTGAGGTCCCCTCCCGTGTCTCCCACAGGAAGCACTGACTCTAACCTGAAAAACAGCCCTAATCTAACCAAACATGAGGCTGTCGCCCAGAGGCTCCTATTTCGGCAGACACATCTTCGGCTGCCGCCACAGCTTCTGCGGCCCCTCCCCCTGCCACTTTTCCCAGAGGCAGGATGTCCTCCGGGACTGATAATACAAAATGGCAAAATCTAAAAACTATTAGTTCACAAAGCCCAAAAACAAAACCTCCCTACCATTTCTCTCTTCCCCCCTTACTCTCTCGAAATATCTTAAGCCTGCTTGTTGTATAACCTCTCTGCTTTCAGTAGTGTTTTTTAAGAAAATGATTTTGAATGACAGAATTTTTGTACAACCTATTTTGCTCTAAGTATTCTGAAACTTAATTGACTTTATTAAAAAAAAATGCTAGACGCAGCCATGGTTTCTAGAGACATCCAAAAAACAGTACAAAAATTGATTTTATCCTCTTTAGATATTTTTTAAGTCTTAAAATAAATATAAAACGTTTTAGTCTTAAACCGTGTGAGTAGAAATGGTTCAACTAGGACAGTATAGATCTAAATTTGTGTTTAAAATGGCATGTCTTCGTAACAAAAGTTTTCTCCTTTTGTGTATTAAAGACCATGTTTATGTGTGTTTAAAGTTCAGTAAACATTAAATTTAAGGTTAAAAAATGTAACATTAAGGCCACATTCTTACCAGGCAAAGTTAAATAAAAGAGTTTTCAACATAATGCTCATAAAGGTAAAATTAATTTGCGTTTAAAGTCTGAGATAAAAATTAGTTAAAAATCAATATATTTCAACTAAAATTGTTCTGAAAATCCTGCGCACACCTAGGGTGTGTCTCCATCTTAAATGGGTGTAACAAAAGATAGAAAAGATGGTATTGATATGTAAAGCTCTCAAATACCTTCTCAACTAGAGGTAGAAACAGCCCAGGCAAATGATAGATCACACAATGGTTATGCTAACAATTCTCATGCCTGAGGCTCTAGCAACAGTTCTTTGCACATTTTATTGCACTTAAATTGGCTAAACATCCTTAAAATGATACGAAAAAGACCTTCCAAAATTATAAAGATACTTAAACCAATTATAATCATCAAGTTGTCAATTATAGTAAACTTCTAACTTGTTACAAGTTTTATTTTTTTTCAGAAGTAAGTGATTACAGCTGTCAAGCCTTCACATGAAGAAGCATCTGCTCATATGGTAGGGTATTAAACTATAAGAAGTTCCTCCATATACAACTCATGTGAATTAACAACATTCACATATTTTTCTACACTTAACTGGTGTATCTCATTTTTGCCACTATAGGCCTGCCTTTGTCAACCAACAATTTAAAGATTTTTCCTTTTATAACATCACCCATGCCACAGACATCCCTTACTATCCCCAAAGACAAATGGTTGTTGAGAAGGCCCGCCAAATGCCTAGGCTCAATTAAGTAAAGAAAGAAATAAGGGGAGATACATCTCCCCAATATTCAGTTGGCTAAGGCACAAACCTCTTTTTTTATAAAAAAAAAATTCCAATCAGATGTCCTGTTAACCACGGGAAGCAGATTGTTTGTGTTTCTTTCATAGGAATCCCGGGAAAAACCATCTGGACCCCTGCACACTCTGACATTGCCCACTAGACAGCATGACTACAGTGGCACACCCCCCAAAACCCATGATATGACCTGACACGATCTGAAGAACCTGATTCACAGACTCCAAGTACAGAATTTTCTTACTGCCTGTCTGGCCTTCCTGCTTCTACTTTGTCTGTCATGCTTTGGCGATTCCAGCCCACTCTCTACATTAAAGTGGAATTCTGGTGGCTGACCTTCCCCATGGAGATAGATATGCAACGTTTCATCCCCTGGCATTTCTCCTGGTCAGCTGCATTGGACTGAGACTTCTATAGAACTTGCTGGTACACCCACTGGATACTTTTCACAATTTTACAGCAGCATCCTTCCCTTCACGCTGCCAGTTTTTCAAAGACTGACCTGCACTACTTCACGGACCTTGCAGCCAGTTGCCTTGGGGACTGTATAGTGCCAAACAGCCCCTTCGTTTGACAGGCACACCCTCCTGCCTGCAGGCCCTGCCCTTTGAGGCAGGAAATGCCCCCTCATTACTAAGCCCTGCCCCCAGAGGCAGGGGACGCCCCCAGAGGCAGAAAATGCCCCTTTGTACACCAAGCCTTCCCTTGGCATCACACTGGCTCTTACTGCTCCCCTACTTGTCCCTTCCTGTTTTGTTATAGCATTCAGGTTTATGTCCAAAAGGTTTCTGCTCACCCCTACACTACTATTCCTCTGTCACAGATGGAGTCTCTTACAGACATTGAACCATCTTAATGCGATGACTAAATAGAAAGATACAAAAAGATGTAAAAATATTGTGAGGAGATGGTGGAGCCTGGCAGAGCTTAACCTATGAGATGAGTCCCTCCAGGTAAGTCTCTCTACAGAGGGGTTGAGCACAGGGGAGACACATAAATCTCACAAGGCTGGCAGCCATGTAAGTCTTCCCTCTCCCACAAAAACATCCTACATCTTCCCACCTGAGCATGGCATTCCTTAAAAAACATTTAAGCCTGCTCCACTCTAAATTTCCTATACTGTGGCCATTAGGTAAAAAGAAAGGGGGAGATGCTGTGCAGATGTCCCCTCAGGATAGTGCCAGTTCCTGTGAGAGTTAATACAATATTCTCGAAGTGCCCTTCCCAACCAATCCTGTCCTGGCTCATCACTCCCGGTTTTTGCCCTATAAAGCCCTTCTTCTTCCACCCCTCCCTCTCTTGTCCGCTTTTTACTTTGGTGATTAGATGCAGGGAAGATTGCTGCACGAGGCAGCCATTTTGGCTAGCTACACGTGGCTAGCTAACCACTGTACTCTCACCCAACTCTGAGGTGCCCGTGCGAATAAAGAATTGTGTTCCCTCTCCACAATTGTGATCTCCTCTCTCTCTCTCTCTCCTCTGCGTCACAGCACGACAACTACTTAGTAACTTTCATTACTGTATTTTTTCAACTACCACTAGGGTTACTGTTGGGGTTCAGTGACTCCACTGCTAATCCACCGCCCCCAATGATCATTTTATTTGCTTGTTTTTTGATAGGACAGTAAGAAATTGAAAAGCTAGGGAGGGATAGAGGGAGAAAGAGAAATACTTGCTGGCATGTTTCACCACTTAGGAAGCTTTTCCCTTATAGTGCAAGGGTTTGAACCCAGGTCCTTGGGCCATTCAACCAGTTATGTCACCACTTGTCCCTTAAGTAATCTTTAAAAGGTCACTTTACTACAACTTTCAGTATTTAATATTATAATGTCTTAACCTTGAGCATAACATGATTGATACTAAATCTCTTTGTATGACCTCTAAGATGACTGTTTGAAGCTCTTTCAAAACAATGTTTCTTCTGGTGTGTGTGTGTGTGGTGTGTGTGTGTGTGTGTGTGTGTGTGTGTGTGTGTGTGTGTGTGTGTGTTTGCCTCCAGGGTTATCACTGGGGTTCAGTGCCTAAACTAGGAATCCACTGCTTCTGGAAGCAATTTTTCCCATTTTTGTTGCCCTTGTTGTTATTATTGTTATCACTGCTTTTGTTGGTCTTTTGTTTATTTTTCCAATAGAACAGAGAGAAATCAAGAGAGGAGCAGGAGAGAAAGACAGACACCTGCAGGCCTGCTTCACTGCCCATGAAGTGACACCCTGCAGATGGTGAGCTGGGGGCTAGACCCAGGATCCTTATGCTGGTCCTTGAGCATTGTGCCATGTGTGCTTGACCCCTTAACCCGCTATGCTACTGCCACAATGTTTCCTCTTTAAGCAGTGTTTTCTAATTCAAACTAAAGAACATTGAAGGCATCTCATAATGACAAATTTCATATAAAGAATTAAAATAAAGAACTCTATATATTCCAGAAACAGGTCAAACTTCAACTTTGAAATTTGTTTTGATAGCTAGTCAAATATAAAAAGAAAACTGAAAAGTTTAACCCAAAAGGCTATTCATAGGCATCACACAGGTCCTGAGTTCATGCCCTGGCACCTCATTGAAAGAACAAAAAGGAACAAAAGAAAGAGAAAGAAGACTAATGAGGAAGACAGCACAATGATCATATGCAAACAAACTCTCATGCCTGAGAGTTCAATGTCCCAGGTTCAATCCCCCACACCACCTCACCATAAACCAGAGCTGACCAGCACTCTGGGAAGGAAAAAAAAAAGAGGAAAGGAGGAATATTTAAGATAATCATAAACACTCTACTATCAAAATCTTTCTACATAACCAAGATAAAGTACCTCCATGGAATAAAAGGAAAAAAAAACTTCTGAGAGAAAAACTCTTATCTTCTTATTCACTGCTACCTGTATAAAACACCATACACTAATCAAAGGAGGAGAATGAGGAGGAAGTGGAGGGAGAGGAGGAGGATAAGATGATGACTCTGATAACACAATTTATATTGATTACAACTGTGAATTTAATTATTGCATTTAATCCCAGAATGATGCAGTTAATTGTAAATCTGAAACACTGACACACCAACAAACTACTGTTTACTTTGATAACAAGATATCCAAAAAAAGGCTGATATTAGTAGATACATGAGAACTTCAAAAAGTTGCATATGATCTGGAATGCCACGAGCTAGTAAAATATATTTGTATGATATTTAACACTGATTCTTCGATCTTGCTAGCTGTCATAATTTCCTAGAGGAATTTTTTCTAATAATGAAGCTTTCCTGATTTAACAAAAAACCTAATAAACCTAAAACTCTGAAGTAGGAGGGGGCCAGGTGGTGGTGCACCGGTTGAGTATACATACTACAATGAGCAAGGACAGGGGTTCAAGCCATACCTGCAGGGGGAAAGCTTCTCAAATGCTAAAGCAGGACTGCAAGTGTCTGTCTGTCCCCCCGCACCTGTCCAATCCCTCTTCCTCTCAATTTCTGGCTGTCTCTATCCAATAAATAAAAAACTATCTAAAACAAAAAAGCTTGTGAAGTAGGAATCTAGGAACCTGGATATTCAATAAATTCTCAGATGGTCTTCAGAACCATTAGTATATAGAATTATTCAGGCTTTGAACACTTCACCCTTAATCCATAGCTACTCCTCCTCTATCATTTATACCAGAAAATAACTCCTAGAGGCACATCAAGTTTTCAAAGTTTTATACCTCTACTCCATCAAGAAACAAAGGACAATACAAGGTGAACCCTCAATGTATTCCATGGCAGTAGGCTTCGGGATTTAGAAGGGGGAAGGAAGGATTACTGGGGGGATGGGGGGTGGGGGGGGGCCCTAAGTCCCTAAGGTTGAATAAGATGAGGATTTAGCTGAAGGTGAAATGTACTGATACATATCATGGGAAAGTGTGAAAATGTAGCCTTGTATAAAAACTATCCTGCAAATCAGTATTTCCTCAATAATGACAGTGAAGTTGGGGGGGGGAGACAATCTCCAATGTCATTTTCAACAGTAGAGTCATAATTATATTTGGAAGCTATTATAATTTTCTTTTTTTCAACCATCCATGTAACAAGAAAACAAAATTACTTATTTGATAACTTTTTTTTTCACTGTTCCACTTCTCATTGAAGCTCTCACTGTGCACAGTGCTCACCTGTGGTGGCTAGTGCTTGAATTCAGGTCTTCACACACTAAGATGTGAATTGATAGTTTCACAGTTTGGCATGTTGAAGTCATGGTCTTATCTGCTCTTCACACAGTCTTTATCTGTTTTTACATCTTTAGGCACTATAGTGAAAATTCATTCCTAAAGTCATGCTTCCAGCCAACCTATAATCTCTACTTCAAAACTGGGTAAGTTACAGACTTCTTAAACTTTATAAGGTTAAAACTTCAGTTTTAGTTTCTACTTTCAACCTGCGCATCCTTTTCCTTTCTTGACCACAGTTGATATTATTAATTCAGTTACAAACTTCTTTTTGCCTGTATCTGAGTTCTACCTCTGGAACTTCATTCCAGCCAAACTCCTTCTTACCAACACTGTACTATAGCTCCATGATCTACTTTGTTTGCCCCAAGCCACTTTCCAAGTAAAGACTTGCCAAATATGATGTTCCCTATGCTTAAAACATTCCTCCCACTTAGAATTTTTTTCCTATTAAAGACCTTATTGTCAAAGATTACTGTAGTAAGAAGTCATCACAGTCCAAAGATTCAAGTTGATTACCCCAATGCTTTCAAAGTATATTCTTTTTCATGTCAGAATAATAAAACTGTTTCTACATGAAAATTCTAAACAAACTAATTGAAGTGATTAATTTAAATAACTTGTATTTAAAGAACTTTCTTACTTACCTTTGATATTATGCTAGCTATTAGGAATACAAAGTCAAAATAGCAGTTACATTACAAAATACTATCTTTTTCCCTATTGTTAATTTTTATTTATCTATGATCAAATATTACACTTCACATATAACCTGTTTGTATAGAAAAAATTTCATTTTATGCTGATGTAAAAGTTAGTAAAAATAAAAAACACAGATAATTATTAAATTTGTGTATTAAGAAATTTATGCAAACTTAAAGATCTGATGATTACTGAACCTAATGGCTCAATAAAGTTTCTGCTTCAAAATTATAAAAACTAAGCAAAAATTATTTGCATTGTTCTATTTATACCAACAACTTCACAACCTCACAGGAATTATTCAATTTAAAAGTCCAAAGAACTGTGAAAAAACAAACTCCAAAAAATACAGACCTCAAGAGACCTGCATTACTATAGTTCTGAACCACAAAATGAACTTAACAGATTTCACTGAAATTAAGTTAATATCAAGAAAATAGTGTGGGGGGGTTTCAGGTGGTGACTCACCTAGTTGAGCCCACATCTTACAATGTGCAAGGATCTAGTTAAAACCCCCACCCACATGCCCACTTGCAGGGGGAAGCTTTATGAGTGATGAAGCAGGTCTACAAGTATCTCTCTTTCTCTCTCTCTCTCTCTCTCTCTCTCTCTCTTTCTCTCTCTCTCTTTCCACTTCCCTTCTCAATTTCTCTCTCTTCTATCAAATAAAAATAAAAAAGAATTTTATTCTACTATGAAAATATACATATGGAATAAAGTTCTGATCTATAGCACTTGTGAGTTAAAATGAATACATGCAACTCAGCTCTCAAATAATTTTTATGAATAATGAAAAGTAAGCAGATAGAAAGTTATTACATTCAGATAGTATTCAAAGAGATAAATCAGAAATAAGTTTCAGAACTCTGATGGAAAAGAAGGTGAATTTTAAAAGAAAAGATGCAGAAGTAACCTTGGTCTGTGAATCAGTAAGATAAAAAGAAAGTTATAGGAAGTGACGCCAGAAATCTCTAGTGTAACCATAATAATGTAAGAAAGGAACTATTGAGAAAATCTAATAATTCTAGTTCTTTCTCTTACAATCTTCCTATTTGAAAAAATTCAAGTAAATTGAATTGTTTTTATTATGGGAGTCAAGCTGTATTATCTAAAAAATGTAGCTTGATTTTTGTTCAAGCCAGTCCAATATCACTATTTCAATTATTAGAAATTATATTTAGTGCTGACATGACAACTTACATGAATCATACACTAAGTTAGCTTTGTCATGGGCATGACCTGGGTTTCAGCTGGGTCCACACCACACTGAGGGGAGACGTGGTGCTATGGTGTCTTTATCTCTGTCTCTGTCTTTCTATGTGAAAAAGTTGGTCTGGAGTGATGAAGACCCAATGATGGGCTCCCTCTCCCTCCCCCAAAAAATAAACAAAATGAAATCATATTTTTACACTTGTTAGTTTTATAACAAAATATCACTTTAAGTAATACCATTGTAAATAAACTAAGCAATGTGACTTATTTGATTATTTTCTATACAGTATCTTATAGTCATCATTTCAAATTAAGGCAAAACTCAATCTAACTCTATTTTTCTACTGATTTATCAATTTTAACTTTTGATATCTCAGAGAAACATCAGCAAAATAATAGTATCATGTACCTTCTTAATGTTATTCTACATTATTTTTATGTCTTGTAACACAATAATCATTGCATAAAATAATTAAAGCATGTAAAACCAATAATGAAGAACTATTTTTAGTTCAAACATTCTACTAGTTGCCAAGAATAAAATAGTAGACAAGACGAACACAGATCTCAACTTCAACTAATTTAGATACAGCAACAATACCAACTTTAGAACTACACACCAACAATTAGGAGTGATATGCCACAACAGAGTTTTGCTTCAGTTGAAGTGGAAACACTGACAAAAGTAAAAGTGCATACAAGGTAACAAAACAGATGAGAGGATTATAACCATGAATTGCAAAAAAAAAAAAAAAAAGAAGGAAAAAAGAGGATAGTCAGCTTCTAATCTGCAAATTTTTAATATTTATTTCTTTATAGAGAAAAAGAGAAATTGAGAGAGGAGAGGACATAGAGAGGGAAACAGATAGACACCTGTTGCACTGCTTCACTGCTTGAGAAGCTTCCCCCCTGTAGGTGGAGAGCATGGGCTTGAACCAAGTGCTTGCATATTGTTACTAACATGTGTCCAACTGGTAGTGCCACCAACCAGCCCCCTAACTTGCAAAATTTAAATTTAGATTTAACAAATATGTTAATTTTTCCAAGTATTTCATCTTAAGAACTCTAGTAGTCACTCTTATTTCCTACCTAGATTCATGTCACTTTTCTACCTGCCCATTTCTACAGCCATACTATCTTCACCAAAGACAAAACTCTCAGCTATTTTTTAAAACACAGATACTGGGTGGGGACATCAGCATAATTATTATGCAAAACGATTTGGATACCTGAGGCTCCAAAGTCCCAGGTTCAATCCCCTGCACCATCATAAACCAGAGATGAGCAGTGCTCTGGTTTAAAAATTAATTAACTAATTAATTAAAATAAACACAGAGATTGAGTGAAGAGAGATTTTTCTGAGTAGGATGATAGTATGATTATCCTGGGAAGATGAATTTAAATAAGCACAATCTCACTTTTTCAGTTATCTCTACTTCACAATATAAATAGTACTGCTTCAACAAGATTAAAATAAATAAAAATGTGAAGAACTTTAAAAAATACTTTTTAAATCTGCTAACCGCTAAAATAAATATAATTGACTTCTTTTAAATGCTTCAGGTCAATGTGTAAATAAACTGCTGCATTTTCCAAATTATATTTCATAACTTGGTGTTCAGTGAAAACATCAAGCAGTGATCAAATAACTTATGTCAACATTGTATGTCCAAAGACAAGGGGAATGAATTTAAAGTATCACTGTAAAGAATACTGCTTAGACTTGCTTTCTCTGGATTTCTTCTTTTTGTTAAGATTTATTTAATAGTTATTATGAGAGAAAAGGAACCAAAGCACTGCCCAGATCTGGTATAATGTGAGGCCAGGGAGCCAGTCTGTGTCCTAGGGTCTCAGGCATGCAGCGTGGCTCTCTAACAGGCTGAATTAGCTGCAGGCTCTTCACTTATTTGTTGTTGTTGTTGTTGTTGTTATTAAAGACTTTTGACTTTTTAAAGAACCTTTGCAAATAATTTGACCAGTGGCCAGGGAAACAGCTTGACTGGTAGAGCATGGGATTTGTATGCCGAAGATTCCCAGTTTTATCCCCAGGACTACATGTGCCAGAATGGTACTCTGTTCTATCTCTCATGAAATAAATAAAAACAAATCAATCTTTTTTAAAAAATCCTTATTTAAACAAAAATTAAATAATCTTAATGTCCTCTGGAACACTCCAACACTGCATTACTAAATATGTATAACTAAATAAGTACAGTTTGGATTATATTAAAAGTGAGGGAGGTGTTTTTGCTCTTTGTTGACTCTTGACTACTCAAAATTAGCTTTGTTTTCTTTTTAGGTTTCAGTGGAATAGTCAAACTCATAAGCTAACAATTTTTCTTTCTTAGTAATCCACTCCAAGGGAAATATTTTAATACATACTCTTTAGTATGTCACACTACCAGAGATAATATTTAGTCTATACAGATCAGCTTACTTACGTCTGGGGTTCCTTTTCATTTTGTTGTTTTTGCTGGGGCTGAAGAACGTTATTTACCAGTTCAGTGATCCCACTAAAGGGAAACCACCTGTTTAAATAAGCAAATAATGTGACTCAACAACCAAATGAAAAACAATGTAGGTCAAATGTTTTCTTATCCATAATAGTAAAAATACACAGGCACAAAAGCTACAGCCAATGGAAATGTGAGCTCCAGTTATCATCCAGGCAGTCAGAATACAGGTAAATTAAGTTCCAACACTTAACCGGATCACAAAGCAGGCAGCAAAAAACTGTATCCAGTTGGTATGTGGATGAAGTAAGAAACTGCAGGCAGCTCTCTTACAAGCCAGAAAGTCAGAAAGCAGAGGACATACTAGCTGCAGCCTATCCAGTATTAGTGGAAGCTAATACCATCCAAGGTGCAAAAAGCAGACTGTGGCAAAGGTACAGATGTTAAGCCTACTGCACTCTTAACACATTTACTTACTGTGTCGATTGTGGTTTGTGTTCTTCTTTGACCCTAAAAAGATAAGTTTGCACAACTGAGTGCACTGTACTAGGAAGGAATTTCTATCTAGATTTATGCTAATATAAAATGGAAAATAAGGTATGATACATAGGGAAGCTTAGTGCTTTGCTATATATTGGAATTCTGCTTTTCAGTTCATTAGAACCACTCCACAAAAAAGGCAGAATCATTTGTTGTAAATAGAAGGCCGATATTAAAACTCTTGTTGTTCTGATAATTTTATAACTTAGTCCTCTGGTTGTCTTCATATACTTATTAATGTTACTACTGAAGCTTCTAAACTCATTATTTTAAAGCACATTTACATTTGATTTACTGATGATAAAGAGATTACTTTCTTTAAATTTTTTCCATCTTATAATTTAAATGGGTAAATGTTTTAAATTAAGTATAGGGTCTTACAAATGTATTTTGAAAGCTTCACAGATAAATTTAGCTACTGTGTAAAGGTTGCAGGTAAAGGAAATGGGCCTTCTGTAGTCATTCTGTCAAAAAATATAATTAATGGAATAACATAGTTAATGGAAAATGATAGTTAATGAAATGTATTAAATTTAAGGGAACCAGAAGATAGCTCAGCCAGTAGAGTGTACACTTTATCAGGAGCTAGAATCTAGGCTCAAGACCCTGGTGGTCATGTGAAAGCACCATGCAGAGGGCAAGCTAGATGAGCAGAGGAACGTGGAGCAGTGCTGCATTCTCTCACTTTTTGTATCTGTTGCTCTCAAAAAGAGAGAGGGAGAGAGAGAGAGAGAGAGGAGAAAGAGATAAATAAAGAGAAAAGAAAAGGAGAGAAGAGAAAAGAAAGAGTCCACCAGGAGTAGAATCATGCAAGTGGGAATCCTCAGCAAAAATGCTAGTGGTGGAGAAAAAAAATCAAACAAGGGAGTCAGGTGGTAGCACAGCAGCTTAAGTGCAGGTGGTGCAAAGCCCAAGGACCGGCTCAAGAATCCTGGTTGGAGCACCATGCTCCCCACCTGCAGGGAGGTCACTTCACAGGCAGTGAAGCAGGTCTGCAGGTGTCTATCTTTCTCTCTCCCTCTCTGTCTCCCCCTCCTTGCTCCATTTCTCTCTGTCCTATCTAACTATGACGACATCAATAACAATCATAATTACAACAACAATGAAAAACAAGGGCAACAAAAGGGAAAATAAATAAATGTTAAAAAAACAAATACATATAAGCTATTCATAAGTCAAAGTTAATTATTCATATAGATAACAGATTGAAATGCATTACCAAATCAGTGTTTCACTGAAGGACACTATGCATTTGATATATAGGGAAAGGCAATACACAACAGTACTGATAGCCACGAACTAGTACTGAAAGGTAAAAATAAATCAGTGTATTCGTTATTATTTTCCCAAAGAAAGAGTAGTAACTGGTAGATAAAATAAGTTGAGGAATATCAAAGATCACCTGAGACTGCAACAAGAGAAAACTAGAACCACCTTGTTGGAAACCCACCAACTGACTGAAACACATGTGGCTTGTGGACAGAGAGGAGCACTAAGGAGAGATTCTTGGGGCTAAATCCCTTATGTACTCCCCGGTGGCTGGTAACAGTCCAGCAGTGGTCAGTTGAGAGCCATCTCCATTCTATTTTACCAACAAAAAGACTGCTGGAGGAGAGGAGTCTCCTAAGGCTCACCAAATGCAACTGTGAGTCCCCAATGCTACTACCCCTCAGTGGCTAGAGCAACAGTGGGCAGGCCCTGTGCTGACATGGGGGGTGGGGGTGGGAGGCAGATAGTGAACTGACCAGGAAACTCAGAATATCTACACCTAGGTGGGGTAGTATAGTGGGAGCCTTTCCACGCTGTTCTCCTCATGAGATCACAGTGAATAATTGCCTCAGAACACACAGATATAAACAGGACTTATTTAGAAATTCACAGGGTGAAATAATGCTGCCAGGCTTGGTTCTGGCTGCAGGCAGAGAAGCTGAATTGATCCCAGGGCTTTAGGTCCTTGGGACATGGGAGTCTCTTTGCATAACCACTGTGCTATCTCTCCCCACCCTGCTTTATCTCTTGATCAGGAGTGAGTGATTAAGCTAAAAAATCTACTTGTAGGTAAAAAGTCCCCAGGCTACCATAGCCTACAAGGAAAAAAAAGAACAAAAGAGATTTTAATAGCCGCTGTGCTTCAACTCAGGAATTGAGGCAACATTGAAACAACTGTTAATTTCCATAACTATGAACTCTTAAAGAATTTTACTTAGACACAAGTCAATCCAGGAAAGAATGATGAGTGTGGATTGAAAAGAACAGAAAGAGGGACCTCATAACACACTATATGCAATGGTTAAAGCAAAAGAATAACTGGAGAAATGAACCAGGACAAAGTCCAGCTAAAAGTAACCAAAGGTAGCAGCACATAAAAATTAGGACAACATCCAAACACTAATTGAGACATTAGTCACAGGAGTGAGGAAATAATTTGAAAGAAATGTTATCAGAAATTGGGAAACAACAAATGAGACTCTGAAAGAAAATACTATCCCCAGGTAATCAGAGAGCTGAAAGCTGAAATAGCTGAGCTAAGAGCACAACCAGCTGAACAAGCTAATACAGTATCAGAAAAGGGTAACAAAATAGATGACCTACAAAAGAAAAGAGAGAGAGAGAAGATGAGAGAGAGAGAATATAATAAATGAGGCTGAAGACAGTATTAGCAAGATTGAAGACAAATTAGAGAAAACTAAGAAAGAAGTAAGAGATCTCAAAAAGAAATTAAGAGATACTGAAAACAACAACAGAGACCTATGGGATGACTTCAAAAGAAATAATATACACATCATAGGCCTACCAGAGGAAGAAAGAGAGGGAGGGGAACAAAGCACTCTACAGAACATAAAGGATGAAAAGTTCCCTAACATAAAGGACATAATGGTTCAAGAAGCCCAGAGGGTCCCAAACAGAATTAACCCAGACTTAAAGAACCCCAAGAAACATTATATTTAGAATGAAAAAGAATAAGAATAAAGGATCCTGAAGGCTGCAAGAGAAAAACAAAGAGTCACCTATAGAGGGAAACCCATAAGATTACCAGAAGACTTCTCCACACAAACACTAAAGGCCAGAAGAGAATGGCAAGATATCTATTGAGTGCTCACTGAGAAAGGCTTTCAACGAAGACTACTGTATCATGCTAGACTGTCATTCAAATTAGAAGGAAGCATAAAAAAACTTCTCAGACAAGCAACAGATGAAGAATCAATTATCATCAAGCCTGCCCTGAAAGAAGTTCTGAAAGCTCTCCTATAAACAGTCAGACTACAATAAATATGCCATATATCAGAACACTCTAAAAATAGACAATAATAGTATTAAAATATCTTCAATCTATGTAAAAGCCAAAAGATTTATGCACTCTGAAGAGAAACCAGAGTATCAAAATATCTTCAATCTATGATATCAATAAATGTCAATGGCCTGAATTCACCTATTAAAAGGCACAGAGTAGGAAGATGGAATAGAAAACACAACCCAACAATATGTTGTCTACAGGAAACCTGCCAAACTCACAAGACAAACACAGACTCAAAGTGAAAGGATGGAAACTATCATATCAGACAAGGACCACAAAAAAAAAGGGCAGGAACAGGTATTCTCATATCTGACATGACAGACCTTAAATTAAATAAATTTTAAAAAGAGAGGGATGGATATTACTTAGTAGTGAGAGGATCAGTCAATGAAGAGAACTTAAAGATTATCAACATCTATGCACCCAATGAGAGGCCATCTAAATATATCAAATATTTACTGAAAGAGCTACAGCAATATATTAACAGCAACACAATCATAGTAGGGAACTTCAATACCCCATTCTCTCAACTTGACACTTCATCCAAGAAGAAAATCCAGGAAGAAACAAGGGAGTTAAATGAAGAGATAGATAAACTAGAACTATTGGAATTTTCAGAGTCATTCATCCCAAGAAAGTGAATACACGTTCTACTCAAGTCCACATGGGTCATTCTCAAGGACAGACCATATGTTGGGCCACAAAGACAGCATCAGCAAATTCAAGAGTATTGAAATCAACCCAAGCATCTTCTCAGACCACAGTGGAATGAAACTAACACTTCATAGTCAACAAAAGATTAGTAAAAGTCCCAAAATATGGAAATTCAACAGTAAACTATTTAGCAATTACTGTGTCAAAGAGGGAATTAAGGAAAAAATCAAAATGTTTCGAGAGTTCAATGCAAATGAAGACAAGAGCTATTAAAATATTTGGGACACAGCTAAGGCAGTACTGAGAGGGAAGTTTATAGCCATACAAACGCATATTTGGAAACAAGAAAAAGCTCAAATAAACAATCTGAATGCACATCATAAATACGTAGAAAAAGAAGAAAAAAGGAGATCATGTTAAGTGAAATAAGTCAGAAACAGAAAGATGAATATGGGATGATGTCACTCTCAGGCAGAAGTTGAAAAACAAGATCAGAAGAGAAAACACTAGCCAGAATATGGACTAGAGTTGGTGTATTGCAACAAAATAAGACTCTGGGGTTGGCGGGGAGAGTTTAGGTCCTGGAAATGGATGGCAGAGGACCTAGTGTGTGTTGTATTGTTCTGTGGAAAACTGAGAAATGTTATGGATGTAAAAACTATTGTATTAAGAATCCAGCAGAAAACTACTGGAAGTTATTAGGAAATATAGCAAGGTGTCAGGCTACAAAATGAGTGTACAAAAATCAGTGGAATTTCTTTATGCAAACACTAAATATGAAGAAGAAGATATCTAGAAATCACTCCCATTCACTGTTGCAGCAAAATCAATAAAATATCTAGGAATAAAGCTGATCAAAGAAGTGAAAGACTTGTATACTGAAAACTATGAGTCATTATTCAAGGAAATAGAAAAAGATAACAAGAAATGGAAAGATATCCCATGCTCATGGATTGGAGCATAAATATCAAAATGAATATTCTCCCAGGAGCCATATACAAATTTAATGTGATACCCATCAAAGTTGCACCAACCTTCTTTAAGAGAATAGACCAAAAACTACAATCATTTATCTGTAACCAGAAAAAACCTAGAATTGCCAAAACCATCTTGAGGAAAAGAAACAAAAATGGAGTCATCACTCCCAGATCTCAAACTATATTATAATGCCATCATCAACAAAACAGCCTGGTACGGGGTTTCAAGAAGATGGCGGACTGAGAAGCTGCTAGTGGGTTTAGCTCTAATCACATCTTCTGGAAATGGTAGGATTTTCTGCCTTTAGTAGGCCAGTCAATAAGGGGTCCTAGCGGTGACAGCAAGGAGGTGACTATAACTTAATTTGGGTTAAGAATTAGAGTAGAAAAAATGTAGACATATAAATCAGTAGTTAATTAATATGAGAGGGGGAAATCAATTGTATGTCTCAAAGTTTCTCAAAAGACAAACTGAATCTTTTTAATATATAGGCTATGTATTTGATATGCGGACTCTCTCAAAAGCCTAGACCAAGTAGATTAGAAGCTTCCAATAGCACAGCTATATACAAGATACTGGGTACTGTCCAGCAAACCATAACAAAGGGACTTTTCAAAGTTAACCCAATTAACAAATAATGTGATGATAATATTAACTATTGAGTGTCTTTTTGAACCCTAAGACAGCAGGAACCTCACATCTTCACTATAGAGCCCCTACTTCCCCCAGTCCTGGAACCCTTGGATAGGGCCCACTTTCCCGTATGCATCTCCCAATCCAAACCAAATAACATTGCATCTGCCGATCACAACCTAACCAAAGCAACGATTGCTACCTCAACATGCTTCACATCAGAATGTATCCAGAGACTTCACGTGTGGAATGACAACCCTTCAGCTTCATTACTCGGGTGAGACCTTTCCTTTAATAGTACACTCTAATTTCATCTCAGGTAGTTCACTTTCTAACAAAGTCCCATAACCTAGATATACACCAGTTTCTGTGAGAGAGAGCTTATGTGCACATGTATCCATAAACTACTGCAAAATATATACCTGAAATCAGGACTACACTAGAGTTTGCAGTGAGTACCTCCCTAACACTTCCTCTCCACTATTCCAAGCTTGGGATCCATGATTGCTCAACAAATTGTTTGGCTTCATATGTTAACTCTGTTTTCAATCACCAGGTTCCAGATGCCACCAGGATGCTGGCTAGGCTTCCCTGGATTGAAGACCCCACCAATGTGTCCTGGAGCTCAGCTTCCCCAGAGTCACACTGGTTGGGGTATGGACCGACCAGTCAACGCCCATGTTCAGCGGGGAAGCAATTACAGAAGCCAGACCTTCTACCTTCTGCATACCTCAACGACCCTGGTTCCATGCTCCCAGAGGGATAGAGAATGGGAAAGCTATCAGGGGAGGGGGTGGGTTATGGGGATTGGGTGGTGGGAATTGTGTGGAGTTGTACCCCTCCTACCTTATGCTTTTGTTCACTAATCCTTTCTTAAATAAAAAATTAAAAAAAAAAAAAAAAAAAGAATTAGAGTAGAGGTGGCGCGGGCTACTCCAGACTTCCCAGGCGGCGGTGGGCAAGGAGGGTGCGCCGGGCACTGTCCTCAGCCTGGGAAGGCAGCTCCTCCGCCAGTTGCAGAGCGCTGCTGGGCGGCCGGCAGAGGACCTGGAGGGAGCACTGTAGCTCAGGGGCTTTCTCTTGGGAGTCTCCAGGGACCACCGTGACCCTGAGGGCAAATCCGAGGACATCCTTGAGTACAGCTCTCATTGGATCAAAAGGACTTGGAACTAGTTTTCATTTTTGAGAAATCCTTTAAAAAAGCTTCGGTGAGGGGGGTTTCCGGAAGATGGCGGATTGAGAAGCTGCTAGTGGCTGAGCTCTGACCACATCTCCTGGAAACGGTAGGATTTTCTGCCTTTAGCAGGCCAGCCAATAAGGGGTCCTAGTGGTAAAACCAAGGAAGTGACTATAACTTAATTTGGGTTACGAATTAGAGTAGGGAAAAAAGGGGAAAATTTTTTTTTCTTCCTTTTAATTTTCAAGCATACCTCCTTACCCCCCCCCCATAACCAGTCCCTGGGGACCAGCTCCTATCCTGGGAGGGGAGCTGCTTTTCTTTAACAAATTCCTGCCCCACCAGGGAGTATCATTAATTCTAAGTCTATACCCTTCTAAAAACTCTGGCCTTTTTTCTTTCTATGTAGCCAACCCCCCCCCCACTTCACCCTGCATAGCTAATTAAATAATTAAAAATAAATACCAAAAAAATCCTTTCCTTTCACTGCCTTTATATGACTGTTCTTTTTCTTATCTTTTTCTTTTTTCTCTCACTCTCTTTCTTTTTTTTTCTTTTCCTCATTCTTGTCATCCCTTCTTCCTTAATCCTACAGCTTCCAAAGTCAGCCCCTAGGCCCCACACCACAGTGTGCTTTTTTGAATTCACTGATACACATTTGGGAATTTCCTTTCACTGCTCTTTAATTACAGCTCTTTTTCTTATCTTTTCCCTTTTCTCTCTCTCGTCTCTCTCTCTCTCTCTTTTTTTAAATCTTTTCATACACTTCTTCCTTCTTCTTTGCCTTTCTGAAATTGTGAATTAGTTTGGAAAAGAAATCTGACTCAGAGTGGACTCTCTATGTGTGTATTTCTGCTCTAGTTCCCTTTCCCCACTTGTTACCCCTAGAATATACAGTGGATAGTAGATTTGCATAACTGTCTATTCTTGCTATCCTTTGTTTCTTTTCTCTTTCTTCTTCACTGGGAATTGGTTACAATTTTTTCATGGACTGGAGAAATTATTTGGCTAACTGGTAACGATTAAACTACTTCAATACTTGCTTCAGTTGCTACTGTAATTCCTGAGGTTGGTGAGTGCAATTGTCATAAAGGTATTTAGTACAGTGTTACTTGTACTCAAGACACAACTGAGGAACAACAGAGCATTAAAAAAAGAAACATATAAATCAAAAAAATGGGTAGATAAAAAACAAATAAAACTGGTACTCCAATGAATGAAGACAAGAGCCCAGAAGAAAATACAAATCAGCCAGAAGTAACCATAGATAAGAAAAGTATGCAAGCAATAATAAACATTAATCACAGAAATGAAAACAACAATGGAGGAAAGGAATGGCAGTATTAGGGAAACAACAGTTGAGACCCCCAAGGAAAATACTGATTATCTTGAGGCAATTAGAGAACTGAAAGCTGAAATAGCTGTAATGAAGAAAGAGGCTGAGGCAAGGGAAAGCAGACTAACAGAAGCAGAAAACAGAATTAGTCAGACAGAGGATGAGTTAGAGAAAATGAAGAAAGAGGTGAAAGAGCTTAAAAAGAGATTGAGAGACACTGAAAACAACAACAGAGACATATGGGATGATCTCAAAAGAAGTAACTTTCATATAATTGGCCTGCCAGATGAAGAAAGAGAGGAAGGGGAAGGAAACATTCTAGAGGAAATAATAGAAGAAAACTTCCCAGACCTGAATAACAGAAAGGACATCAAGATTCAAGAGGCCCAGAGAGTACCAAACAGAATCAACCCAGACCTGAAGACACCAACACATCATAGTGACAATGAGAGGAAGTAAGGATAAAGAAAGGATACTAAAGGCTGCAAGAGAGAAACAAAAAGTTACATACAAGGGAAAACCCATAAGATTATCTGCAGATTTCTCCACTCAAACTCTAAAAGCCAGAAGGGAGTGGCATGATATCTATCAAGCCCTGAATGAAAAAGGGTTTCAACCAAGGATAATATATCCTGCTAGACTTTCATTCAAACTAGATGGAGGTATCAAAACCTTCTTAGATAAACAACAGTAAAAGGAAGCAACCATCACCAAGCCGGCCCTGAAAGAGGTTCTGAAAGACCTATTGTAAACAAGAACATCACTATAATACTTGCATTATATCAGAGCAAAAAATTTTTTTTGAACAATGGCACTACAATACATTAAATCCATAATATCAATAAATGTCAGTGGCTTAAAACTCACCCATCAAAAGGCACAGGGTGGGGGGATGGATCAGAAAACATAACCCAACCATATGCTGCTTGCAAAAATCCCATCTGTCACAACAAGATAAACACAGACTTAAAGTGAAAGGATGGAAAACTATCATACAGGCTAACGGACCACAAAAAAGGGCAGGAACAGCCATTCTCATCTCAGACACAATAGATTTTAAATTAAATAAAGTAATAAAAGATAGGCAAGGACATTACATCATGATTAGAGGATCAATCAGCCAAGAAGACTTAACAATTATTAACATCTATGCACCCAATGAGGGACCATCTAAATACATCAAGCACCTACTGAAAGAATTTCAAAAATACATCAATAGTAATACAATAATAGTGGGAGACTCAATACCCCACTCTCACACTTAGACAGATCAACAAAGCAGAGAACCAATAAAGATACAAGAGAATTGAATGAAGAGATCGACACACTAGACCTCTTGGACATTTTCAGACTCCTTTACCCCAAAAAACTGGAATACACCTTCTTTTCAAATCCACATAACACATACTCAAGGATAGACCACATGTTAGGCCACAAAGACAGCATCAATAAATTCAAGAGCATTGAAATCATCCCAAGTATCTTCTCAGACCACAGTGGAGTAAAACTAACATTTAACAACAAACGGAAAATTATTAAAAGACACAGAATTTGGAAACTAAACAACATGCTCCTTAAGAACCACTGGGTCAGAGACTCACTCAAGCAGGAAATTCAAATGTTCCTGGAAACTAATGAAAATGAAGACACAACCTATCAAAATATTTGGGACACAGCTAAAGCAGTACTGAGAGGGAAACTTATAGCCATACAATCACATATTAAACACCAAGAAGAAACTCAAATGAACGACTTTACTGCTAAACGACTAAACGACTAAAGACTAAACGACTAAAGACTAAAAGACTAAACGACTAAACGACTGAACGACTAAAGAACTATATGCCACCAAGCTAGAGAATCTGGAAGAAATGGAACAATTCCTAGAAACTTATGCCCTTCTAAAACTGAACCAAGAAGAACTACAAAATCTAAATGCAACAATCACAGACAAAGAAATTGAAACTGTTATTAAGAATCTCCCCAACAACAAAAGTCCTGGACCAGATGGATTCACAAACGAATTCTACAAAACTTTCAGGAAACAGTTAGTACCCATACTTCTTAAGCTATTCCATAAGATTGAAGAAACAGGAATACTCCCTTCCACCTTCTAAAAGCCAACATCACCCTGATACCAAAAGCTGATAGGGACAGAACAAAAAAGGAAAACTACAGACCAATTATCTCTGATGAACATAGATGCCAAAATATTAAACAAGATCTTGGCCAACTGGATACAGCAACATATCAAAAAGATTGTTCATCATGACCAAGTGGGATTCATCCCAGGAATGCAAAGTTGGTTCAACATCCGTAAGTCAATCAATGTCATTCACCACATCAATAAAAGCAAAGCCAAAAACCACATGATTATCTCAATAGATGCAGAGAAAGCCTTTGACAAAATCCAACACCCATTCATGCTCAAAACTCTACAAAAAATGGGAAAGATGGGAAATTCCTCAAGATAGTGGAGTCTATATATAGCAAACGTACAGCCAACATCATACTCAATGGACAGAAGCTGAAAGCATTCCCCCTCAGATCAGGGACTAGACAGGGCTGTCCACTGTCACCATAGTATTGGAAGTTCTTGCCATAGCAATCAGGCAAGAGAAAGAAATCAAAGGAATACAGATTGGAAGGGAAGAAGTCAAGCTCTCACTATTTGCAGATGATATGATAGTATACATAGAAAGACCTAAAGAATCCAGCAGAAAAGTACTGGAAGTTATTAGGCAATATAGCAAGGTATCAGTCTACAAAATCAATGTACAAAAATCAGTGGCATTTCTTTATGCAAACACTAAATCTGAAGAAGAAGACATCCAGAAATCACTCCCATTTACTGTTTCAGCAAAATCAATCAAATACCTAGGAATAAAGTTGACCAAAGAAGTGAAAGACTTGTATGCTGAAAACTATGAGTCACTACTCAAGGAAATAGAAACTGATACCAAGAAATGGAAAGATATCCCATGCTCATGGATTGGAAGAATAAATATCATCAAAATGAATATTCTCCCCAGAGCCATATACAAATTTAATGCAATACCCATCAAAGTTCCACCAAGCTTCTTTAAGAGAATAGAACAAACACTACAATCATTTATCTGGAACCTGAAAACACCTAGAATTGCCAAAACCATCTTGAGGAAAAGAAACAGAAATGGAGGCATCACACTCCCAGACCTTAAACTATATTATAAAGCCATCATCATCAAAACAGCATGGTACTGGAACAAAAATAGGCACACAGACCAGTGGAACAGAATTGAAAGCCCAAAAGTAAATCCCAACACCTATAGGCAACTAATCTTAGATAAGGGGGCCCAAAAGATTAAATGGAAAAAGGAGGCTCTCTTCAATAAATGGTTCTGGGAAAACTGGGTTGAAACATGCAGAAGAATGAAACTGAACCACTTTATCTCACCAGAAACAAAAATCAACTCCAAATGGATCAAAGACCTAGATGTCAGACCAGAAACAATCAAATACTTAGAGGAAAACATTGGTAAAACACTTTCCCACCTACATCTCAAGGACATCTTTGATGAATCAAACCCAACTGCAAGGAAGACTAAAGCAGAAACAAACCAATGGGACTACATCAAATTGAAAAGCTTCTGCACATCCAAAGAAACTATTAAACAGAGAGACCCCTGACAGAATGGGAGAAGATCTTCACATGCCATACATCAGACAAGAGACTAATCAACAAAATTTATAAAGAGCTTAGCAAACTTAGTACCAAAAAAGCAAATGACCCCATCCAAAAATGGGCAGAAGATATGAACAAAACATTCACTACAGAGGAGATCCAAAATGCTAACAAACATATGAAAAACTGCTCCAGGCCACTGATTGTCAGAGAAATGCAAATTAAGACAACACTAAGATACCACCTCACTCCTGTAAGAATGGCATACATCTAAAAGGACAGCAGCAACAAATGCTGGAGAGGATGTGGGGACAGAGGAACCCTTTTACATTGCTGCTGGGAATGTAAATTGATCCAGCCTCTGTGGAGAGCAGTCTGGAAAACTCACAGAAGGCTAAACATGGACCTTCCATATGATCCTGTAATTCCCCTCCTGGGGTTATACCCCAAGGACTCCATAACACCCAACCAAAAATGGGTATGTACTCCTATGTTCATAGCATCACAATTCATAATAGCTAAAACCTGGAAGCAACCCAGGTGCCCAACAACAGATGAGTGGCTGAGAAAGCTGTGGTATATATACACAATGGAATACTATGCAGCTATCAAGAACAATGAACCCACCTTCTCTGACCCATCTTGGACAGAGCTAGAAGGAATTATGTTAAGTGAACTAAGCCAGAAAGATAAAGATGAGTATGGGATGATCCCACTCATCAACAGAAGTTGAGGAAGAAGATCTGAAAGGGAAACTAAAAGCAGGACCTGATCAAATTGTAAGTAGGGCACCAAAGTAAAATCCCTGTGGTGAGGGGTAGATATGCAGCTTCCTGGGCCAGTGGGGGTGGGAGTGGGTGGGAGGGATGGGTCACAGTCTTTTGGTGGTGGGAATGGTGTTTATGTACACTCCTAGCAAAATGTAGACCTATAAATCAGTAGTTGATTAATATGAGAGGGGAAAATCAATTTGTATGTCTCAAAGTTATTCAAAACACAAACTGAATCTTTTTAATCTATAGGCTGTGTATTTGATATGCGGACTCTCTCAAAAGCCTAGACCAAGTAGATTAGAAGCATCCAATAGCACAGCTATATACAAGATACTGGATACTGTACAGCAAACCATAGCAAAAGGACTTTTCAAAGTTAACCCAATTAACAAATAATGTGATGATAACATTAACTATCAATTGTCTTTTTGAACCCTAAGACAGCAGGAACCTCACATCTCCACTATAGAGCCCCTACTTCCCCCAGTCCTGGAACCCTTGGAAAGGGCCCACTTTCCCGTATGCGTCTCCCAATCCATACCAAATAATATTGCATCCGCCGATCACAACCTAACCAACGCAATGATTGCCACCTCAACACGCTTCACCTCAGACTGTGTCCAGAGGCTTCATGAGTGGAATGACAACCCTTCAGCTTCATTACTCGGGTTCCACATGCCACCAGGATGCTGGCCAGGCTTCCCTGGATTGAAGACCCCACCAATGTGTCCTGGAACTCAGCTTCCCCAGAGACACACCCTACTAGGGAAAGAGAGAGGCAGACTGGGAGTATGGACCAACCAGTCAACGCCCATGTTCAGCGGGGAAGCAATTACAGAAGCCAGACCTTCTACCTTCTGCAACCTTCAATGACCCTGGGTGCATGCTCCCAGTGGGACAGAGAATGGGAAAGCTATCAGGGGAGGGGGTGGGTTATGGAGATTGGGTGATGGGAATTGTGTGGAGTTGTACCTCTCCTACCTTATGGTTTTGTTAATTAATCCTTTCTTAAATAAAAAAATAATAATAATAAAATAATAAAAAAAAAACAGCCTGGTACTAGAACAAAAATAGGCACACACACCAGTGGGACAGAACTGAAAGCCCAGAACTAAACTCCCACACTTATGGACATCTAATCTTTCATGAGGATGACCAAAGTATTAATTTGAGGAAGGAGGCTCTCTTCAATAAATGGTGCTGGGGAAAATGGGTTGAAACATGCAGAAGAAAACATGCAGAAGAATGAAACCGAACCACCTTATCTCACCAGAAACAAAAATCAACTTCAATGGATCAAGGATCCAGATATTAGAGCAGAAACTACCAAATACTTAGAGGTAAACATTGGTAAAACAGTTTCCCACCTACACCTCATGGAGATCTTTGAGGAAACAAACACAATTGCAAGGAAGACTAAAGCAGAAACAAACAAGTGGGACTATATCAAATTGAAAAGTTTCTACACAGCCAGAGAAACTATCACACAAACCAAGAGACCCCTCACAGAATGGGAGAAGATCTTCACATGCCATACATCAGACTAGATATTAATCACCAACATATACAAAGAGCTCAGCAAACTTAGCACCAAAAAAGCAAATGATCCCATCCAAAAATGGGCAGAGGATATGAACAGAATATTCACTATAGAAGAGATCCAGAAGGCTAACAGACATGAAAAATTGCTCCAGGTCACTGATTGTCAGAGAAATGGAAATAAAGACAACATTGAGATACCACCTCACCCCTCTGAGAATGGCATGCATCAAAAAGGACAGCAGCAACAAATGTTGGAGAGGCTGTGGGGACAGAGGAACCCTTCTGCACTGCTGGTGGGAATGTAAATTGGTCCAACCTCTCTGGAGAGCAGTCTGGAGAATTCTCACAAGGCTAGACATGGACCTTCCATATAACCCAGTAATTCCTCTCCTGGGGATATACCCCAAGGACTCCATAATGCCCAACCAAAAAGATATGTGTACACCTATGTTCATAGCAGCACAATTCGTAATAGGAAGCAACCCAGAGGTGTCCAACAACAGATGAGTGGCTGAGAAAGCTGTGGTACATATACACAATGAAATACTACACAGATATTAAGAACAATGAACCCACCTTCCCAGACCCATCTTGGATGGAGCTAGAAAGAATTATGTTAAGTGAGCTAACTCAAAAAGATAAAGATGAGTATGGGATGATTCCACTCATTAACAGAAGTTGAGAAAGAAGAACAGAAAGGGAAACTAAAAGCATGAATTTTTCAAGGTCCATCCAAGATCGGCTGAAAACAGTGAAGTCACCATTTTTTACAGCTGAGTAGCATTCCATTGTGTATATATACCACAACTTGCTCAGCCACTCATCTGTTGTTGGACAGCTGGGTTGCTTCCAGGTTTTGGCTATTACAAATTGTGCTGCCAAGAACATATGTGTACACAGATCTTTTTGGATGGATATGTTGGGTTCCCTAGGATATATCCCCAGGAGAGGAATTGCACGATCATAAGGTAGGTCCATTTCTAGCCTTCGGAGAGTTCTCCAGACTGTTCTCCAAAGAGGTTGGACCAATTTACATTCCCACCAGCAGTGTAGGAGGGTTCCTTTGACTCCACACCCTCTCCAGCATTTGCTGCTGTTACCCTTTCTGGTGTATGACATTCTCACAGGAGTGAAGTGGTATCTCATTGTTGTCTTGATTTGCATTTCTCTGACAATCAGAGACTTGGAGCATTTTTTCATGTGTTTCTCGGCCTTTTGGATCTCTTCTGTGGTGAATATTCTGTCCATGGCCTCCCCCCATTTTTGGATGGGGTTATTTGTTGTCTTGTTGTTGAGTTTGGCAAGCTCTTTATATATGTTAGTTATGGAACTCTTGTCTGATGTATGGCATGTAAAGATCTTCTCCCATTCTGTGAGGGGTCTCTTGGTTTGGGTAGTGGTTTCTTTTGCTGTGAAGAAGCTTTTTAATTTGATGTAGTCCCATAAGTTTATACTTGTCTTAGTCTTCTTTGTAATTGGATTTGTTTCATTGAAGATGTCTTTGAAATTTATGTGGAAAAGAGTTCTGCCAATATTTTCTTCTAAGTATCTGATAGTTTGTGGTCTAACATCCAAGTCCTTGATCCATTTGAAATTTACTTTTGTATTTGGTGAAATACAGTGGTTGAGTTTCATTCTTCTGCATGTTTCAACCCATTTTTTCAAACACCATTTGTTGAAGAGACTCTGATTTGCCCATTTGATAGTCTGGGCCCCTTTGTCAACAATTAGATGTCCATAGGTGTGGGGGCTCACTTCTGGGCTCTCAATTCTATTCCACTGGTCAGTGTGTCTATTCATGTACCAGTACCAAGCAGTTTTCATGACAATGGCCCTATAATACAATTTGAGATTTGGGAGTGTGACGCCTCCAGTTCTGTTCTTCTTTCTCAAGATTGTTTTGGCCATTCTAGGTTTTTTCTGGTTCCAGATAAACATCTGTAGCATTTTTTCTATTCTCCTAAAAAATATGGTTGGGATCTTGATGGGGATAGCATTAAATTTGTAGATGGCTCTGGGTAGTATATTCATTTTGATGATGTCAATTCTACCGACCCATGAACATGGAATATCTTTCCACTACTTTGTGTCTTTTTCAATTTCCTTGAGTAGTGACTCATAATTTTCAGTATACAAGTCTTTCACTTCTTTGGTTATGTTTATTCCTAGATATTTTATTGTTTTTGTTGCTATAGTAAAAAGAATTGATTTCTGGATTTCAATTTCTTCTAGCTTAGTATTTGCATAGAGGGATGCCACTGACTTTTGAATGTTAATTTTCTAGCCTGACACCTTACTGTATTACCTGATGATTTCCAAAAGCTTCTTGCTGGATTCCTTAGGTTTTTCTGTGTATACTATCATGTCATCTGCAAATAGGGAGAGTTTGACTTCTTCTCTTCCAGTCTATATACCTTTAAGTCCTTGCTCCTGCCTGATTGCTATGGCAAGAACTTCCAACATTATGTTGAATAGTAATGGCGATAGTGGCCAGCCCTGTCTAGTACCTGATCTGAGGGGGAATGCTTTCAGCTTCTGTCCACTGAGTATGATGTTGGCTGTAGGTTTGCTATATATAGACTCCACTATCTTGAGGAATTTTCCATCTATTCCGATTTTTGTAGTGTTTTGATCATAAAGGGATGTTGGATTTTGTCAAAGGCTTTCTCTGCATCTATTGATATGACCATGTGGTTTTTGGTCTTGCTTTTGTTGATGTGGTGGATCACATTGATTGATTTACGTATATTAAACCAACCTTTATGCATGGGATAAACCCCACTTGGTCATGATGAACAATCTTTTTGATATACTGCTATATCCGGTTGGCTAGAATTTTGTTCAGTATTTTAGCATCTATGTTCATCAGAGATATTGGTCTGTAGTTTTCTTTTTTGGTTGTGTTCCTGTCTGCTTTTGGTATCAGAGTGATGTTGGCTTCATAGAAGCTGGCAGGGAGTATTCCAGTGTCTTCAATATTCTGGAAGACTTTTAAAAGTAGAGGTATTGTTCTTCTTGGAACGTTTTGTAGAATTCATTTGTAAAACCATCTGGTCCAGGACTTTTATTTTTGGGGAGATTTTTGATAACCGTTTCAATTTCATTAGCTGTGATGGGCCTGTTCATGTTATCCACTTCCTCTTTACTTAGTTTTGGAAGTTGGTAGGTATCTAGGAAATTCTTCCAGGTTCTCTAGCTTGGTGGCATATAGTTGTTCATAGAAGCCTCACATGATATGTTGAATTTCTGCGGTGTCTGTTGTGATATCTCCTCTTTCACTTAGTATCCGATTTATCTGGGTCTTCTCCCTTTTTCGTTTTGAGTCTGGCTAAAGGTTTGTTGATTTTGTTCATTCTTTCGAAGAACCAACATTTACTTTCGTTGATCTTTTGTATGGTTTTCTTATTCTCAATGTTATTTATTTCTGCCCTAACTTTAGTGATTTCTATCCTTCTGGTTGCTTTAGGGTTCCTTTGTTCTTCTTCTTCTAGGTCTTTAAGATGTGCAATCAGGCTGTTTCTTTGTGCTTTTTCTTGTTTCCTAATGTGTGCTTATATAGCTATGAACTTCCCTCTCAGTGCTGCCTTAGTTGTGTCCCAAATATTTTGATAGCTTGTGTCTTCATTTTCATTGAAGTCTCGAAAATTTTTGATTCCTTCCTTTAATTCCTCTTTGACCCAGAGGTTATTAAGAAGTGTACTGTTGAGCTTCCACATTTTGGGACTATTACTCATCTTTTGTTGATTGGTAAGTGTTAGTTTAGTTCCACTGTGGTCTGAGAAGTTGCTTAGGATGATTTCAATGCTCTTGAATTTGTTGATGCAGTCTTTGTGGCCTAACATATGATCTATCTTTGAGAATGACCCATGTGGGTTTGAGTAGAATGTGTATTCCAGTTTCTTGGGATGAATGACTCTGAAAATGTCCAATAGTTCTAGTTTATCTATCTCTTCATTTAGCTCCCTTATGTGTTTATTGATTTTTCTGCCTTGATTATCTGTCAAGTTGAGAGAGTGGAGTGTTGAAGTCCCCTACTATGACTGTGTTGCTGTTAATATATTGCTGTAGCTCTTTCAGTAGATGTTTGATATATTTAGATGGCTTTTCATTGGGTGCAGAGATGTTAATAATTGTTAAGTCCTCTTGATTGACTAATCCTCTGAGCATTTAGTGTCCATTCCTATCTTTTTCAATCT
The DNA here is from genome assembly GCF_950295315.1 of Erinaceus europaeus. Lineage (NCBI taxonomy): Eukaryota > Metazoa > Chordata > Mammalia > Eulipotyphla > Erinaceidae > Erinaceus > Erinaceus europaeus. Next base: position 140,226,652 of record NC_080162.1, read on the forward strand.
TACCTATTTTAAAGTCTATCGTGTCAGATATGAGAATAGCTGTTCTTTTTTTGTGGGCCATTGGCTTATATGATAGTTTTCCATCCTTTCACTTTAAGTCAGTGTTTGTCTTGTTGAGTTAGGTGGGTTTCCTGTAGACAGCATATTGTTGAGTTGTATTTTCTATTCCATCTTCCTACTCTATGTCTTTTAATAGGTGAATTCAGACCATTGACATTTATTGCTATCAAAGATTGAAGATATTTTAACGCCATTCTTGTAGAGTTTTAGAGTGTTCTGATATATGTCCTATTGATGATGGTCTGACTGTTTATAGAAGACCTTTCAGAACTTCTTTCAGGGTAGGTTTGGTGATAGTTAATTCCTTCAACTGTTGCTTGTCTGAGAAGGTTTTGATGCCTCCATCTAGTCTGAATGACAGTCTAGCAGGATATAGTAGTATTGGCTGAAAGCCTTTCTCATTGAGCACTCGATAGATATCTTGCCATTCTCTTCTGGCCTGTAGTGTTTGTGTGGAGAAGTCTGCTGCTAATCTTAAGGGTTTTCCTCTATAGGTGACTCTGTTTTTCTCTTGCAGCCTTCAGGATCCTTTTTTTATTCTTATTCCTTTCCATTCTAAATATGATGTGTCTTGGTGTCTTTAAGTCTGGGTTAATTCTGTTTGCGACCCTCTGGGCTTCTTGAATCTTTATGTCTTTGATGTTGTCTAGACTAGAGAAGTTTTCAGCTATTATAGCCTGAAGAATGTTTTTCTTCCTCTCCCTCTCTTTCTTCCTCTGGTAAGCCAATAATGTGTATATTGTTTCTTTTGAAGTAATCCCATAGGTCTCTGTTGTTCTTTTCAGCATCTCTTAATCTCTTTTTGAAATCTCTTACTTCTTTTTTAGTTGTCTCTAATTCGTCCTTGATCTTGCTAATTCTGTCTTCAGCCTCATTGATTCTATTCTCTCTGACCTCTACTGTTTTCTGGAGTTCATCTATTTTGCTACCCTGTTCTGATACTGTCTTAGCTTGTTCAGGTAGTTGTGTTCTTAGCTCAGCTTTTTCAGCTTTCAGCTCTCTAATAACCTTGAGATAGTTAGTGTTTTCTTCCAGAGTCTCCTTTGTTGTTCCTTTATTTCTGATTACAATTCTTTCAAACTCTTTACTCACTCCTGTGATTATTTCCTTAGCTAATGTTTGGATGTTGAACTCATTATTTTGTGCCTCACCCTTTGGGGGGCTTTTAGCTGGACTGTTGTCCTGGTTCGTTTCTCCAATATTTCTTCTTGTTGGTTTACCCATTTTATATATTATGTTGTGAGTTCTCTCTCTTAGTCCTTTTCAAATTACTGATCACTATTTCCTAGATTGACTTGTGTCTTAGTAAGGTAATTACAGGGTTCACAGTGGTGGAAGTTAACAGTTGTTTCAGTAGTATCTTAATCCCTGAGTTGGGGCTCAGTGATTTAAAAGCCTTTTTTTTTTCTTCTCTGTAGGCTATGGGAGCCTGAGGGTTTCTAAACTATAAGTAGGCTTCTTAGCTTAATCACTGACTCCTGACCAAGAGATAAGGCAGGGTGTGACAGAGATAGTCCAGTGGTTATGCAAAGAGACTTTCACAGCCCCACTGCTATGCCACCTGAGGTATAGATCTTCTCCTGAGTTTCCTGGTTATTCTCTGTTCCCTGTTAGTTCTCTGTTCCCAGGGCCTCCCTGCCGCTGCTTCAGATTCTGAGGGCAGTAGCAATGGAGACTCAGAGTTGCACTTGGTGAGTCTCAGGGGAGTCCTCTCCTCCCCCCTTCAGCTGTCGCCTTGTTGGTGGAGCAGACTGGAGGTGGTGTCTCAACTGATAAACCGCCAGACTGTTGCCAGCCACTTAGTCTCTCCCTAGGCTCCTCTTTGTCACCAGCCACACGTGTTTGCACTCACCAGTGATTTGGTGGGCTCCTGTAGTTGTTCTAGTCCTGTCTTGTTTCGATCCCAGGTGGTCTCCTTTGGTATTCCTAGTTGACCCGGGAGAGCAGAGGAGAGAAACAGACCTCAACAAATTTTTATGTCCAAATGAATAAATATATTTGTTGGGTAGTATGCCACCTCCCCCTGGCTTCTGCTTAACCATATGCCTATATAGGGATTTACTGATCCAAAGCTTTGGTCTATTTACATAAATCACTTTTACATAAAGCACTCCAGGGCATTGCTGGTTCAGTGATAGGATTCTCGCCTGTTCCGCCCCCTTCCTTGTCACACTCTGATTTTCACCAGTCACTTTTCTCTCCACCCTCTCTATATCACATCCTGTTTCCACCCTACTTGGAGAGTATAAAAACAGCTGCTCTTCTGATTAAAGACACTTGGAAATTGTTTTCCGGCTCCGAGAGTTCCAGAGTGTATCTCCTGCGGAAGTTGGTGCAGCACGAGTTCCTGATCCCTCTCCCACACAGCAGCGTAGATCAGCTCCAGTTGAGTTCTCTCCAACCCAGAGAGCACTAGCTCGGGAAGAAGTACCCTCAGGCTATCCTGGCATCTGGCGCCCGAACAGGGACCCGTAAGCAGCAGATTTACAAGAAGACATCTTAGATAAGTACACACCTTTTGGGTATCTGCAATATTGTGTTAAGGCACTGTGATTTTTTTTCTTTCTTATTGTTTTCCTGAGATCTCTCCACCATGGAAAATCTTTTCCAAATCCTGCATTCTTTTTCCAGTATACAATTTTTATATATCTGGGACATTTTTCTTGGGGCTTCATCTTATATCCTGTTGATCATCATAGCAGCTTTTAAGGGATATATAGGGCAACCTCTCAAAAGGCTTAAGGACCCAGAGGCTGAGGTCCAAGAGATAAAGGAAGTAATCGTAGAACTTAACCAGCACCTTAAAAACAGGAAGAAGCAAAGGCCTGTCGTGATCTTGACCCACCCTAATTCCTCTGCATCTTGCCCTGAGGCCCCTATTTTGGCATCTTGCCCTGAGGCCCCTATTTTGGCAGACACATGTCCGAATTCTCCTTTGGACTCCACAGCCACTTCTTCAGCCACCCCCATTTTGGCAGAAACGTGTCCGGAACCTCCTGCTGCCTCCACGGCTGCTTCTTCACCCACCCCTGTTTTGATAGACACATGTCCGAATTCTCCTGTAGTCTCCAAAACCACTTCTTCGGCCACTTTTCCACAAGCTTCCACTTCGATGACTCCTCCTACCGCTACACACTTATCAGAGCAAGTCCACACATTTCCGGTCAATGTTGCCCCCAATAGACAAAAACCTCAGGCCTGGTATCCATATTCCGCCACAGACCTGAAGGAACTACGCCAGGCTATCAAAGATGACTGTGTTCATGCCCCATGGACCAGGTCCATTTTACAAGGCCTGCTTCAGAACCTTAATACCCCTCAAGATTGGAGAGATGTGACTCGTGCTACGCTCCCAGGCCCCCTCTTCCTGCAATGGGAGGCATTCTTTCACGACGAATGTTTACAACAATCGCGGAAAAATATTCAAAATCAGCCAGAGGGTAATTTTGATGCATTGTTTGGAACAGGCCAATTAGAAACAGGGATTCAACAGGCGGAAGCCAAGTTTCCAGCGGGGTATTTTGATCAAGTACGCCTGTGTGCATTAAAAGCATGGGAGCAATTAACACCACCCATGGGAGCAGCCTCAGCCCCCATTCTCTCCCTGCAACAAGAACCTGATGAATCCCTCGCTAAATTCATTGCCAGGGTCCAGTCGAGTTTGGAAAGGAAGATTTATAATCCTGACGCTCGTTTTCTCCTTCTGCGATCCATAGTCTGGGATGGAATGCTTCCGCATTTTCGACAGGCCTGTATCACTCTTAAAAACGAACACCCAGATACTTGGATTCTAGCTACACAGGATCTCAGATCAAGCTCTTTTCAAGGACCTATGTTACAGGCCTATGCAGCTACCTTACATAAGCAAAAAGGAGCTTGCTTTCAGTGCGGTCGCCAAGGGCATTGGCGTAACCAATATCCAGAAAATAGACCGTGACCCCGCCTCCAGTCAGGGCGACCCCACCTCCAATCAGGGCAACCCCGCCTCCAGACAGGGAATCAGAGACCACGAATGCCTTGTCCCAGATGCCAGAAAGGATTTCACTGGAGGAGAGATTGTTGGTCAAGGTTCCATAGGAACGGCACGCCTCTGCCAAATGTAAACAGGGATTTAAACTAGGTATGGTGCTTCCCTTAGCCCCGCCCCCAAGAGGGAAGGAAGCAGGTCGCCCGCTTGGTGCTGTGCCCTTCTTCCACAAACAGAAGCCCAGCTTGGGACCCAATCCGTCGCTATACCCACCACGCCAAGTAACAATAACAGAGGGTGAGCAGAAGGAGGAACCCGCGGTATGTGGGAACTTCCAGCATAGAAATAACCGGCTGGAGCAAGAGAACAGCTCGAATTCGGAGCCTGAGATTTTATGGACCACCCCTGTTTTAGACAGGGGTGACCCAACTATGACAGTAAAGATTGGTAATATTCCTTTTAAGTGTTTGATTGACATGGGAGCAGATAAGACAATATTAAGACAAGCAGAGGTTCCCCAGAGTTGGGAACTCCTCCCAGGACCACGCTTACATGGTGTTGGAGGATTGACTCAGGCATTCCGCACACGAGATTCCCTTGTGTGGGAAGATCCAGAAGGGACTACTGGATGCTTTCAGCCTTTAATAGCTGATATAAGCACCAATTTATTGGGAAGAGACTTGCTGGAATCTTTAGATGTAGTGATATCCTCAGACACCTCTGCAGGACACCACACTCACTCCTGTGAGACTGCTAGACCCAACCAGCACCCCCAATACTAACTGCCACTAAGCGGGGAGTTCGTAACAGAACTCCCCGCTTAGATTGGCTTTCTAATGAGCCTGTCTGGGTGGAACAGTGGCCTTTGCCTAGGGAGAAGCTAGAAATTTTTTAAAAACTCGTCCAAGAGCAGTTATCTTTGGGACACATTCGTTATTCTCGGAGCCCATGGAATACTCCAGTCTTTGTAATTAAAAAGCGCTCAGGAAAATGGCGCCTCCTCCAAGATCTTTGTGCAGTTAATAAAACCATGCAGGTTTGGGGCTCCCCCCAAAGGGGTTTGCCTCTTGCTTCCGCAATTCCCATAGGAATTCCAATCATAACTATTGATATACAGGATTGTTTTTTCTCTATTCCCTTACACCAACAAGATTGTAAACATTTTGCTTTCTCTGTTCTTTCTATTAATAATGCCAGCCCTGCCGATAGATTTGAATGGGTGGTACTGCCCCAGGGCATGGCTAATAGTCCTACTATTTGTCAAGAGGTTGTTAAATCTGCCCTTTTTCCATATATTCATAAGGGCCTTAAGGTTTTTCATTATATGGATGACGTGTTAATATGGAGAGAATTAGATACAGATCTCTCTGCCCTACGTGATTTTATAATCCCTGCCTTAAAGAGAAGTGGACTTAATGTAGCTCCTGAGAAGATACAGCTAATCCCTCCAATATCTTTCTTAGGCTCAGAGATTTCCCTAATGCAGATTCGTCCTTTAAAACCTTGTGTTACTTTTCCTTCTAATCTCACTCTTGCTTCTTTACAAAGTTTTCTTGGAAATTTGAATTGGCTTAGGCAGTATCTTTATCTGCCTACGAGCTGCCTGCAACCACTGTTCGATCTGTTAAAAGGAAACAAACAGCCCTCCTCAAAGCGTATGTTAACCCCCGAAGCCTCCTTGGCTCTGGAAAAAGTTAACCAGGCTCTCCAGGACATGCACCTCGTTCGGTTCTCCCCCTCCTCTCCAGTAAATCTTTTAATCTTTAACTCCACCCCCACGGTAATGGGGGCATTGTGGCAGAAACATGGCGTTCTCGAATGGCTTCATATGCCAGTAGGCGGAGCTCCAAGACTCCTTACCGAGATTGATGCCTTAGCATTTATGGTTTGCCAAGGAAGAAACAGATCGGTTCAGGTCTTAGGAAGGGAACCAGATTCAATCATTCTTCCCTTTTCTCTCACTGATACAGAATGGCTCATATGCCACCATTCTCGTTTTGCCATAAGTTTAATGGGTTTTCCAGGACAATTAGATAATCATTTTCCCTCTAATAATTTGATAGCTTCTTTACCTCTGTTGCCTCTACTAGTACCTAAACTTTTCTCTCGAGATCCCATCCCCTCTGCTCCTACAGTGTTCACTGATGGTGGAAAAAAGGGAGCTGCTGCCCTTATATATTATCCAGACCAGCAATACCCCAAACCTCTCTTTACTGAACTTCCTGATAATTCTCCTCAGTACAAAGAACTTTATGCTGTTTTCCTTGCATTAAAAGCTGTACCAGAATCCTTCAACCTTTTTTCCGACAGTGTGTATACTGTTAACTTACTTCCATGGCTTGCTCGATCTTATGTAAGAATTGATGACAACCCACTTTCTCCTCTTTTAATTCAAATTGCCTCTATGCTCTGTTCTCGAACCCATCAACTGTATGTTCAGCACCTACGTTCCCACAGCCCTCTTCCTGGTCCCCTGTCCGAAGGGAATGCTGCAGCTGACCACCTTGCCTCCACAGGAATTCTCCTAGCCTCTGTCTCTAATCCTGCTGACTTTCATTCCCTAACCCATGTTAATCTTAAAGGTCTTCGAGCTCGATTTCCTGATATTCCTCTGCCACAGTTAAAACGTATTCTTGCTACATGTTCCTCCTGTGCAGGTCTAATCAAAACACCTGCTATTCAGACTCTGGGGGTTAATCCTCGAGGTTTAAAAGCCAACGCTCTTTGGCAAATTGATGTTACCCACATACCTAACTTTGGCAAACAAAAATATGTGTTCATCTCAATTGATACCTTCTCTAAGTTTATGTGGGCTACAGCTCAGACTGGAGAAAACTCAAAAAAGCTTATAAGCCATATGCTCTCCTGTTTTGTTGTAATGGGCTTACCTCTTCAACTTAAAACGGATAATGGACCTGCTTTTACCAGCAAACAATTTAAAGATTTTTGTTCCCTCTGGAACATTACTCATACTACAGGCATTCCGTATAATCCACAGGGACAAGGTATTGTTGAGAAGGCCCATCAAACTCTTAAGAATCAATTAAATAAAGAAAAAGGGGAAATGTACCCCCCTAATATCCAGCTGGCAAAAGCCTTAACTACATTAAATCTCTTTAATATTTACAAAAACTCAGACCAACCTCCTATAATTCTTCATTGGCAAACACCACCCACCCTCCCAGCTATTAAAGTCAAATGGAAAGACCCACTTGATAAAATTTGTAAAGGACCTGACCCCCTGTTGACTATGGGGAGGGGTTTCACATGTATTTTTCCACAAAATTACTCCAAGCCTGTTTGGGTTCCTACCCGCCATGTTCGGCAATACCCACATGATGGCGCTGATATCCCTGAAGAACAAGAAACACTGCAAGAAGACTGGCTGCAAGAGGATTGGCTACAGGATGCACCCCAGGATCCATAATACAGCATGGCAGAATCAAAAAAAAAAAAATCTGATTCACAGAACTCTTCCCCCCCCCCCCCCCCGAATGAATGTCTTATGCTATGACTGGCCAGTTGTGTTTTGTGAGTGAGTGAGTGAGTGAAAAAAAAAAATTGAGTGAGTTGAGTGACCAAAATTTTTGTATGACCCATTGTGCTCAGAGTACTCTGAAAGTTAACTGACTTTATATAAAACGGCTGGATGCAGCCATGGTTTCTGGAGACGTCCAGAAACAGTCCAAAATTTGTTCATTCCCCCTTTTGATTTCTTTTTTAAGTCTTGATATCAATATGAAATGTTTAGTCTTAAACTGTGTGAGTAAAGATGGTTCAACTATGACAGTAGATCTAAATTCACATTTGAAATGATATATCTTATTTGCAAGTTTTTCTCCTCCTCTATGTTATAAACTATATGTTTAATATGCGTGTTTCAAGTTTGGTAAACATTAACTTAACAGTTAAATTGTAACTTCGAAGCTACATTTTTACGAGAAGAGGTAAAATCAATTCATTTAAGTAACTGAGTGTTTAAGGTAAAACTCTAAATATTCAATGTGACAATTCATCATCTCCTAAGTTAAAATACAAATTCTCTATACAGGACATTTTTGGAGGGCCCCCAAAAATGTCCTGTAAGCTATCTTGTGGAAATTAATCCACAACAAATTTGGCATCAATCCTATATTGTAAATGTACCAAAAAAAAATTATCACTAAAATGTGTTAACTCTAGTAACCTGAGTTTGCTTAAAAACTCAATGTAAAAATAGTTAAGAATCAATATATGTGACTTAAATTTGGTATGAAAACTTTGCTATATAAAGACTGCTACATGAGGTCACGTAAGATGACCTTTACACAAAATTATAAAGATACCTAAACCAATTATAATCATTGAGTTATCAATTGTAGTAAACTTCTAATTTGTTACAAAGTTTTTTCATAAGTAATTGACTACAGCTATGACAAGCCTTCGCATAAAGAAGCATCTGCTCATATAGAATCCCCAGAAATCCATCTTGGACCCCTGACCTCTGACATCACCCACAATTACAGCCATCCCCCGAAACCCATGATGTGACCTGACACGATCTGGAGAACCTGATTCACAGACTCCAAAGGACAAGACTTTCCTACTGCCTTTCTCTCAACCATCGGTGTCTGCTCTTCCTGCTTCTGTTTCGCCCACCATGTTTTGGCGGTTCCAGGTCACTCTCTGTAGAGAAGAAAAGTTCCAGTGGCCGTCCTCCTCCATCAAGATAGACGTGTGGCATTTATTTCCTGGCCTTTGACATTGGACTGATGCTTCTATAGAACTTGCTGTACACTCCTTTTATACTGCTGGACTTCTTGAAGAATGACTGTAGCAGTTCATAGAACTTACCGCCAGCTGACTCGGGATTTTGCAATGCCAGATCACCCCTCTAGCCCCTCGGCTTATCAGGCCCCCAATCCACCACCCATCAGGCTCACTCTGTCTCTTGCTACTCTTACTTATCCCTCCCTGTCTTGTGCTAGTTCTTTATGAAGACACTTACACACTATCATTCTGCTTTCTTCCCAACAGGTTTCTGTTCACCCCTACACTGCTATTCCCCTGACAGAGATGAAGCCTTTTACAGACATTGACCCAGTTATATATGGCCATTAAGTAAGAGGAAGATGTTGGGGAATTGTGAGGATATGGATGAGCTTGGAAGGGCTTGAGCCTGAGGGGTGTGTCAATCCTGTTAGTCTCTCTCTCCACGGAGAGGTTGAGCAAGGAGGGACAGTAGAACCCCAAAAAAGGTGTGCCTCTTATCAGTCTCCCTGCCTCACAAAGTGCCCCGCACTCCTGATACTATGGCAAATAGTTAAAAAGAAAGGGGGAGATGTTGGGTAGTATGCCACCTCCCCCTGGCTTCTGCTTAACCATATGCCTATATAGGGATTTACTGATCCAAAGCTTTGGTCTATTTACATAAATCACTTTTACATAAAGCACTCCAGGGCACTGGTGGTTCAGTGATAGGATTCTCGCCTGTTCCGCCCCCCTCCTTGTCACACTCTGATTTTCACCAGTCACTTTTCTCTCCACCCTCTCTATATCACATCCTGTTTCCACCCTACTTGGAGAGTATAAAAACAGCTGCTCTTCTGATTAAAGACACTTGGACATTGCTTTCCGGCTCCGAGAGTTCCAGAGTGTATCTCCTGCGGAAGTTGGTGCAGCATGAGTTCCTGATCCCTCTCCCACACAGCAGCGTAGATCAGCTCCAGTTGAGTTCTCTCCAACCCAGAGAGCACTAGCTCGGGAAGAAGTACCCTCAGGCTATCCAGGCATATATTCAGTAATTATATGTCTCTATTTTAACAGAAATGAGTGTCTTGTGTTCTCTACATATGCTTCAAGAAGTTTAATGGTTTATGTAAGCCTACTGTCATTTACTATTTAAATAATAGTCATATAATAGATTAATAATAAAATATTGTATTTAGCACCAAATATATAAACAGGCACAAGCAAATTACAGAATTGCTAGCTTATAGAAAACATATAATCATATTTCTTTGAGAATAATCCCAAGGTCTCTTGACAATGTAGAGTAAAACTGTTTACATATAAGTAACCAAAAAATCTTAACATTGAACTGGAGTTGGTGTATTGCACCAAAGTAAAAGACTCTTGGGTGGGTTGGGGGGAAAGTTCAGGTCCTAGAAAAGGATGATAGAGGACCTGGTGGGGGTTATATTGTTATATGGAAAAGTAAGAGATATTATGTTTGTGCAAACTACTGTATTTACTGTGGAATGTAAAATGTTAATGCCCTGTGAAAGGAGAAAAAAAAAGTCTAACATAACAGCTCCTTAAAATGTAAAACAGGGGGTCGGGCGGTGGCGCAGTGGGTTAAGCGCATGTGGCGCTAAGCGCAGGGACCGGCGTAAGGATCCCGGTTCGAGCCCCCGGCTCCCCACCTGCAGGGGAGTCGCTTCACAGGCGGTGAAGCAGATCTGCAGGTGTCTATCTTTCTCTCCCCTTCTCTATCTTCCCCTCCTCTCTCCATTTCTCTCTGTCCTATCCAACAACGAATTGCGTCAACAAGGGCAATAATAATAACCACAACGAAGCTACAGCAAGGGCAACAAAAGGGGGAAAAAGAAATGGCCTCCAGGAGCGGTGGATTCATGGTGCAGGCACCGAGCCCAGCAATAACCCTGGAGGAGGAAAAAAAAAAAAAAAAATGTAAAACAATTCGGGAGCTGGGCGGTAGCTCAGCGGGTTAAGCCCATATGGCACAAAGTGCAAGGACTGGCATAAGGATCCTGGTTCTAGGCCCCGGCTCCCCACCTGTAGGGGAGTCGCTTCACACGCTTTGAAGCAAGTCTGCAGGTGTCTATCTTTCTCTCCTCCTCTCTGTCTTCCCCTCCTCTCTCCATTTCTCTCTGTCCTATCCAACAATAACGGCAGCAATAACAACAACAATAATAACTACAACAACAATAATGACAAGGGCAACAAAAGGGAAAAATAAATAACAAAGTAAATATAAAAACAAGTAAAACAATTCAAGATCACCCATAACTTAAAATTTTCTATATTAAAAACATAATATATTGAAATAAATATGCAAATGAGAATATACTTATTAAACCCTAGGTGGCACTACAAGGAATTATCTACTTATTTTTTTATAATTTATATAATTGTTATTTATAAAATAGAAATACTGACAAGACCATAGGATAAGAGGGGTACAATTCCACACAGTTCCCTACACCAGAATTCTGTATCCCATCCCCTCCCTTGATAACTTTCCTATTCTTTATCTCTCTGGGAGTCTGGACCCAGGATCATTATGGGGTGCAGAAGGTGGAACATTAAGGCTTCTGTAATTGCTTCCCTGCTGAACATGGATGTTGACAGGTTGATCCATACTCCCAGCCTGTCTCTCTCTTTCCCAATTGGGTCAGTGCCCTGGGGAGGCAGGTCTCCAGGCCACACTGGTGAGGTCATGAGGCCCATAGAAGTCAGGTTAGCATCATGGTAGCATCGGAAACCTGGTGGCTGAGAAAAAGTTAAGATATAAAGCAGAGCAAATTATTGACTAATCATGAACCTAGAGGCAAGAATATAAGGAATCATATATGTTTCATTAGTAATAAAGGGTCTTTGAGCATACCCATATGTGTATCAATCTACAAGTCAGTTCCTTTTTTTTAATTTTTATATTTATTGGATAGGTAGCCAGAAATTGAAAGGGTAGGGGGATATAGAGAGGGAGAGAGACACCTGCATCACTGCTACACCAGTGGCAAAGCTTTGCAGGTGGGGACCAGGAGTTAGAGCCTGAGTCCTTATACACTGTGATGTATACATTCAACCACATGCTCCACCACCCAGGCATTCCTTCATTTCTTTTCATTTTTTTTCACCAGGGTTATCAGGGCTCAGTGCTAGCACTACCAATCCACTGCTCCTGGAGGTCATTTTTTCCCCCTACTTATTTTTATTTGACAAGATAGAGACAAATTGAGAGGAAAGAGAAAAGAGAGAGAGAAATATGGACACCTGCAGACCTGTTTCACCACTAATGAAGCATCCCCCTGCAGGTGGGGAGCAGGGGCTTGAACCCAGATCCTTGTGCATGGTGATATGTGCACTTAATCAGGTATGTGACTGCCCAGAGCCCTGAAAATCAGTTTTTAATTTTAATATTTATACATGAAAAACCTAATATGCAAAAATGTACTCTCAATTAAGTAGTTAATTTCTGAGTTGTGTAAAATATCTCCATATGAAATCTGTAAATATTTGCCTAAGGTTCCCAAATAAAACATGCAGCATTACTGCAGGACATTTTCCCTGTCCTTGATCCAGTTAAGCCCAGAATCTTCTCCATTGTCCAATATTTTTATTAAATCCAATATACAGGTATATAATGTATAAAATCATAATTAAAATTCACAATGAGACTTAAGAACCAACAACATAGAAAAGTAATTTTCTATTTCATATATCTATAATTGATAATAAAGTAACAACACTGGCTATATATTCCTATGTTCCTGAATTTTAAAAGTGTATGAAGGGCTTCTAGAATCCAACATGATACACAGTGCTTGGAAATCATTAATTCTATCTATACATGAGATAAACAGCTAGATAAACTGGGGGGAAAAAATCAACATTTTTTTCCCTTTAGCCACAGCACTACTCAGTTCTGACTTAAAATAGTGCTGAGGACTGAACCTGAAACACAGGAACCTAAGGCATTAGAATCCTTTTTTGTATGACCATTATTCTATCTCTCTTGCCATGAAATAAACATTTTTTAGCTATTTAAAAAAAAATGGTTGTCAGTGTTTCCATTTTATAAAGAAAATTTTTTTTAAAAATTGGGTCAAGGGCTGGGCAGTGATGCACCTGGTTGAGCACACATGTTACCATGTGCAAGGAAAGATGCAGGTTCAATACCTTGGTCTACACCTGTAAGGGGAAAGCTTTGCAAGTGGGAAAGCAGGGCTGAGGGTGTCTCTCTCCCTAACTCCCCTATCCTCTCAACTTCTGGCTGTCTCTATCCAATAAATAATGATATTTTTTAAAAGCATAATACTGGGAAGTCGGGCGGTAGCGCAGTGGGTTAAGAGCAGGAGGCGCAAAGCGCAAGGACCAGCATAAGGATCCCGGTTCGAGCCCCGGCTCCCCACCTGCAGGGGAATAGGTGAAGCAGGTCTGCAAGTGTCTATCTTTCTCTCCCCCTCTCTGTCTTCCCCTCCTCTCTCCATTTCTCTCTGTCCTATCCAACAACGATGACATCAATAACAACAACAGTAATAACTACAACAATAAAACAAGGGCAACATAAAGGAATAAATAAATATATATATTCTAAAAGCATAATATTAAGTTTCATGGGCTAAACTGCTGCTAAACCTAAAGAAATAGGCAAAAGGAAACTGAGTAACAGTTTACCTAGAATATTGATCCAAGAACAGATGCCCATATTTGCACGCAGAGATCGATCTGGCTGCTAAAAAGGGAAACTATTAATTGTAATTCCTAATCCTTGAAGACTGCACATGAGCCAAATAGATCTTAAAGTTCCAGTCTTGGGTAGGCCACCTCACTCTCACATGTTACCTCTAGGAGCCCTACTACCTCCTGCTATATCCAGCAGAAGAAAGGAAAAAGTAACCATCCTGAAATACTAATATAGGAGCTTTCTACTCCCCCTAACAATCTTAACATTAAGGGAAAATACACCAGCAAAGCCTAACCAATTGTAGTTTTACTGAAACTAAGTTAAGTTTGAGGATCGGAACTGTCCAAAATACACCCTCTCTAGCCTTTAGTATGGTAGAAGAGCATGCCAAATTACAGATGCTTCAACCTTCAGTATGGGACAGGAGAAACAACAAATTCAGGGTTGAGCAGAGAGACACCGGTTGAAAGCAGTTTACCAAGCACTAGGACCAGGACTCATCTCCACCTGCACCTGGGAAGCTTCACAAGCAGCCAAACAGGTCTGCAGTTCTCTCCCTATTTTCCCTTCCCCAACTCAATTTCTTTCTGTCCTATCAAAGGTAGGAAGGAAGGAGGGAGAGAAGGTGGGGAGGAAAAATGGATACCAGGAGAAGTGAATTCGTCCTACAGACACTGAGCCCCAGAGATGACCCTGGTGGCAAAATAAACAAATAAATAAATATTTTAATATGGAAACTGGATTCTAGGACTATTGAATATTTATTTCCCTTGTATCAACAACTTACTATCAAATGAACAGTTATGATATCAGGAGGTTACAAACAAAAGAAAATCAATAGGCACAATTTATTAAGGACTCTATATGTAAACACAAAATGCAACGAAAAACAATATTAGAGATGATTTAAAAAGAGTATTTGGGGGGAAAATAGAGGAGAAAGAAATAGAAATCTGTCTCCACCTAGAAAGCAAAATCAGAATCTGTATTATCCAACTATTTTGAAACTGCAGTCTCATAAAGCCTTTCAACTTAAGAGGGTCTAAGAGCTAACTACTGAGAAAATCCACTAATTCTGGATTTTACCTGCATAAATCACAAAGAAGTAAGAATGAATTTTTCAAAATCCATGCAAGCAAGAAGATAATGGAGTGAAATATTTAAAGTGTTGCAAGGAAAAAACACCAATCTAGAATTCTGTATCTGTACCAGTGAAATAATTGTTCAGAAGTAAAGTAGAAACACTTTCTCAAAAAAATAAAAATTAAATAAAAATCAACATTAGTAAACCTGGTTGCAAAGAATGTTAAAGTTCTTCAAGGTGGAGAAGATGACATGTTATAAACATATCTACATAGAAGTAGGAAAACCATTAAAGAAGGAATAAATGAGGGTAAGATAAAAATCATTTATTTTCCCTATTAACAGAGCCAACAGATATGCATGTTCAAATGTTAACAGTAATGGGATATTTGTTATTTACAGATGGTGGATAAGTAAATGTTAAGGAATAAGATGTAGGAATTGAGAATTCTGATACAGGATTCTTGTACTACCCTACCCCTTTAGTTGTATAGCATTATCAGAAAATGAAGCTGAATTAGATATAAATGCATACTAAAAATTCTTAAGCTGAAAGTTTTTGAAACAAGGAAGTATAATTCATATAATAAAAGAAAATAAAATATGAAATTAAATAATTTAAAATGTTGATCAGAACCTGAGAAGAGGGAAATAGTAGGTGACTAAAAAAAAAATTAAAGACAATGAATGACCAGTTATAACAGCCACTTATCAAATTTTATCAATAATCACTTGAAGTATGAATGATCTAAATACATCAAATAAAAGTACACTGTCAAAAAAAAAGGTACTCTAAAGTACTCTGTCAACATATAACTTAAAAATGTAACAGTCAGGGCTATGTGGTGACCCATACGTCTGTTGAGTACACTTGTAGCCATGCACAAGGACTAGGGTTCAAGCCCAGGTCCCCCATCTGCTGAGGGTAAGCTTTGCGTGAGATGGAGCAGTGTTGCAGATCTTTCTCTCTTTTGATCTCTGTCTCTTCTTTTATCTCCCTGTTTTTCTTTATCTCTGGAAGAAAAAAAATTAAAAGGGCCACCAAGAACATAGAGTACTAATGCAGGCACTTGAGCCCCAGTAATTAATAGCCATGGTGGCAAAAAAAAAAAGTAGCAGCAAACAATGCTTCCTACAAGATACTCACTTTAGGTGTAAAAGCAGAAATAGACAAAAAGTAAAGAAATGAAAGATAATCCATGCCAATACTAATATCTACAGAAATTTCAGATAAAGTCAGCTAATAAACAATGAAAACTATAAGGGGTATAGAAGGTCATTCTTCATCATGGATGGACTGCAAAGGAATCCTTTTCAGTGGAATACATCAAAAAGAGAGGGCAATCCAGATGATCTCACTTATAGGTAGAGATTAAGAAACAAAAAGGCAAAACACAAGGTAAAACTTGGCCTGAGTGTAGTATATTTCACCAAAGCAAAGGACTCTGGGAGAGAAGGATGAGAGAGGATGAAGAGAGTGCTGGAATACTACTGCATGATGGTGGAAAAGTACCCAAGTTGGAAGTGAGAGTGTTTTGCAGACACTTATCATGGAGCACTGAGAAATTGTACCAATATGTCCACTATACTGACAACCATTATTCCCCCAGTAAAATGATTTGAAAATGAAAGAAAAGAAGAGCATTATTCAATAAGGAGGAAAAGGTGAGTTCCCCACGAGGACATAATGATATTTTATATGTATGAGCCTAACAGCAAAATGATAAAATTCGGGGGGGGGGGCAGGTGTGGTACACCTGCTTAAAAGCTTCATGAGTGGTGAAGCAAGGCAGCAGCTGTCTGTCTCTCTCCCTCTCTGTCTCCCTCTACCCTCTCAATTTCTCTATATTTCTATCCAATAATAAATAAATATTTTTTTAAAAATTCAAGAGGCAAAAAAATGGTATGCCTGCAACATAAAAGACAAATCCACTGTTATAGCTAAATATTTTATCCTTGAGTCACCAATTCACAGACCTAGTAGGCAGAAAATCAGAAAGGATATAGCTAAACTGAACAGTTTAATCAATTTTATGTGGTCTGATCAACATCCTATAGTGATTCCTCCATAATAGCAGAATACACATCTAAGATCACATGGAACACTTGCCACGAGAGTTCACATTCTGGGTGAGGATAGCACATTCTCAGCTAATTTTTGACAAACTGAAATCACACAAAGTATGAGCTCAGTTCACAATGAAATTGAATTAGAATTCAATTATAGGTCTGTAGTGGAAAAAAATTAAATGACACACTTGTCAGTTATACATAGGTCAAAGAAAAGTCTCTAAAGAAATCTGAGGGAACTGGGGAGATAGAATAATGGCTATGAAAACAGACTCTCATGCCTGAGGCTCTAAGGTCCCAGATTCAATACCCAACCCCACCATAAGCCAGACCTAAGCAGTGTTCTGATCTTCTCTCTGTGTCTTTCTCTGCATTGCTCTCATAAAATTAAATTAAATTAAAATTAAAATTAAAAAATATAAAATAATAAAATAAAATAAACCTGGAATATTTTCAACTAAGTCAAAATGAAAAACAACCTACAAAAATTTGTGAAATGCAGCTAAATCAGTGCTTAGAAATTTCAGGCCCTGGATACACAATTTCAGGGGGAAATGAGAGAAATCTGAAATCCAGAAGCTAAGAATTCACTTGAAGAAACTTGTGAACAAATTAAATCATAGTAAGCAGAAGAAAAGAAATAATAAAAACAGAATAGAAATTAACAAAAAATATATTTAGAGTCAGCAAAACTGAAAACTGCTTAATTGTAAAATCACTTTTTTCTTTAACTGGTGATTCCAGAAGAGAGAAGACACAAATTACTTATATCAGAGATGAAAAAGAATCCATCACTACCGACTTCACAAAATTTAAAAAATACACTAAGAAATAGTATGGGCAACTCTAAATTCAGAAATATAATAATTTCCATTAAAAGTATCATTCCACTATGGTTTTTGTCAGTGTTTCCTTTTTATAAATAAAAATTATAAAAAGAAAAAAAAAACCTCACACAAAAAAGAAATGCATCATTTCAGCAGGTCTAAACATTAATGAAATTTAATCAATAATTGATAACCATGCAAACCAGAAATCACTAGGTCCAGGCAACTCCATTTGTGAATTCAACTAAACATTTAAAAAGAAAATGATAGCAATCTTCTACAAGCTCTTTTAGAGGAAGTTAAAGCAGCACTTTCTTATACAGTTTCTTAGTGTTTCAAAGACATTAAAAGAAAATTGCAAACAATGTCTATAATAAATTATGAATGAAAATACATTTAAAAATATAGTAGTGATTTGAATGCAGCAACATATTAAAAACAGCTGTACACCTTGACCAAGTTGGATTTGTCTCAGGTATGTTGGTTCATTACTCAAAAATCAGTCAATATAATCTAAAAATCAATGATAGCAAAGTAAAAACAGAAGACTGTATCAATAAATATAGAAAATGCATTTAACAAAATTCAACAATTTCTAATTAAAAAATTCTCAACATACTAGGAATTTAAGAAATTTCCTTAATTAATTTGGAAAGAAAACTACTTACAACTAACATCATCCTTAGTCTGCAAAGAAGTCACACAGGCAATTTTTTAGGTTTGATATTAGATTGCTGGATACAAGACCATATGTACTGGTCTGACTAAAGAATCTTACGTAGCGTGAAAAATATGTGACATAATTTAACTGGAAAGATGGGAAAATACAATTTCCCTAGGTACCATTAAGAAAAGCTATTTTTAAGTAGATAATGATAATGCTAAGGATAAAGAGAATACATAAACATTGTTGTAGCCTGATCGGCAAACCTGTTTGCATAATGCATAGGTTAGCAATTCTAAAATTATCGTACCTGTATAGCATGGTTGAACAACAAGTTAAGAAACTGTAGAAGGCTAAAGAGATAGCATAGTGGTTATGCAAAAGATTTTCATGCCTGAGGCTCTGAGATCCCAGGTTCAATGTCCAGCACCACCATAAACCAAAATTCAGCAGTGTTCAGGTAAAATAACAATAATAATAATAATAATTTTAATTTTTTTAAAAGGAGAAAGGAAGTGAAGGACAACCATAGAATGGTTTCACTAATGTAGAATATAGAGAATTGAGTACACAAATGTGAAAAAAGAAAAATGTCAACCTGTATCTAAGACTGTGAGAGAACTACAGTAGTTATCTATGGGAGTGGGAATACAGAGACAGACCTTTGGTGACAGGAGTGGTGAAAAAAAAGACTATGCTGTAGACCATTACTCAATAAAGCTCCAAAGTTAAAAAAAAAAGGGGGGGGAAGGATACAGTAGATAACTAGAACTAGATTTCATATTATTAGAAGCAAAAAAAAAAAACTTCAAATAAGCAAACAAGGAAGCTAGAATGAATCTGTCTAAAGTGCAGGGTTTATAGGCAAATACATTAATCCAAAATCATGCATATTTATGTACATTAGATCAAGGATTAATTAGGTAGATACACAAAAATAAATACAATGTTTTTTCTACATGGGCCAGTATACATACATAGATTTTTTTCTTTTTTTTATTAGTGTTGCGCTTATTATTGTTGTTGTTATTGTTGTCGTTGTTGTTGGAAAGAACAGAGAGGAGGGGAAGGTAGAGAAGGGGAGCGAAAGATAGACACCTGCTGATCTGCTTCACCGCTTGTGGAGCGACCTTCCTGCAGGTGGAGAGCCAGGTGCTTGAACAGGGATCCCTGTGGGGGTCATTGCAATTCTCGCCACGTGGCTTAACCCACTGTGCTACCTACCATCGACCTCCCAGTTTTTGTTTTTTTTTTCCATTTTATCTCTTGAAAAGGCAAAGAAAAAAAAAGAAGAAAAAAACATAGCATCCCAGTAGCAATCAGTATACCTAACATATCTTGGTTTCTAAATACTATTTTCCAATCAAAAGAACTAAGGGTACATAAAGAAATTGCTACTCTTCCGAGTAGGTAAGAAAAATACAAGATGATGCACCACCCAGATTCGAGCTCTGCACCCTCTGCACTGAAAGAAGCTTCCATGCTAAGGTTTTTCTCTATCCCTGTTGGGGGGGGTGGGGCACAAGATGAATATAGATCATTTCTTTTTTATTATATTTATTTATCTATTTGGATAGAGACAGCCAGAAATCGAGAGGGAAGGGGGTGATAGAGAGGGAGAGAGACAGAAAGACACCTGCAGCCCTGCTTCACCACTTGTGAAGCTTTCCCCCTGCAGGGGGGGGCTAGGGGCTCAAACCCAGGTCCTTGCGCACTGTAACATGTACGCTCAACCAAGTGCGTCACCACCCAGACCCATATTGTTTCTTTAAAATAATTATTTACTTTATTTGATAGGACAGAGCGAGAAATTGAGAGAGGAAAGGGAACAAAGGGAGAGACAGAGATACCTGCAGCGCAGCTCCACCACTTGTGAAACCCCTTGCAGGTGGGGACTTGGGGCCTGAATCTGTGCACTCAAACGGGTGTGCCATGGCCCTGCCCCAAACACAGGCTATTTTTTATAGTCACAAATTGAAGTAGTGTTCAAAAGAACAAAAGTAAAGGGTGGAGTATATCAAAAAAACCGAGAAGCCAACTTGAAAGAAATCTTCACCACCACAGTTGAAAACAATTAGAGGACAAGTAAATAGTAGCAGTGACTACAATATTCCAATGAGTATTCACATACCCATACATATATAAATAAGCATAAAGGGAAATATTCTTCCTTACAGAAGTATTTCAGATGAAGAATGTAAGATATATGGGAAATAGAAAAATCACCATCAGAGGATCCTTGTAATAACTACTATAGGTAAGGGGAGTCGCGTTGTAGTACAGCGGTTAAGCGCAGGTGGTGCAAAGCACAAGGACCGACTTAAGGATCCCGGTTCAAGATCCCGACTCCCCACCTGCAGGAGAGTGGCTTCACAGGCGGTGAAGCAGATCTGCTGGTGTCTTTCTCTTCCCCTCATCTCTCCATTTTTCTCTGTCCTATCCAACAATGAAGACATCAATAACAATAATAAGTACAACAATAAAAAATAAGGGCAACAAAAAGGGAAAATAAATAAATATTTTTTAAAAATTAAAGAAAAACTACTGTAGGTAAGACAATCATAAGAACTTACAGGAGTGGGAGTCGGGCGGTAGTGCAGCAAGTTAAGTGCTCATGGCGCGAAGCGCAAGGACCTGCATAAGGGTACTCGAGCCCCAGCTCCCCACCTACACCGGAATCGCTTCACAGGTGGTGAAGCAGGTCTACAGGTATCTATCTTTCTCTCCCCCTCTGTCCATTTCTCTCTCTCTTATCTAACAACAAGGACATCAATAACAACAACAATAACTACAACAACAATAAAAAACAATAAAGGCAAAAAAAAAGGTAAAATAAATATTTTTTTTAATTAAAAAAAAAAAGAGAACTTACAGGAGGGACCGGCAGTGGCTCATCTGGTTGAGTGTACACACTAGAGTACAGAAGGACACAGGTTCAAGCCCCCACTCCTCACCTGAAAAATGAAACCTTCAGACATGGCAAAGCAGGGCTTCAAGTGTCTTTCTGCCTCTTTCCTTCTCTATCTCCCCCTTTCTTCTTAATTTCTGACTGTCTCTACCCAACAAATAAATAAAGATAATAAAAATTTTTTTAAAAGAACTTACAGGAGAAAAAAGAGGCTATTGTATAGCATCCAAGTATCCTCCCCATATTATTACTCATCACTGTGGTGTTAATGTGTGTCCAGAAATTATTTAACATTATTGTATCTACGAAAATGGACCTTATTAATTTTTCTTCCCTAGATGAGGACTAGACTTAGTGACTTGTTTTCCCCACCAATGTGTATACTAGGCCCAAATAAGTCGAGCTTCCAAGCTTAGGTGATTGTATATATTCTGGATAGTATGACTGTAAACTAAAAAAAAAAAAAAATTAAATTAAACTAATGAAAGAGAAAACACAGTAACTTGACCAGGTGGTGACAAAAAAAAAAAAAAGGAGGAGGAGGAAGAAGAAGAAGAAGGAGAAGGAAGAAGAGAAGGAGGAGGAGAAGGAGATGAAGGAGAAGGAGATGAAGGAGGAGAAGAAGAAAAAAGAAAGAAAGAAAGAAAGAGACAGAGAGAAAGAAAGAAAGGAAGAGAGAGAGAAAGAAAGAAAGAGAGAGAGATAAAGAAAGGAAGGAAGGAAGAGAGAGAGAGAGAGAAAGAAAGAAAGAAAGAAAGAAAGAAAGAAAGAAAGAAAGAAAGAGAGAGAGAAAGAAAGAAATCACAACAGTTCATGCCTCCGGTCCCTATCTGCAGGAGAGAAGCTTCATGAACAGTGCTACAAGTATCTCTCTCTCTCTTCCTCTCTATCTACCCTTACCCTTCCCTTTCAGTTTCTCTCTACCTCTATCAAAAAGGAAAAAGAAATAAAGAGCAATGATTTATCAAACATTCAGAAAAAATTCTCTGAATATGAAATGTTTGTATAAGTCAAATGGAAGGGCATAATTAAAATAATGCTAGCTATAAAAGATCTCAAAAGTATATTTACACAAAGACCCACAGTGAAATCAGTGAGCATCTGGGAAGAAAAAAGGGAAAAAAAACCCTCAAATAGCAAGAAAATCAAAACCAGAAGATATGGCAGGAAGATAGAGTTGGAATGATCAAATATCTTAGTAAAGTTTATTGTTGCCCATCATTAAAACAATATATTTTGAAATAGCAAAAGTGCATTAATTTTAAAATTCTAGATGATATCGACATCATATTAATAGGTAGAGGGAGGGAATTATTCACCAAATGAACAAAAGAATATGTTTAGATAACTTGTTAACTTAAAGCACTGCTACATTTCCAGTCTATTAGAAACACACTCTCCCAACCTTCCAGCCCCCTCAGGTAAGCTCAGATCTGTGGACAAAATCCAAAGGTTTGTCTGTATCTGACTTTATTGTTCCTTTGCTTTATTTACCCCATACATTTAAGATCTTTCAGAATTTTCCTTTCATGTATGCACTCTTAGTATTTCTCTTACGACTTGTTTAGTGGCATTGAATTCTTACTACCTTATGACCCAGCAATACCACTCTTTTAATTGTAAGTTTGACCAGTTCTTCACCCCCTCCTCCCTCAAAGATGTCTGATAACCTAGCTGGACAGAGTAATCATAGGTAGAGTTCATTTCCATTCAAAGCCCTGAAGATATCAAGCCAGAGCTTTCTAGCCTTTGAGAATCATAAAGAATGTCCCTTTTATGTGGCTCTTGGCATTACTCTTGCCACCTTTGAAATTCTTTTCTTTATTTCTGCTCTTTGCCATTTTGACTATGTGCCTCGGCAAGTTTGGGTTTGGATTTATTTTATCTGGGACTCTCAGAGTTTCCTGAATCTTTGGGTCTATCCCCTTCAGTTTGTGAAAAATTTTATAGTCGTCTTCAAAAATTAGACAAAAAATTCTGTCCCATGTACTGTATATTCAATGGAATACTACTCTGCAGCCAAAAAGATTAGATTGTATTAATTGGGGCAAAATAGATTGAAAAAGAGGTAATGATGCTAAGTAAAATAAGAGGTGATGGACAACTACTGGATGGTTTCTTTCATAAGTAAAATATAGAAAACGAAGGCAAATGACTGGCAAAGAAAAATGGTAACCAAATTGTCTCTCAGACCATATAAAAACTATAGTGGAGAGGGCGCATAGGATTGATGGAGGGTGCACTGATTTACACATACTGTGAATAGATGTGAAACTCTACCTCTGCAGTCTTAAAATTTTGTAAAACACAGTAAAATTACTAAAAATAAATATTTAATTATGAAACAAAGGCAAAATGTTTTAGAAACCATGGCTCCTAATCTCTAGTTGTTACTACCTCTGCTACTGAAAATGAGACACTATGAAAGAGAGAACATCTGCCAAGCTGTTAGTCAAGAAGTAATGTGTATCCACATTAGAACTAATCAACAAACACTACATAATCAATCTGGGTTATATCTCACAAATTTTCAGTGCCAAACCGTTTTCACCCAACACCTTCACTGCCAGATGGTATTTGCTCAGGGATTATAAACTTAAATTTATTTTAAGTAATATATATATGCCTATAACAGAATATGTTTTCAAAATAAAATGGTTTCTAATTTTTCATATTTCATTAGCAACTAAATGTTGAACTTGTCATTTCAAAGCTATAATATTTTCTTCATACTTTCCCCAAATTTCATTCAAAAGTTATTTTAAGTTTACCCTTATCAGTTTGAGATGAAAATCTCTTTCCTACTAATTTTTCTGGGGGGCTGGCCTTTGAACATAAACTCAACTGGAATTCCAAATACTTAATAATGTACAAAATAACAAGAGTGAAAAGAGAATAGGCACAGGACAATTTATTCAATAGGTAGAACTAATTCCTATTTTTAGTTATGCTCTTGTTATTTGTGGTTATGAGTAACTTAATCCTGTCAAAATTCTGTAATTAATAAAACTTAATAATACTAGATAAAGAGCCTTAGGAGGGTTAAACAAAGCATGTGGAAATGGTCTAATGAATGTTACTCAAAGCACCCTTTTCAAAACTGCATTTTCTTTACAAAACTAAATTCAAAATAATTAATCAGTAGATAGGAAAAGGCTTGGGGGGGAATCTTACACCAAGTGTTTTTGTAACTTGTCAGTCATGTGAATGTATACTATATTTAAAAATAAATGGGGGACAGGAATCGGGCAGTAACGCAGCGGATTAAGCGCAGGTGGCACAAAGCGTAAGGACCAGTGTGTAAGGTTCCCGGTTTGAGTCCCCGTTCCCCACCTGCAGGGGAGTCGCTTTACAGGCCGTGAAGCAGGTCTGCAGGTGTTTATCTTTCTCTCCTCCTCTCTGTCTTCCCATCCTTTCTCCCTTTCTCTCTGTCCTATCCAACAACAATGACATCAATAACAACAACAATAACTACAACAATATAACAACAAGGGCAACAAAAGGGAATAAATATTTTAAATTTTTTTAAATAAATAAATAAATAAATGAGAGGTTCGGGCGGTAGCGCAGCGGGTTAAGCACAAATAGTGCAAAGCCAATGACTGGCTCAAAGATCCCAGTTCGAGCCCCAGGCTCCCCACCTGCAGGGAGGTTGCCTCACAAGCAGTGAAGCAGGTCTGCGGGTGTCTTTCTCTACCCCCTCCGTCTTCCCTTACTCTCTCAATTTCTCTCTGTCCTATCCAACAACAACCACAGCAATAACAATAATAATAACAACAACACTCCAGGAGCGGAGGATTTCAGTGCAGGCACCGAGCCCCAGCAATAACCCTGGAGGCAAAAGAAAAGAAAAAAAACTGGAGATTAAGTATAGAGACCAGGAATTTGCACAGCCAATAAGCACCAGGCTTGCAGATATGAGGTCTCAATTTCAATCCCCAGTATCATAAATGCCAGAGTGATGAGCTGGTTCATTCTCTCATATTAATTAGTCAACTTAAAAGACTTAACTATAGTAAGACAAAATCCAAAATGTTAAATAAATATAGTAAGTCCTAACAATTTTATGCAACTGAGCCCCAGAAAGCAGGAATTGTGTTTTACCAATCTATATGGCCAAAGAACATTGAACAATATTTGACAGAAGAGTGGGAAACACAAAGTAAAACTTGAACTGGCTGGGTGTACTGCACTAAAGCAAAGGACTATGGGAAAGAAGGACAGGGAAACTAGTGGGAGGTAGAGCTTTCAGGTCCTGGTGCAGATGGAAAAGGAGCTAAGCTGGGAGTGAAAATGGCTTCTTATATTATTTTTTAATATATTTTTATTGAGGGGATGAATGCTTTACAGTGCATCCACTGACAGGTAAGTATAATTTCATTATGCATCCTGACACCAAAGTTCTCTTCTGCCCCTCCCTGCCTTTAGACCTTTAGACCTTTACTTTGATGCAATACACCATGCCAATCCACATTTCACTTTGTGTTCTCCCTCCTTGTCCCTGTTCATTAAATCCCACTTACAAGTGAGATCATTTAGTACTTGTCAATTTCTTTACGGCTTTTCTCACTTAAGATGTCTTGAAGTCCAATCCAAGATGATGCAAAGGAAATGACTTCATTTTTAACAGCTGGGTAGTATTCCATTACATATATATATATATCACTTTTTTTTAAGCCACTCATCTGTCATTGGACATCTGGGTTATTTCCAAGATTTGACAATTACAAATTGTGCTTCTATGAACATAGGTAAACATGGATCTCTTCTGATAGATATTTTTGTTTCTTTTAGGTAAATCCAATGAGAGAAATTTCGACATCATAGGGTAGGTCTATTCCTAGTATTCTGAGAAATCTCCAGACTGTTTTCCACAAAGAGTTGAACCAATTTATAGGGAGTGAGAGAGTATTTTGCAGACGCCTATTACAGCAAAATGGGACTTGTACCATGAGCCAACAAATGTACTATAACCACTAACCTCTAAATAAATACACATAAACTAATTTTAAAAGTTATTTATGCCCTAATTAATTTTTTTTAAAAAGACAGCTGCTCAAGGGACAGAAATAAATTTTATGTATATGTTATCAGACCCTTTGACATCTTTTAGCAATTCTCTGTAGGAATTATTAGAGGAGAAATAGTGAGACTCTATATATCAATCTTGCCTGTAAAACTGAATTTTCTACTTTCTCTTCTCTTTTCCACTATCAGATGGAGTACTGTTCAAAGGCAGTTGGCCAAGCAGCCAAGAAAACTACTAGATACTCAGGCATTTGCCTGTGTCTAAAATACTTCACATCCTTTGATGATGAAATCACTCAAAACACAAAAAAGGAAGTGGCAACAACAAAACATGCTGGCAAAGCACAGGTTATTTATTCTGAACAGGATGGCTGACAAAGGAACCTGCTGTCACAACATATGAGAGCACTTAAAATAATGAGCTTTTCTGAAATAGCACACAGAGTAAAAGACACAATGTCGGTATTCTATCCACAACATACTTTCAGAGAAAATAAGGAGGATGAGACTTGACGTGGGAGATTAACATGACTAATAAAGAAACATGACTTCCTAATGTGATTTTTGGTCAGTTTTTATACAAAAAGTATGAGCCTGAGCCTCAAGAAGGCTGGAGTTTGACTACTGGTTCCAAAAGTCACCGATAGGCAAACTACTTAACCATTTCATAATCCCATTGTAAAATAGAGGCTAAAACTAACAGTAGTCAAATGCATAGTAGTAAAAATGCATAGTGTAGTCTCACTACTCCTCGTGGTCCTATATGTTTGGGACATTATATACATACATAGTATAAATAAGTGACACATAATGGGTTCTCAACAAATGCTGATTTACTTCCTTCATGTTACAGACATGAGCATTAAACTAGTGTTTCTTAGCTTTAAAAAAAATTCATACTTCCACCTCCAGGCAGATTTATCATGTCAAATAAACATCATCACAAAAAGGGGAAAACAATGCATTTGTAAAATGTTCACATAATGATTATAGTAATAACTATTATCTTCTTTTTTATGTAAACTGAGTCAGACTTCATTTTTACTTTTATTTATTTCTTTATTTAAAAAAGGAAACATTAACAAAACCGCAGGATAGGAGGGGTACAACTCCACACAATTCCCACCGCCAGATCTCCATATCCCATCTCCTCCTCCCATAGCTTTCCCATTCTCTATCCCTCTGGGAGTATGGACCCAAGGTCATTGTGGGTTGTAGAAGGTGGAAGGTCTGGCATCTGTAACTGCTTCCCCACTGAACATGGGCATTGACTGGTCGATCCATACTCCCAGTCTGCCTCTCTCCCTAACAAAGGGATATTTCAAAGTTAACCCAAGTGCCAAATAATGTGATTACAGCAATAACTACCTACTGTCTTCTTAAACCCTAAGACAGCAGGATTCTCCTGCTTCCTCTTTAGAGCCTGTATTTCCTCCAGTCCTGGAACTTCTAGGGTGGGGCTCACTTTCCTGCATGCTTCTCTCAGTTCATACCAAATGATATTTCATCCGCAGATCCCAACCTAATCAATGCAACGAGTACCACCTCAGCATACTTCACTTCAGATTGTGTCCAGAGACATCAGGCATGGAATGTTAACCCTTCACCCTCATTACTCGGGCGAGACCTTTCCTTTCATAGTATTCTCTAATTCCATTCCAGGAGGTCCACTTCCTAACAAAATCCCAAAACCTAGATATAGACCAGATCCCGTAAGATAGAGCATATGTTCACATGTATCCATAAATTAGGGCAAAATATATATATCTGAAAGCAAAAATACACAATAGTCTGTAGTGAGTCAGTATAAAGTTCATAATGAAATAGTGTTTACTTAGACTTAAATACCCTCCTCACCTACTTCCTATTACAGTTCACTCACTCACTCCAAAGTTAACCTCATCAAAGCAAGGACTGCAAAAGCTAAATAAGGGCAAGAGACTGGCATACTTTAATGATGACTCTTTAGTCAATATCAGGCCTCCCCACCAGCTGGGGCCCTAATCGGGGAGTCCTGTCATTCCCAAACAGACATGATGGGCCTAGACCTCAAATAATCCCTCTCTCCATTGTTACTGGTCATTCCTCTCAGGAACAACACAATAGACCCCTCTGTGGGCCCCCATAGGACCTTGCCCTCAACTTGGATCAACAAGGTAGAAAATGTTCCATCCTCCGAAGGTAGGCTGGACAATATACTCTATGCTACCCCTGAAGAAGATGAGTCTTAATATTGGGGCAGCTTGGAATGTTCCTACTTATGACCACAGAATGTGAGCTCATATCTACAGGGATACAGAGGTCACATAGGATCCTAACCTGAATATGGGCCCCAAATCACATCAAAGCAATAGGGTTTACAGTCAACAATATTTATATACCTTTCCCATATTTGGGAGCTACTCCTCCTTAATACAGCTTTCTGGTCCTTCTGCCAGGCATGAGATCACCTCCCCAGACAATAATTAGGATCCACCTGCATATCAGATTTCAGATTTCAGGTTCAGAAAAAAAAAAAAAACACTAATATAGTCACAGGCCCTTTGGAATATAACTATAATATGCCTACTAGCTATCTAAAAATGGAGGGCCCCCCAACTCTTCATCTGCACTATTCCAGCTTTAGGTCCATGATTGGTCAACAATTTGATTGGCTTTGTATGTTAACTCTCTTTTCAACTATCAGGTTCCAGATACTAGCATGATGCCTACCAGACTTCCCTGGACAGACAGCCCCACCAATGTGTCCTTGAGCTCCACTTCCCCAGAGCCCCAACATACTAGGGAAAGAGAGAGGCATGCTAGGAGTATGGATCGACCAATCAACACCCATGTTCAGTGGGAAAGCAATTACAGAAGGCAGACCTTCCACCTTCTACATCCCACA
The DNA here is from genome assembly GCF_950295315.1 of Erinaceus europaeus. Taxonomy (NCBI): domain Eukaryota; kingdom Metazoa; phylum Chordata; class Mammalia; order Eulipotyphla; family Erinaceidae; genus Erinaceus; species Erinaceus europaeus. Next base: position 140,255,558 of record NC_080162.1, read on the forward strand.
ATGACCTTGGGTCCATACTCCCAAAGGGTTAAAGAATAGGAAAGCTATCAGGGGAGGGGATGTGATACAGAGCTATGGTGATGGGAATTGTGTGAAGCTGCACCCCTCTTATCCTATGGTTTAGTCAATGTTTCCTTTTTATAAATAAAAAAATTTTTTAAAAAGAAAGGCAATTTGGCATTCTGATTTGGATATAAAGTAGAAAAGATCTGAAGAAATTTCTGGTGCCATTTTGATGCTTTTGAGATTATCTCCAGTAAGTTTTCAGAAAGCATGGCATCCTGGTTTGAGGACAACTTTTAATATCTCACTTAGAAATTATTGCATTCATAGAAAAAACATATAAAATAATAATAACCAACTAAGCTAACTCATAAAATCATTTTAACTATTTCTTCTGAATATTTAATATATGTATCAACTATATTCTTAATATTTAATTTCAGTATTTATTTTTGTAATATGTTATAATTTCAAGGTAATTTAGAGATAACACTATATGAAAAAGAAACTTTGTTTTTTAAATAAGGCATTTGAATCATAGAAAATAAAGTGTTCTTTTTTATTTAAAAAAATGTTCACATAAATCCAGAATAGATAAAAGTATACGAATTGTAAGAAGGAATCCACTCCTAAGTAGCCCTGTAGTCTGAAAAGTCAAGCCTTAAAGTCATACCCTTGAGTCAACAACAGATTTGTAAAGCATTTCCTTAATTTAAAAAACCTCAGAGTCTGCAGTGAGTACCCCCTAACACTTCATCTGCACTATTCCAGCCTTTAGGTCCATGACTGCTCAACAATTTTTTTGGCTTTGTATGTTAACTCTCTTTTTAGCCAGCAGGTTCCAGATGCTAGCATGATGCTGACCAAACTTCCTTGAACAGACAACCCCACCAATGTGTCTTCCAGCTCCACTTCCCCAGAGACCCAACCTACTAGGGAAAGAGAGAGGCATGCTGGGAATATGGATCGACCAATCAACGCCCAGTCAATGTCCATGTTCAGTGGGGAAGCAGTTACAGAAGCCAGACCTTCCACCTTCTGCATCCCACAGTGACCTTGTGTCCATACTCCCAAAGGGATAAAGAATAGGAAAGCTACCAAGAAAGGGGAGGGGATACAGAGATCTGGTGGTGAGAATTGTGTGGAGTTGTACCTCTCTTATACTACATTTTTGTTAATGTCTCCCTTTTTAAATAAAAAAAAATTTAATCACAAAGACACTATGATCAAAACAAAAACAACCCACAGAACAGGTAGCATCACAAATGGCAGGGGGAGGGGTATGAAAGGGTATTTTGGCTGGTGGTGTAGAACCCAGCTCACTGTACAGAAAAAATTAAACTATACCCCTACTTTACACTAGAAGTTGGTAAATTTTTATAGGAAAGATTTTTGTCTCTATCCCAATTATACAACTCTGTTATGTTAACATAAGAGCAATGCAGACAATACATGTTTATTTTGAATAAACATGAGTGTGTTCCAGTAAATTAATGAACACAGATTATATTTTTATATTTATGTTCACCAATCCCATCACCAAAGGTCTTTGTCCCCATCCCCATAGATAACCACAACCAGGTTGATGCACATACCTTATTAATAAACACCAAAACATGAATTTTATATAATTTCCACAAGCACAAAGTATTGATATCCTTTGACTTTTTTTTTAATCAGTGAGAAAGATGGGGGGGAGGGGGGGGACCAGAGTGTCGCTCTGGCACAAGCAGTACCAGGGACTGAACTCAAAACCTCATGCTTGAGAAACCAGGGCTTTACCCACATCCTGAACTACCAATATCCTATCACGGATTTTTTCCACCTGATTTTTAAAAATTCATTGAAAGAGGGATTTATTCAAGGTCAAAGCCCATCATGTTTGTTTGGGAATGTCAGGACTCCCCAAATAGGGCCCCAGCTGATGGAGTGGCCTGATAGTGACTAAGGAGTCATCATTAAAGTATGCTGTTGACTGGCTACAGAAGAAGGGCAAACTCTAGAAGAAGATTAAAGTATGCTAGTCTCTTGCCTTTATTCAGTTTTTACAGTCCTTACTTTGATAAAGTTAGCTTTGGAATGACTGAGGAAGTATAATAGGAAGTAGATGAGGAGGGTATCTAAGTCGAAGTATAAACTATTTCATTGGTCACTTTATGGTGTCTTTTTAGGTTTTTCTAATTGCTTGCTGCATATATTGACCTAGTGAAGACTATTGTGCACTTTTGCTTTCAGGTATGTATTCTACCCTCATTTAAGGTTACATGTGAACATATGCCCTATCTCATAGGACCTGATCTATATCTAGGTTTTTTTTCGGACTTTGTTAGAAAGTGAACCACCCGAAATGGAATTAGAGAATCCTGTAAAAAGGAAAGGTCTCACCTGAGTAATGAGGCTGAAAAGTTGACATTCCACGCCTTATGTCTCTGGACACAGTCTGAAGTGAAGCATGCCAAAGTGGTACTCATTGCATTGATTAGGTTGAGATCAGCAGATGCAATATCATTTGGTATGAATTGAGAGAAGTATACAGGAAAGTGAGCCCCACCCTAGAAGTTCCAGGACTGGGTGAAATATAGGCTTTATAGAGGAAGCACGATGTTCCTGCTGCCTTAGGGTTTAAGAAGGCAATAAATAGTTATTGCTATAATCAAATTATTTGGTAATTGGGTTAACTATGAAAATCCGTTTGGTATGATTTGCTGTATCATACACAACATCACCATAATTTACATCCTTTGACATTATTTGTATATAGCTGTGTCTTACAGAGTAATGTCACGGGTTCTTCTTGAATAAATCCCTCTCTCCATTGGTATAGTCATCTCTATCAGGAACAACAACACAATAGGCCCCTTTGGGGGCCCCCATAGGACCTTGCCCTCAACTTGGATCAACTACGGTAGAGAATGTTCCATCCTCCAAAGGGAGGCTGGAAACATACTCTATCTTCCACCTGAGGAAGATGGGTCCTGAAATTGGAACAGCTTGGAACGTTCCTACTTGTGACCACAGGATGTGAACTCAGATCTACAGGGATACAGAGGTCACATAGGCTCCTAAGCTGAATATGGGCCCCAGATCACATCAAATCGATGGGGTTTATAGTCAATAATATTTATACATCTTTCCCATATTTGGGAGCTATTCTCTTCCCTGACCCAATTTATGATCCTTTTCATCGTCTCCCCTCGACCCGAACTGCCCCTGCAGCTCCAGACAGACTATGTCCCACATAGTCAACGACTGCCACCTCTCCAGATTCAAAGAAGGTCTCGAAACTTTACATCAGGCTCAACCTGATGCTGTTGACTGGCTATGGAAGAAGGGCAAACGCTAGAAGAAGAAGAAGAATCGTCTCCCCAAACAATAACTTGGATTCACCTGCATATCAGATATCAGGCTCAGAAACAAACAAAAAAAAACTTGTACAGTATTGTCATGGACCTTTTGGAATATAACTAAAATAGGCCTACTAACTATCTATAAAACGGAGACCCCCAACTCCTCATCTGAACTATTCCAGCCTTTAGGTTCATGATTAGTCAACAATTTGTTTGGTTTTATATGTTAACTCGTTTTCCAGCCACCAGGTTCCAGATGGTAACATGATGCCTACCAGACTTCCCAGGGCAGACAACCCCACCAATATGTCCTGGAGCCCTGCTTCCCCAGAGCCCTGCCCCACCAGGGAAAGAGAGAGATAGGCTGGGAGTATGGGTCGACCAGTCAACGCCCATGTTCAGCGTGGAAGCAGTTATAGAAGCCAGACCTTCCACCTTCTACATCCCACAATTACTCTGGGTCCATACTCCCAAGAGGGATAAAGAATAGGAAAGCTATGGGATATGGACTTTTGGTGGTGGGTATTGTGTGGAGTTGTACCCCTCTTATCCTATGGTTTTGTCAGTGTTTCCTTTTTATAAATAATTTTTTTTAATCATTGAAAATACAATATAATTCTTGGTCTGTACAAAACTTCAGCCATATTCAGAGCAGATTTTGTCTGTAAGCTGTGTGAAGACAATCCCTGCTTCACAGAAATTATATTAATATATGAATGAAAGTACTAAATGTGAAAAATAAAAGTATGAAACTACCACAAGAAAATGAAAAGTAATATCTTACTAGTGCAATGAAGATTTCTTAAAATAAGAACATTTAGGGCTGGCAAAATAGCTCACTTGGAAAGAGCACTACTTCACCATTCATAGGACCCAGGTTGAAGGCTGATCCTCACTGCACTGAAAGAAGCTTAAGTGCCATAGCTTCTTCCCCCTTTCTCTACCTCCTTGTCTCACACTATCTGAAAAGTTGGCCCAGAGCAACTAATCCCCAAAGATGACCAAAAATAAGTAAGTAAATAGATAAGAAAGTCTTAAAATTATGTATTTGTGTTACAGTGACACACGATGGCAGTCATGGGCTCAATTTATGAAAATCAAATAATGCATTCCTTAAAATAGAATGTGGACCCACATACCCAGAAGCACACTGCCTTAGCAAATTTTTTAACAAAAATTAATCTGAAAGAGTCATATCAGTATCAATAAAATAGCAGAATTCATGTAGCATTAAAGTTTTCTTCCTAGGGGCCAGACTTGGCACACCAGGTTAAGTGTACATAGTATGAAGCACAAGAGACCTGTACAAGGATCCAGGTTCCAGCCCCTGGATCCCCACCTGAAGGGGGATCGATTCTCAAACAGTGGAACAGATCTACAGGTGTCTTTCCTCCTTTCTATCTTCCCCTCCCTTCTCAATTTCTCTCTGTCTATTCAATAAAATAAAATAGGGAGGGAAAAAAAGGCAACCAGGAGCAGTAGATTCATAGTACCAGCACCCATCCCCAGTGATAATCCTGGAGGCAAAAAAAAAAAGTTTTCTTCCAAGAGTTTTAAAGCCTTATTGTGTTGGGAAAAAAAAAACAAACCTGATTCTCAGTCATCGGAAGTATTACAGCAACTAGTCAAAAATTTCCTATTCCCTTGTTTAAGGTGTCTTCATTTTCCACAATAGTATATTTTCTAGGTAAGTCTTATAGACTTCAGTGTACTGGAAAGGAAGTTCCCCTTCAATGGACTATTATTATTATTATTATTATTATTATTAAAAAGGATAGAAAGAAATTCAGAGGAGAGAGAGATAGAGAGAAGGAAAGAGAAAGAGATACCTGCAGACCTGCTTCACCACTTATGAAGGGTCACCCCTGCAGACAGGGAGCAGGGCTCAAACTCAGCAGGTCCTTGGACTTGGTAATATGTGTGTTTAACCAGGCATGTCACCACCCAGTTCTCAAGACAATTATCTTAAGATACTGTAAATTTTTTCCCATTTAAAACATGTAAGGTTTGCTATGAAAATGAAGTAAAAATTAGTAAATGTTTGACTATATTAAAATTAAAGATATCTGTTACTGAACAACACTATGGGCCAAAGTAGAAAAAGGCAGAGCAGTAAGAGTACTTATACCTTCAAAGGACAGTACTGTCTAGACAACTCAAAGAATTCCTACTAGTCTACAAGAAAAAGAAAGGAAATGTGATTGCATTTGAATATTGATTAATGCTATTACTCTTTGAATAACAAATAAGAAGAAAGATTATGTTTCTTCTTGACTGTTTGACAAAGTTCATTACCAAAATTTCACTTCCATAGTGTCACTGAAAATTCTTGAAGTAATGTAAGTCTATATATGAATGTCGTTCATACTTGGTACTTTAATTCAATTTGATTATCTCTTCACAGTAGAAGTAGGGTTTATTAGCACACAGGCAACATAGTGTAATTCTGTATGTGCATAGCAACAACAGTGGATGTTACTTACTTGGTAGTACATCCAGTTAAGCACATTACCAAGTGAAATGATCCAGGTTCGAGCCCCATGTGCTACAGGGAGAATCTTCACAAGCAGTGAAGCAGGGCTACAGGTGTCTTTCTCCCTCTGTATCTCCCATTCCCTTCTGGATTTCTCTCTGTCCTACTCAATAAAAATAAATAAATGCAAGTGAAAAAAAGATAAATTGTCCCTTGAATGGGGAGCTTCTTTTCCAGTACTTTGAGGTCTATAAATCTCACAACCATCTGCAGTGATCCACTATGCACCAGGCACAACCGACAAATATTATTGCATTCAGTTCTAATTTCTAAAGTTGGTATTTTTACTACCCTCATTTTAAAGGTACATTTTAAGTGGTTTTCACCTTCATAATAATCTATATTTTAATTATTATGATATATATTTATGCATATATATGTACATATGGAGAGAGAGAGATTTCTCTTTAAGAGAGAAATATGGAGGGATCTAGACTAGTAAGGGATTCAAATCTGATGCCTAATGGCAATATTCCTACCTCTCAATAGAATGTAAGTTTCTGTCTTTAGCTGACTTTCCATGTTTTTTAGTTTAACTTATTTACTTATTTTATTTTTGCTACCAGAGTTATCACTGGGGCTCCTAATATACACAATTCTACTCCCACCCCTTATAAATTAGATAGAGATTAAAAGAGACAAGAAAGGAAGAAAGACAGACAGAAGGAGACACCACAGTATTGCACTGTCAGTTGTGAAGATTCCCCAGTACAAGTGCTTCCATGTAGTTGGGGATTCATACATGGTAAGGTGTGTATTCTACTGGGTGAGTTATCTCCTGGCTCTTTAGCTTTCTTGTTCATCCATCATGTAATACTACATTCATTACACAGTGTTTTTGGGTGGACATATGAAGGGCTAAGAGGTTTGGTTTATTTTCAGAATCTAATGAAAACTTTTTACTACAAAGTAAAACTATTTATCAACATGTTGTTTTTAAGCCCTTACTATATCAAATCAAGCACAGTTTTAGGTACTAAGGACAAAACAGAAAACAAGACACAATCTTGTTCTTAAAAAAAAAAAGTCACATTTTAGTTCAAGAACTATATTCTACAACAGAGCACTATCAGACAGAAATAAGAAAGCAGACAGTTGCATGTCTAGGTGAATAGCACAGCTGAGAGAGTTGCATGCCTGTGACTCCAGGCTTGATCCCTGACATCACAAGTGCTAAAGCAGTACTCTAGGCTCTCCTTCTCTCTCTGGTATTCATTAGTGTTTAAAAATAAGATAGGACATTTGCTTTTGTCTGTCTTTGAATTCATATAATAGCATAAAAATGAAGGCTACCATTCTTTATACTAAGGGACATGCTACATTGAATTTGATAAGATGCTCTCCCCCATGCAACAATCTACTTAATTGTCATAATAACATATGGAAGCAAAATTACTTCAAATAATTAAGTCAGTTTAAAACAAATTAAACTAAATTTCATATGTTTAAACAAAATGATATTCAATTCCAGTTTTTATTTATTTATTTATTATTGGATAAAGACAGAAAGAAAGGGGGGAGGGCGAGAGAGAGAGAGAGAAAGAGAGACAGAGAGAGAGAGAAAGAGATCTGTAGCCCTGCTTCATCACTCATGAAGTTTTCTTCCTGTAGGTGGGGACCAGGAACATGAACCTGGGTCCTTGTGCTCTGTAATGTGTATGCTTAACCACCCGGCTCCTCAATTTAGTTTTTAAGATAGACACAATGATGACATGAAAGCAAAATTAGTGAGCAGCATGTATATAGATTCCAACATTTAGCAAGTATGTGTAGAATTTACAGCTCAAACTGTAGTAGCTAATTAGTAAAACATACGTTAGACATATGATTAATAATCATGTCATTATCTACTACTTATTTACTGACTTCGTATTTCAGTCTGTTTCTATTTAAAAATATATGCATGTACCTGTTACATCTATACTTTAATATACTGCACATTTTATACACACATACCTAGTATCAGAGTTGTTTTTGAGTTTTTTTTCATATATTTATCATTCTTCCTAGAGCATGAGCTCTGAGAACAGTGCCATGGCTTACTGCAATTTGTTTGGAGTTAAAGACTCTAACACCTTACAGAAATCTATAATTTAATGATTATTCAATGAGTATTAAATGAATGAGTTAGTTTTAAAGGTCCATATATATTTTACATGCTTTAAATAGAATAAAGTTATATTATCTGAAACATTGGAATCAGATTCCAATTTAAATATATTTGTTAGCTCTCCTGAGAATATTTCAGACATTTCTACTAAGAGAACTGATGAATGTTTAATAACTGAATTTTTGATTCATAAATTAAAGATAAGCAGTTCATAATAAGGCATGGCTGTAAAGCTGTCACCCTTTTCTGTAACAAATTACAATCATTCACTCCTGCCAATTTTCCTGTTATCTTTGTAGAAAGCAACAAGAAAAAAAAATTAACAAGAAAGACACTGAAAGATAATATACTAACAGAAACCAAAAAAAAAAATAAAATAAAAGGGAATAACTATAATAATGAAAACAACAAAGTAGTTAGGGAAGACACAGGACTATAACTGCAGAAATGTGGACAAGTAATTATTATAATTATGTAGGACAGCACAAAATATGCAAAACTACAAACAGGTTTAAAAACACTCTGAACAGTTGGTTCAGATAAAGATGATAGAACTTGGGGGCTGGGTAGTAGCGCAGCAGTTAAGCCCACACAGTGCAAAGCACAAGGACAGGCTTAAGTATCCCAGTTCAAGTCCCCGGCTACCCACCTGCAGAGGGCCACTTCACAAATGGTGATGCAGGTCTGCAGGTGTCTATCTTTTTCTCCCCATCTCTTTCTTCCCCTCCTCTCTCCATTTCTCTCTGCTCTATCCAGCAACGACAGCAATAACAACAACAACAATAATAACAACAATGATAAACAACAAGGGCAACAAAAGGAGAAAAATAGCCTCAAGGAGCAGTGGATTCATAGTGAGACACCGAGCCCCAGCAATAACCCTGGAGACAAAAAAAAAAAAGATAGACTTTAATGATTTTAAATAAAGCATGTGTCAATATTATATATGAGAACCAATCAGTGTCTTTGGCATTTCATCAAAATATTCACAATTTGGAGGTTTCTGGAAGATGGCGGACTGAGAAGCTGCTAGTGGCTGAGCTCTGACCACATCTCCTGGAAACGGTAGGATTTTCTGCCTTTAGTAGGCCAGCCAATAAGGGGTCCTAGCGGTCACAGCAAGGAGGTGACTATAACTTAATTTGGGTTAAGAATTAGAGTAGGAAAAAAGGGGGAAAAAAATTTTTTTTCCTTTTAATTTCTAAGCATACCTCCTTCCCTGTCCCCCCCCCATAACCAGTCCTTGGGGACCAGTTCCTAGCAGGATCCCCTGATAGGAGCTCCTTTTCTTTACCAAATTCCTGTCCCACCAGGGAGTATCATTAATTCTAAGTCTATACCCTTCTGAAACCTCTGACCTTTTTTCTTTCTAAGTAGCCAACCCCCCCACCTCACCCTGCATAGCTATTAAATAATTAAAAATAAATACATAAAAAAACCCTTTCCTTTCACTGCCCTTTTATGACTGTTCTTTTTCTTATCTTTTTCTTTTTTCTCTCTCTCTCTTTATTTTTTTTTCTTTTTCTCATTATTGTCATCCTTTCTTCCTTAATACTACAGCTTCCAAAGTCACAACCCCCAGCCCCCACACCAACAAACAGTGTGCTTTTTTGAATTCACTGATACACATTTGGGAATTTAATTTCACTGCTCTTTAATTACAGCTCTTTTTCTTATCTTTTCCCTTTTCTCTCTCTTGCCTCTATTTTTTTTTTCTTGTCATACACTTCTTCCTTCTTCTTTGCCTTTCTGAATTTGTGAATCATTTTGGGGAAGAAATCTGACTCAGAGTGGACTCTCTAAGTGTGTATCTCTGCTCTAGTTCCCTTTCCCCTCTTGTTACCCCTAGAATATACAGTGGATAGTAGATTTGCATAACTGTCTATTCTTGTTATACTTTATTTTCTCTTTCTTCTTCACTGGGATTTGGCTACTATTTATTAACAGACTGGAAAAATTGTTTGGCTAACTGGTAACGATTAAACTACTTAAATACTTGCTTCAGTTGCTACTGTAATTCCTGAGGTTGGTGAGTGCAATTGTCATAAAGGTATTTAGTACAGTGTTACTTGTACTCAAGACACAACAACAGAGAAACAACAGAGCATAAAAAAAAAGAAACACATAAATCAAAAAAAAATGGATAGATCAAAAACAAATAAAACTGCTACTCCAATGAATGAAGACAGGAGCCCAGAAGAAACTACAAATCAGCCAGAAGTAACCATAGATAAGAAAAGTATGTGAGCAATAATAAACTTATTAATCACAGAAATGAAAACAACATTGGAGGAAAGGAATGGCAGTATTAGGAAAACAACAGTTGAGACCCCCAAGGAAAATACTGATTATCTTGAGGAAATTAGAGAATTGAAAGCTGAAATAGCTGTAAGACAAGGGAAAGCAGACTAACAGAAGCAGAAAACAGAATTAGTCAGACAGAGGATGAGTTAGAGAAAATGAAGAAAGAGGTGAAAGAGCTTAAAAAGAGATTGAGAAACACTGAAAACAACAACAGAGACATATGGGATGATCTCAAAAGAAGTAACATTCGTATAATTGGCCTGCCAGAGGAAGAAAGAGAGGAAGGGGAAGGAAACATTCTAGAGGAAATAATAGAAGAAAACTTCCCAGACCTGAATAACAGAAAGGACATCAAGATTCAAGAGGCCCAGAGAGTACCAAACAGAATCAACTCAGACCTGAAGACACCAAGACACATCATAGTCACAATGAGAAGAAGTAAGGATAAAGAAAGGATCCCAAAGGCTGCAAGAGAGAAACAAAAAGTCACATACAAAGGAAAAGTCATAAGATTATCTGCAGACTTCTCCACTCAAACTCTAAAATCCAGAAGGGAATGGCAAGATATCTATGGAGCCCTGAATGAAAAAGGGTTTCAACCAAGGATAATATAACCTGCTAGACTTTTACTCAAACTAGATGGAGGGATCAAAACCTTCTTAAACACACAACAGTTAAAGGAGGCAACCATCACAAAGCCAGCCCTAAAAGAGGTTCTGAAAGACCTCTTATAAACAAGAACATCACTATAATACTTGCAATATATCAGAGCAAACAAATTTTTTTGAACAATGGCACTACAATACATTAAATCCATAATATCAATAAACGTCAGTGGCTTAAACTCACCCATCAAAAGGCACAGGGTGGGGGGATGGATCAGAAAACATAACCCAACCATATGCTGCTTGCAAGAATCCCATCTGTCACAACAAGATAAACACAAACTTAAAGTGAAAGGATGGAAAACTATCATACAGGCTAACGGACACAAAAAAGGGCAGGAACAGCCATTCTCATCTCAGACACGATAGATTTTAAATTAAATAAAGTAATAAAAGATAGGCAAGGACATTACATAATGATTAGAGGATCAATCAGCCAAGAAGACTTAACAATTATTAACATCTATGCACCCAATGAGGGACCATCTAAATACATCAAGCACCTACTGAAAGAATTTCAAAAATACATCAATAGTAATATAATAATAGTGGGAGACTTCAATACCCCACTCTCACACTTAAACAGATCAACAAAGCAGAGTACCAATAAAGATACAAGAGAATTGAATGAAGAGATCGACAGACTAGACCTCTTGGACATTTTCAGACTCCTTTACCCCAAAAAATTGGAATACACCTTCTTTTCAAATCCACATAACACATACTCAAGGATAGACCACATGTTAGGCCACAAAGACAGCATCAATAAATTCAAGAGCATTGAAATCATCCCAAGTATCTTCTCAGACCACAGTGGAGTAAAACTAACATTTAACAACAAACAGACAATTATTAAAAGTCACAGAATTTGGAAACTAAACAACATGCTCCTTAAGAACCACTAGATAAGAGACTCACTCAAGCAGGAAATTCAAATGTTCCTGGAAACAAATGAAAATGAAGACACAACCTATCAAAATATTTGGGACACAGCTAAAGCAGTACTGAGAGGGAAACTTATAGCCATACAATCACATATTAAACACCAAGAAGAAGCTCAAATGAACAACCTTACTGCACACCTCAAGGACTTAGAGGAAGAGGAACAAAGGAACCCTAAAGCAACCAGAAGGACAGAAATCACTAAAGTTCGAGCAGAAATAAACAACATCAAAAATAAAAGAACCATAAAAAAGAGCAATGAAGCCAAATGTTGGTTCTTTGAAAGATTAAACAAAATTGACAAACCCCTAGCCAGACTCACCAAACAAAAAAGAGAGAAGACTCAAATTAATAGAATTGTAAACAATGGAGGAGATATCACAAATGACACCACAGAAATCCAGAGAATCTTGTGAAACTTCTATAAAGAACTATATGCCACCAAGCTAGAGAATCTGGAAGAAATGGAACAATTCCTAGAAACCTATGCCCTTCTAAAACTGAACCAAGAAGAACTACAAAATCTAAATGCACCAATCACAGACAAAGAAATTGAAACTGTTATTAAGAATCTCCCCAACAACAAAAGTCCTGGACCAGATGGATTCAAAAACGAATTCTACAAAAGTTTCAGGAAACATACTTCTTAAGCTATTCCATAAGATTGAAGAAACAGGAATACTACCTTCCACCTTCTATGAAGCCAACATCAACCTGATACCAAAAGCTAATAGGGACAGAACAAAAAAGGAAAACTACAGACCAATATCTCTGATGAACATAGATGCCAAAATATTAAACAAGATCTTGGCCAACCGGATACAGCAACATATCAAAAAGATTGTTCATCATGACCAATTGGGATTCATCCCAGGAATGCAAGGCTGGTTCAACATCTGTAAGTCAATCAATGTCATTCACCACATCAATAAAAGCAAAGCCAAAAACCACATGATTATCTCAATAGATGCAGAGAAAGCCTTTGACAAAATCCAACACCCATTCATGCTCAAAACTCTACAAAAAATGGGAATAGATGGGAAATTCCTCAAGATAGTGGAGCCTATATATAGCAAACCTACAGCCAACATCATACTCAATGGACAGAAGCTGAAAGCATTCCCCTCAGATCAGGGACTAGACAGGGCTGTCCACTGTCACCATAGTATTGGAAGTTCTTGCCATAGCAATCAGGCAAGAGAAAGAAATCAAAGGGATACAGATTGGAAGGGAAGAAGTCAAGCTCTCACTATTTGCAGATGATATGATAGTATACATAGAAAGACCTAAAGAATCCAGCAGAAAAGTACTGGAAGTTATTAGGCAATATAGCAAGGTATCAGTCTACAAAATCAATGTACAAAAATCAGTGGCATTTCTTTATGCAAACACTAAATCTGAAGAAGAAGACATCCAGAAATCACTCCCATTTACTGTTTCAGCAAAATCAATCAAATACCTAGGAATAAAGTTGACCAAAAAAGTGAAAGACTTGTATGATGAAAACTATGAGTCACTACTCAAGGAAATAGAAACTGATACCAAGAAATGGAAAGATATTCCATGCTCATGGGTTGGAAGGATAAATATCATCAAAATGAATATTCTCCCCAGAGCCATATACAAATTTAATGCAATACCCATCAAAGTTCCACCAAGCTTCTTTAAGAGAATAGAACAAACACTAGAATCATTTATCTGGAACCTGAAAACACCTAGAATTGCCAAAACCATCTTGAGGAAAAGAAACAGAAATGGAGGCATCACACTCCCAGACCTTAAACTATATTATAAAGCCATCATCATCAAAACAGCATGGTACTGGAACAAAAATAGGCACACAGACCAGTGGAACAGAATTGAAAGCCCAGAAGTAAATCCCAACACCTATGGGCATCTAATCTTTGATAAGGGGGCCCAAAGGATTAAATGGAAAAAAGAGGCTCTCTTCACTAAATGGTGCTGGGAAAACTGGTTTGTAACATGCAGAAGAATGAAATTGAACCACATTATCTCACCAGAAACAAAAATCAACTCTAAATGGATTAAAGACCTAGATGTCAGACCAGAAACAATCAAATACTTAGAGGAAAACATTGGTAAAACACTTTCCCACCTACACCTCAAGGACATGTTTGATGAATCAAACCCATCTGCAAGGAACACTAAAGCAGAAACAAACTAATGGGACTACTCAAATTGAAAAGCTTCTGCACATCCAAAGAAACTATTAAACAAACAGAGAGACCCCTCACAGAATGGGAGAAGATCTTTACATGCCATACATCAGACAAGAAACTAATCACCAAAATATATAAAGAGCTCAGAAAACTTAGCACCAAAAAAGCAAATGACCCCATCCAAAAATGGGCAGAAGATATGAACAAAACATTCACCTCAGAGGAGATCCAAAATGCTAACAAACATATGAAAAACTGCTCTAAGTCACTGATTGTCAGAGAAATGCAAATTAAGACAACACTAAGATACCACCTCACTCCTGTAAGAATGGCATACATCTAAAAGGACAGCAGCAACAAATGCTGGAGAGGATGTGGGGACAGAGGAACCCTTTTACATTGCTGCTGGGAATGTAAATTGGTTCAGCCTCTGTGGAGAGCAGTCTGGAAAACTCTCAGAAGGCTAGACATGGACCTTCCATATGATCCAGTAATTACTCTCCTGGGGCTATACCCCAAGGACTCCATAACACCCAACCAAAAAGAGGTGTGCACTCCTATGTTCATAGCAGCACAATTCATAATAGCTAAAACCTGGAAGCAACCCAGGTGCCCAACAACAGATGAGTGGCTGAGAAAGCTGTGGTGTATATACACAATGGAATACTACGCAGCTATCAAGAACAATGAACCCACCTTCTCTGACCCATCTTGGACAGAGCTAGAAGGAATTATGTTAAGTGAGCTAAGCCAGAAAGATAAAGATTTGTATGGGATGATCCCACTCATCAACAGAAGCTAAGAAGATCTGAAAGGGAAACTAAAAGCAGAACCTGATCAAATTGTAAGTAGGGCACCAAAGTAAAAACCCTGTGGTGAGGGGTAGACATGCAGCTTCCTGGGCCAGTGGGGGGTGGGAGTGGGTGGGAGGGATGGGTCACAGTCTTTTGGTGGTGGGAATGGTGTTTATGTACACTCCTAGCAAAATGTAGTCATATAAATCAATAGTTAATTAATATGAGAGGGGGAAAATCAATTGTATGTCTCAAAGTTATTCAAAACACAAACTGAATCTTTTTAATATATAGGCTGTGTATTTGATATGCGGACTCTCTCAAAAGCCTAGACCAAGTAGATTAGAAGCATCCAATAGCACAGCTATATACAAGATACTGGGTACTGTACAGCAAACCCTAACAAAAGGACTTTTCAAAGTTAACCCAATTACCAAACAATGTGATGATAACATTAACTATCGATTGTCTTTATGAACCCTAAGACAGCAGGAACCTCACATCTCCACTATAGAGCCTCTACTTCCCCCAGTCCTGGAACCCTTGGATAGGGCCCACTTTCCCATATGCCTCTCCCAATCCATAGCAAATAATATTGCATCTGCCGACCACAATCTAACCAACGCAACGACTGCCACCTCAACATGCTTCACCTCAGACTGTGTCCAGAGACTACATGTGTGGAATGACAACCCTTCAGCTTCATTACTTGGGTGAGACCTTTCCTTTTATAGTACACTCTAATTTCATCTCAGGTGGTTCACTTTCTAACAAAGTCCCAAAACCTAGATATACACCAGTTTCTGTGAGAGAGAGCTTATGTTCACACGTATCCATAAACTACTGCAAAATATATACCTGAAAGCAGAAGTACACTAGAGTTTGCAGTGAGTACCTCCCTAACACTTCCTCTCCACTATTCCAAGCTTTGGGTCCATGATTGCTCAACAATTTGTTTGGCTTTGTATGTTAACTCTCTTTTCAATCACCAGGTTCCAGATGTCATCAGGATGCTAGCCAGGCTTACCTGGATTGAAGACACCACCAATGTGTCCTGGAGCTCAGCTTCCCCAGAGACACACCCTATTAGGGAAAGAGATAGGCAGACTGGTAGCATGGACCAACCAGTCAACGCCCATGCTCATCAGGGAAGCAATTACAGAAGCCAGACCTTCTACTTTCTGCAATCCTCAATGACCCTGGGTCCATGCTCCCAGAGGGATAGAGAATGGGAAAGGTATCGAGGGAGGTGGTGGGATATGGAGATTGGATGGTGGGAATTGTGTGGAGTTGTACCCCTCCTACCCTATGGTTTTGTCAATTAATCCTTTCTTAAATAAAAAAATATATACATTCACAATTTTACAATGGAGAACTAACTTCACTTACTATTTTTAAAAAAAGATGCTAGTCAAACCCAATCAAATTATAATCAGTAAAGATCATTTTATTCAAGGTAGAAAAAAACAGTCATTTATGCTTTTTCATGATTTAAGTTTAGGAAAGTAGACACTTTAAATTTATATTCCTATAGTGCCTTTCAAAACCTGTTCTTTCATATAACTGGAAACCTGATCACAACTTACATGCAAACATTCTCTCCAAAGTTAGAGAGACTAGAGACATACTAACTAGTCTCATCAAACAATTTCAAAATCCAATATTATTGGTGACTTCTCTTTTTTTTAATTACTTTATTGGGGAATTAATGTTTTCATTCGACAGTAAATACAATAGTTTGTACATGCATAACATTCCCCAATTTCCCATATAACAATACAACCCCCACTAGGTCCTCTGAATCCTTCTTGAACCTATATTCTCCCCACCCCAGAGTCTTTTACTTTGGTGAGATACGCCAATTCCATTTCAGGTTCTACTTTTGTTTTATTTTCTAATCTTGTTTTTTTCAACTTCTGCCAGAGAGTGAGATCATCCCATATTCATCCTTCTGTTTCTGACTTATTTCACTTAACATGAATTTTCAAGGTCCATCCAAGATCCGCTGAAAACGGTAAAGTTTTACATTTTTTACAGCTGAGTAGTATTCCACTGTGTATTTATACCACAACTTGCTCAGCCACTCATCTGTTGTTGGACACCTAGGTTGCTTCCAGGTTTTGGCTATTACAAATTGTTCTGCCAAGAACATTTGTGTACACAGATCTTTTTGGATGGATATGTTGGGTTCCTTAGGATATATCCCCAGGGGAGGAATTGCAGGATCATAGGGTAGGTCCATTTCTAGCCTTCTGAGAGTTCTCCAGACTGTTCTCCACAGAGGTTGGACCAACTGACATTCCCACCAACAGTGCAGGAGGGTTCCTTTGACCCCCACAACCTCTCTAGCATTTGCTGTTGTTACCTTTTTTGGTATATGACATTCTTACAGGAGTGAAGTGGTATCTCATTGTTGTCTTTATTTGCATTTCTCTGACAAACAAAGACTTGAGCATTTTTTCATGTGTTTCTGGGCCTTCTGGATCTCTTCTATGGTGAATATAACCCCCTACTTTTTGGATGGGATTATTTGTTGTCTTGTTGAGTTTGGCAAGCTCTTTATATATTCTGGTTATTAGCCTCTTGTCTGACACATGGCATGTAAAGATCTTCTCCCATTCTCTGAGGGGTCTCTTGGTTTGGGTGGTGGTTGCATTTGCTGTGCAGAAGCCTTTTAATTTGATGTAGTGCCATAGGTTTATGCTTGCCTTAGTCTTCTTTGAAATTGGATTCGTTTCATTGAAGATATCTTTAAAATTTATGTGGAAAAGAGTTCTGCCAATATTTTCCTCAAAGTATCTGATAGTTTCTGGTCTAAAATTCAAGTAGTTGATGTACTTGGAAGTTACTTTTGGACTTGGTGAAATATAGTAGTGGTTCAGTTTCATTCTTCTGCATGTTTCAACCATTTTTTTTCCAGGACCATTTGTTGAAGAGACTCTGCTTTCCCCATTTAATAGTCTGGGCAAATTTGACAAAGATTAGATGTCCATAGGTGTGGGGGCTTATTCTGGGCTCTCAATTCTATTCTATTGGTTGGTGTGTCTATTCATTTTCCAGTACCACGCAGTTTTGATGACAACAGCCCTATAATACAATTTGAGATCTGGGAGTGTGATGCCTCCAGTTCCGTTCTTTCTTCTCAAGATTGTTTTGGGAATTCTAGGTCTTTTCTGGTTCCAGATAAACATTTGTAGCATTTTCTTCTATTCTCCTAAAAAATGTGGTTGGGCTCTTGAAGGGGATAGCATTAAATCTGTAGGTGGCTCTGGGTATTATAGTCATTTTGATGATGTTAATTCTTCCAACCCATGAACATGGAATATCTTTCCACTACTTTGTGTCTTTTTCAATTTCCTTGAGTAGTGACTCATAATTTTCAGTATACAAGTCTTTCACTTCTTTGGTTATGTTTATTCCTAGATATTTTATTGTTTTTGTTCCTATAGTAAAAGGAACTGATTTCTGGATTTCAACTTCTTCTAACTTAGTGTTTGTATAGAGGAATGTCACTGACTTTTGAATGTTAATTTTGTAGCCTGACACCGTACTATATTGCCTGATGATTTCCAAAAGCTTCTTGCTGGATTCCTTAGGTTTTTCTGTGTATACTATCATGTCATCAGCAAATAGGGAGAGTTTGACTTCTTGTCTTCCAATCTGTATCCCTTGAATTCCTTTCTCCTGCCTGACTGCTATGGCAAGAACTTCCAACACTATGTTGAATAATAATGTTGATAGTGGGCTTCTTAGTTTAATCCCTCACCCTTGACCAAGAGATAAAGCAGAGTGGGGCAGAAATAATCCAGTGGTTATGGAAAGTAACTGTTACAGCCCTACTGCTAGGCCACAGAGATACAGATCTTCTCCTGGTGACTTCTTTTCAATGTAACTAACTGCCAAATATATACTTTATATAAGTAAAGATATTAGAGAAAGCAAAAAAAAAAAAGAAAAGAAAAAAGAAAACCAATATTTAAACCCTATGTTTGGTTCCAACAAGATGAAATACATTCCACTTTATTTCTCCTACTAGTTACAATTTAAATTTCAATTTAAGAACTCTTTAAAAAACTAATACAGCATAGTGGTAATGCCTGAGGCTCTGAGGTCCCAGGTTCAATTCCCAGCACTATTTTATGCCAGAGTTGAGCAGTGCTCTGTCAAATAAGTAAGCAAATATTTTAAAAACTTGACATAAAACACAAATAAAATAAGAAGAACTGAGTATGAACACTAAGTGAGTCTCAAGGGAAATCCTCTAGGAGTGAGGCCTCTGGGGCCCTTTGTTTTGCCTCCTATATATTCCAACATGAGTTCTAGTGAGATTCACAACACAAAAACACTAACAGGCACAAACACACCTTCCTTCCAAAAAAAAAAATTTTAAATGTCCTAGGAAAAATCCTGTTATTTCAATTTAAAGACCAAGAATAGGGTTTGTTACCCAGTAAAATAATTTTTACTATGCTTCACCAAGTCCAGACAAACAGCATGTAAAAAAGACTCCTGCTCTCCATTGTGTACTACCATGATAGAGGTCAAGAGCAGAGGCCAGCCAGCATCCCCACTCTGAATACCAATGCACCAGCTATGGGAGCTGTGGAGAGTTCAGTCTTCTGTCTTCACACCATAACAATGAGACAGCCTCTCACCAGAAGCAGACTCTGAAAAGAGCTGGTCTAGCATCCTTATCCTTCCATAATGAGGTGATATCCTACTTCCCCTCACTAGGTGTTACAATCACAAAGACTGTAACTGAGTACTATCCACCATCTCTATGGCATAATCTAGAGGAAGAACAACACCTCCCCATCAGAGTGCAGAGACAATTATGAAGAAGAGGGAGTAACTTGTCTAATCTACTTACCAAGTCCTCAACCTATGGGCAATGAAGATCCATGGGCTATCAATGCATAAAGTTCACCAGAATCTACTCATCATGAGCTTTGAAAACTTCTGGTGGGATAGAATATCACCTACATTTCAGATTGGTACCACTGATGCATAAGCAAAATAAACCAGACATATTAACCATGATCCAAATGAGTGGGTCAGCATATTGAACCTACACTGGCTGAATGCACAAAAACAAAACTGATGAATGGTTAAAGAAGGGGGTCATGTGGTGGTGGACCTGGTTGAGCTGCCCCCTATCCCCACTTGCAGGGGAAAAGCTTTGTGAGTGGTGAAAATGTGTTAAAGGTATCTCTTTGTTTCTTTCCTTATCACCTCCTCCCCTCTCGGTTTCTGGCTGTCTCTATTCAATAAATATTTTTTAATGTTTTTTTAATGGTTAAAGTAGTGGCATCTGTACAAAATGGAACACTACACATCTACAAGAAACAAGGGTGTCTGAGTTGAGTCAAGATGGCTGCATCAAGACAGCTACTGAGCTGTTTCTCCTCAAAAAACTGCTTCAAATCCTGGCAATTCTAAGTGGAAGCAGGATTTCTAGGCCAGTAAGAGAGAAACCATAGAGGAAGGTGCAAAGAGGAACCATGCTGAAAAACTTTTAACCCATCTATAAACTGGCAAAAAGGTGCTGAAAAGGACAAAGAAGAGCTGAGCACCACCAAGTTGCAGATGCTACTATGACACCATCCTGATTTTCCTGGGCAGACAACCTTATCAATGTGTTCTAGAACCTCACCTCCACAGAGCCCTAACCCACTAGGGAAAGACAGAAATAGGTTGGGCGTATGGATTCACCTGCCAATATCCATGTCCAGCAGAGAAGCAATTAGAGAAGCCAGACCTTCCACCTGCTGCACCCCATAAAGAAATCTGGTCCATACTCCCAGGGGGATAAAGAATGAGGAAGTTTCCAATGGAGGGGATGGGACATGGAACTCTGATGGTGAGAACTGTATGGGATTGTACCCCTGTGATCTTACAATCATATTAATCATTATTAAATCACTAAAAAAAAAATTAACCAGAACACTTCAGCTCTGGCTTATGGTAGTGCAGGGATTGAACCTGGGGCTTTGGAGTGTATGCATGAACATTATGCTATCTACCCTCTGCCCATAAAATTTTTTTTGAATTCTCCTTTGTATGGATGGTGTTAGAAAGAATTATACTGAGTAAAGTAAACCAGAAGGAGAAGAATGAATACCAGAGACTTCACTCACAGATGGAATCTAGAAAATAAAGCAAAGAACAATACAAGGTGGATCCACAATGGGCTGTAGTTTATCGTAGCAAAGTTCCCAAGTTCAATCCCAGCAACATGATATGCCTGAGTTGAGTCCTGCTCAGATCTCACTCTTTTCACTCTCATAAAACAAGTATCTTTTTGGGAGTAGAGTGGTAGCATAGCGGGTTAAGCGCACGAGGCACAAAGCACTAGGACCACATAAGGATCCTGGTTTAATCCCCGGCTCCCCACCTGCAGGGGGTTTGCTTCACAAGCGGTGAAGCAGGTCTGCAGGTGTCTATCTTTCTCTCCCACTCTCTGTCTTCCCCTCCTCTCTCCCTTTCTCTCTGTCCTATCCAACAACGATGACATCGATAACAACAATAAAAACTGCAACAATAAAACAAGGGCAACAAAAAGGAATAAATAAGTAAATATATATTAAAAAGAAACAAGTATTAAAAAATAAGTATCTTTTTTAAAAGAAAATACATCACTACTAAAGACAATGTTTTAGGGGCCAGGCAGTGGTGCAGCGGGTTAAGCGCACATGGCATGAAAAACAAGGACAGACTGTAAGGATCCAGGTTGATGATTCCCGCTCCCCACCTGCAGGGGGTTTGCTTTGCAAGAGATGAAGTAGGTCTGCAGGTGTCCATCTTTCTCTATCCCTCTTTTTCTTCTCCTTCTCCTCTCTTGATTTCTCTCTGCCCTGCCCAGCAATAGCAACAACAACAAGGCCAACAGGTGCAAAAATGGGAAAAACAACCACCAGGAGCAGTAGGTTTATAGTGCAGGCACAGCAATAACCCTGGAGGCAAAAAAAAAAAAAAAAAAGACAACACTTTAGGCTTAACGGAGATTGAACTAACTAGGGCCTGTCCTCTGGTTTTCTTAAATATTGACCAATTGAGGAACACAGAGAAATAAATATTTCCATCTGGTTGATGTAAATTGAAAGAAATGAAGAAATTATACCACATGAGCAAGTGGGTCTGGTATTCTCTCAGCCTGTAATTATATTCTTCTAACATCAATTATAAACCAGCAACACTTAACTATAAAACGACAAAGCCGATGGAAGTTAAACAAAGAGCTGTTGGCCTGATTGATGCTTATTTTACTGGGGACCTCTGATTCTCAGTCTCTTGATAATCATGAAAAATTCCCTAAACCTCTAAATCCACTGTAAGGTAATTTAAGATAAGAACAGATGTATTAACAATAAGCCGGGGTTTATGATATGAGCTGTATTGGGACACCAAAGTGCCTCAACAATATTTTAAATCATCATATTAAAATCAGAATAAACATAATGATGCCTACACTCTGAGAAAAAAGGAAGTTTTTTTTAAAAAAGGTCTACTTACTTATTAATGAGAGAAAAAAAGGCAAGGAGAAAGAACAAAAGTATCACTGCAGTATACGCAATGTTAAGGATCAAACCTGGGACCTCATACTTGAGAATCAGTGCTCTCCATGCACTGATAAAACCCCCAAGGTTGCAAAGGAATGCACTGTAAGGAAAATAAATTGAAATGTCTATGACATCACACCCATTTTTATGTTCTGCAATAAGTCATAAAAACTTCAAGATATTACCATTTAAATTCACCACACAAGAATCTCTCCTATGTCACCTGTCTACTTGATATATATTCATTTATTTATGCCTCCATCTATGTCAAAAAGATTGGTTGATTTAAATAAAATGATATCAATTGATTTAGAAGGAAAGTGCTTTAAAGACACTATATAATATGACTAAAGGAAAAATATGTAAGCTTGAGGATCACTTAGTTCTAATCAAAGAGCCTACCTTCAAAATTTCCAGCTACAGGAAAAGAAAATGAAGCTGAATTTCATCTTTCAAATAGAGGTAATAACAATGTCTTTCTGAAGCGGCAGCAAGAGATAAAAGTAATACATCATAAGTGGTCTGATATTCTGTCATTTCTCTCTCTCTCAAACTGTTCCTGCATTTGCAAAAGGAGGAAAAAATTTACAAAATTAATATCTGAATAAACTAGTGAAAACATAGAAAAGTACTAGTTCCAGATTCTAGACTGCTCTCCATAGAGGTTGGACCCATTTACAGTCCCACCAGCAGTGTAGGAGGGCTCCTTTGTCCCCACAACTCCTTCAGCATTTGTGGCTGCTACCTTTTCTGGTATATGACATTCTCACAGGAGTGAAGTGGTATCTCACTGTTGTCTTTATTTGCATTTCTCTGACAATCAGTGACTTGGAGCATTTTTTCATGTGTTTCTCGGCCTTTTGGATCTCTTCTGTGGTGAATATTCTGTTCATATCCTCTCCATTTTTGGATGGGGTCATTGGTTTTCATGTTGCTGAGCTCTTTTTGGTTATTTGCCTCTTGTCTGATGTATAACAAATACATTCTATAAAGGGTCTCTTTTTTTGGATGGTGGTTTCTTTTGCTGTGCAGAAGCTTTTTAATTTGGTGTAATCCCACTGGTTTATTTTTGTTTTAGTGTTCTTTGTAATTGTGTGTGTATCATTGAAGATGCCTTTAAAATCTAGAGTGAAGAGAGTTCTGCCAATATTTTTTTCTAGGTATCTGATAGTTTCTGGTCTAATATCCAAGTCCTTGATCCATTTGGAGTTTACTTTTGTGTTTGGTGAAATATAGTGGTTCAGTTTCATTCTTCTGCATATTTCAACCCATCCAACACCATTAGTTGAAGATACTCTCCATTCCCCATTTAATAGTCTGGGCACTTCTGTTAAAGATTAGATGTCCATAGGTGTGGGGGCTTACTTCTGGGCTCTCAATTCTAATTCCACTGGTCAGTGTGTCTGTTCATGTTCCAGTACAAAGCAGTTTTGATTACAATGATTATAATACAATTTGAGAAGTGGGCATGTGATGTCTCCAGTTCTGTTCTTTCTTCTCAAGACTGTTCTGGCAATTCTAGGTCTTTTATGGTTCCAGATAAACATTTGTCACTATTCTAAAAAATGTGGTTGGGATCTTCATGGGTATTGCATTAAATTTGTATATGACTCTGGGTAGTATATTCATTTTGATGATGTTAATTCTTCCTACCAATGAACATGGAATATCTTTCCACTTCTTTGTGTCTTTTCTATTTCCATGAATAGTGACTCATAATTTTCAGTATATAAATCTTAAGCTTCTTTGGTTAGGTTTATTCCTAGATATTTTATTATTTTTGTTGCTACAGTAAAAAGAATTGATTTTTAGATTTCTTGATCTTTCCTTTTTGCATAAAGGAGTGCCACTGACTTTTGAATATTAATATTATAGCCTGTGACACCTTACTGTATTGCCTGATAATTTCCAAAAGCTTCCTACTGGATTCCTTAGGTTTTTCTATGTATACTATCATGTCATCTGTAAATAGAGAGAGGTTGACTTCTTCTCTTCCAACCTGTATCCCTTTAATTCCTTGCTCCTGCCTGATTGCTATGGCAAGAACTTCCAACACTATGTTGAATTAATAATGTTGATAGTGGGAAGCCCTCTCTAGTACCTGATCTGAGCGGAAATGCTTCCAGTTTTTCACCAGTTTACTATATATGGACTTCACTATCGAGGATTTTCCATCTATTACCATTTTTGTTAACGATTTTTGTTTGTTTGTTTGTATTTATTTATTTATTTATAAAAAGGAAACACTGACAAAAACCATAAGATAAGAGGGGTACAACTCCACACAATTCCCACCACCAAAACTCCATATCCCATTCCCACCCCTGATAGCTTTCCTATTCTTTATCCCTCTTGGGAGTATGGACCCAGAGTAATTATGGGGTGCAGAAGGTGGAAGGTCTGGCTTCTATAATATCTTCCCTGCTGAACATGGGCGTTGACAGGTCAATCTGTACTCCCAGCCTGTTTCTCTCTTTCCCTAGTGGGGCAGGGTTCTGGGGAAGCAGAACTCCAGGACACAGTGGTTGGGTCATGTGCCCAGGGAAGTTTGGTTGGCATCATATTAGCATCTGGAACCTGGTAGCTGGAAAGAGTTACCATATAAAGCCAAACAAATTGTTGACTAATCATGAACCTAAAGGCTGGAATAGTTCAGATGAAGAGTTGAGGAGTCTCTTTTTGTAGATAGTTAGTAGGCCTATTTTAGTTATATTCCAAAGGGCCCATAACTATACTAGTAGTTTTTAATGCACAGACCATAGGCTGAGTCTTTATTAGCGTTTTGATCATAAAGGGATGTTGGATTTTTGTCAAAGGCTTTCTTAGCATCTATTGATATAACCATGTGGTTTTTGGCCTTGCATTTACTGATGTGGTAGATCACATAGATTGATTTACATATATTAAACCAACCTTGGATCCCTGGGATAAACCCCACTTGGTCATGATGAACAACATTTTTAATATACTGCTGTATGCGGTTGGCTAGAATTTTGTTGAATTTTTAGCATCTATGTTCATCAGAGATATCAGCCTGTAGTTTTCTTTTTTGTTGTATCCCTGTTATTGGTATCGGAGTGATATTGGCATCATAGAAGCTGAGAGTATGCCTGTGTCTTCAATCTTTTCAAAGAGTTTTAAAATTAGAGGGATTAACTCTTCTTTGAAGGTTTTGTATGATTCATTTGTAAAACCATCTGGTCTAGGATTTTTTTTTTTTTCTTCCAGGGTTATTGCTGGGCTCGGTGCCTGCACCATGAATCCACCACTCCTGGAGGCCATTTTTTCCCCCTTTTGTTGCCCTTCTTGCTGTAGCCTCATTGTGGTTATTATTATTACCATTGTTGATGTTGTTCATTGTTGGATAGGACAGAAAGAAATGGAGAGAGGAGGGGAAGACAGAGAGGGGGAGAGAAAGACAGACACCTGCAGACCTGCTTCACTACCTGTGAAGCAACTCCCCTGCAGGTGGGGAGCTGGGGGCTCGAACCGGGAGCCTTACGCTGGTCCTTGCGCTTTGCGCCACGTGCGCTTAACCCACTGCACCACCGCCTGACCCCCTGGTCTAGGATTTTTATTCTTGGGAAGGTTTTGGATAACTACTTAAGTTTCTTTGACTGTGATTGGCCTGTTCATATTTTCCAGTTCCTCTTTATTTGATTTGGAAGTGTGTAGGTATCTAGGAACTTGTCCATTTCTTCCAGGTTCTCTAGCTTGGTGGCATATAGTTGTTCATAGAAGCCTCCATGATATGTTGAATTTCTGTGGTATCTGTTGTGATATCTCCTCTTTCATTTACAATCTGACTTATTTGGGCCTTCACTATTTTTTTGTTTTGTGAGTCTGGCTAAAGGCTTGTCGATTTTGTTTATGCTTTTGAAAAAACAACAGTTAGCTTCATTGATCTTCTGTATGCTTTTCTTATTTTCAATGTTATTTATTTCTGCCCTAACTTTAGTTATTTCAGTCTTTCTGACTGTGTTAGGGTTCCTTTGGTCTTCTTCTAAGTCTCTAAGATGTGCATTCAGGTTGTTTATTTGATCTTTTTCTTGTTTCCAAATATGTGCTTGTTATGGCTATGAATTTCCCTCTCAGTACTGCCTTAAATGTGTCCCAAATATTTTGATAGCTCGTGTATTTACTTGCATTGAACTCTCGAAACATTTTGATTTCTTCCTTAATTTCCTCTTTGACCTAGTAGCTGTTAAGTAGTGTACTGTTGAGTTTCCTTATTTTGGGACTCTTACTAAGTTTTTGTTTATTGTTAAGTGTTAATTTAATTCCACTATGGTCTGAGAAGATGATTGGGATGATTTCAATGCTCTTGAATTTGTGGACACTGTCTTTGTGGCCTAACATATGGTCTGCCCTTGAGAATGACCTATGTGGACTTGAATTGAATGTGTATTCCAGATGAATATGGATCTCACTCACAGGCAGAAGTCAAAAAGCAAGATCAGAAGAGGAAACACTAAGCAGAACTTGGACTGTAGTTGTATAGCACCAAATTAAGAGAGTATGGAGTTAGTTGGGGGGGAAGAGTCCTGGTCCTGGTACAGGATGGCAGAGGACCTAGTGGGGGTTGTTTTATTGTTGTGTTAAAAACTGAGAAATGTTATGCATGTACAAACTGTTGTATTTACTGTCAACTATAAAACATTAATTCCCCAATAAAGAAATTTTTTTTTAATCTTTCCATCTATAGAGCTAATGTATGAGAAACTGGTATCACTGGTCTGTATATTGGGCAGCTACAACTTTGAGTCTCCAGGTAAAAAGAAAGAAAGAGAGAGAGAGAGAGAGAGAGGAAGGAAGGAAGAAAGAGAGAGAGAGAGAAAGAAAGAGAGGGAGGGAGAGAGAAAAGAAGGAAGGAAGGAAGGAAGGAAGGAAGGAAGGAAGGAAGGAAGGAAGGAAGGAAGGAAGGAAGGAAGAAAAAAGTACTGGCTTACATATTAAGTGTTCAACAATTAGCGGTAGTGAAACAGTACTTCTTGTGGTTTATAAGATAAATAAAATGAAGAGAAAAGAAGAGTCTTATGGGACTTGAAGGTGGTGCATCAGGTTGAGCATACATTATATGATGAGCAAAGAAATGACTTCAAACCTCTGGTACTCTTCCCACAGAGGATTAGCTTCATGAGTGGTGAAGCAGTATTGTGTCCCTCTCTGTCTTCCCCTCACCTCTCACTTTCCCTTTGTTTCTATACAATAAATAAATAAATAAATAAATAAATAAATAAATAAATAAATAAATGTTTTGCCAAAAGAGTGTTAATGTGCATTTGAGACAATGCACACTTATATTTCAGCTTTCCTTACAGAGTTATTTGGGGGACAAGAAAATGAATGATATAGCAAAGCATAGGTCTTCTATGTTAATAAAAAGATTGATGTCGTTCTAGATAACATGTACACAGATGGCAAAGATGGCATTTCTTTTTAAAAGAATTATCCTTTCATTATCATTTTTTAACCAGATCACTGCACACACCTGTGGCTTTTGGTGGTACTCAGCATTGAACCCAAGACCTCAGAGTCTGAGGCACAGATCTTTTTTTGTAAAACCAAATTAATAAATAAAATTAAAAATCATTATGCTATCTTTCCAGCCAAAATATAAAGCTCCTATATTGTATATCCCATCTTTGTATAGAAGCAGGCCAGAGAACTACCTACATGTATGTAAAGTCAAAACTCTTCAGAAATTCTGTCTCAAGTAATGTAAGTATTTAATGGAACCTAAATAAGAAAAAAAAAACTGCTGTACTTTACAGAAGAAATAATCCTTCTGTCACAGATTTTTGATAACTGAAAATGATGTTTCCTTACAATATCAAAGAATATTCTCTCCTTTTAAGCTGGTGATAAGTAATATTTTTATACCAGGACTGAAAGTAGCTATAAGCTTTTGCTCCTAACTCCATTTATAGTTAACTTGATGTTAACTTGTTGTCACTTGAATTAGTCAAACTTCTGATCCAAAAGCAATATACAATACCCCAACTGACTTTTTGCTGATAAAATAAGAATAGAGGGGGGGAAATTCATTACACCAAATAATTCAACTTTAAAACTATTTTCTGTAAGGAGACTTTATTCCTTCAACTGTTGCAAGTCAGATAAGGTTTTTATGCTTCCATCTAGTCTAAATGACAGTCTAACCAGATACAGTAGTCTTGGTTGAAAGCTCTTCTCACTGAGCACTTGATATATATATCTTGTTATTCTTTCCTGGCCTTTAGAGTTTGTGTGGAGAAATCTCTGCTGATCTTATGTGTTTCCCTCTGTAAGTGACTCTTTGCTTTTGTCTTGCAGCCTTCAAGATCCTTTCTTTATCCTTATTCTTTTCATTCTAAATATAATGTGTCCTGTTGTCTTTAAGTCTGTCTTAATTCTGTTTAGGACTCTCTGGGATTCTTGGACCTTTATGTCCTTTATTTTGTTTAGAGTAAGAAAGTTCTCAGCTTTTATGTCCTGTAGGATGTTTTTTTCCCTTTCCTCTCTTTCATCCTCTGGTAAGCCAATTATGCGTATACTAGTTCTTTTGAAGTCATCCCATATGTCTGTTGTTGTTTTCAGTATCTCTTAATCTCTTTTTTAGTTCTCTTCTTTCCTAGTTTTCTCTAAATGATTCTCAATCCTGCTAATTGTTTTCTGCCTCAGTTATGCTGTTCCCTCTCCCCTCTACTGTTTGCGTAGTTCAGTTATTTTGTTATCCTGTATAACAGAAACTGTATAAGCTTTTTCAGTTAGTTGTGTTCTTAACTCAGCTATTTCAGCTTTCAGTTCTCTAATTACCTCAAGATAATTACTATTTTCTTTCAGAGTCTCATTTGTTGTTTCCCCATTTCTGATGATATTACTTTCAAAAGCTTTCCTCACTCATGTAATTATTACATCAATTAGTGTTTGGATGTTGTCCTCATTCTTATGTGCTACTACCTTTTGGGGATTTTTTTTCCTGCTTCATTTCTCCAGTGTTTCCTCTTGGCCTAACCATTATATTTGGTGTGTTATGTGGTCCCATCCTCACTACTTTTCAATCTACCGATCATACTTTCCAGGATTGATGTGTGTCTAAATAAGGTACTTAAGAGTTCACAGTTCTGAAAATTAACAGCTGTTTCAAAGTCATCTCAAACACTGAGGTGAAGCACAGTGGTAGTTAAACCTTCTTATGTTGTTATGTTATTTAACTTCCCTGCAAGCTATGGAAGCCTTAGGGCTTTTTAACTATAAGATTTTTACCTTAATCACTCACTCATGACCAAGAGAAAAAACAGGGCAGAGGACAGACAGCACAGTGGTTATGCAAGGAGAGTCCCATTCTTTAGGCTCCAAAGTCCTGGGCCCAATCCTATGGTCCACCACCAACCAGAGCTCTGTTGAGCAGTGTTCTTTGGCCCTATGAGTTTCTGAATAAATCCTGATTGCATTTGGTCAGTTCTGAGGCAATTATTCACTATGTTTCCTAATTTGTCAAGAGAACAATGTGAAAAGGCTACTACTATATAGCCACACTTCCAGGCCTCTAAGGTTGTAGATTTTCTCCTAAGTCACCTGGCCAGTTCTCTGTGCCCTGGTATCACTAGAGGGTTTCCCTGATGCTGTTACAGCTTCTATAAATTGGTGAGTTTCAGGTGATTTTTCTCCTCCCTTCTGTTGTCTTTTTGTTGCTAAGACTTAGACCGGAGGTGATGCATCAGCTAGCAAACTGCTGGACTGGTAGATATCTATATTTCTACATGTAACAAAGTATATGAAAAACAAAGTCAGAGTTGGGGGTTATGAAAGCCAGAAGGTTACCATGACCACTGAGTAGAGAAAAGGAACTGAATTAGGCAGGTAAAGAAGCATATGGTGTGGGACCTACTGGGCTGACAAAGTAAGCTGAAAAAGGAAGACAAACACAGTCTGTGCCAGGAAAACAATAGACCTAAAGCAGGAGTATAAACAGAGCCAGAGCTAGAAGAGAAAGAAGAGGCACAGACCAGATAATACCAACAGAAAATAATGTGCTATGCCAGGAAGAGATGGCATTTGGCTGACTCAGGTATGAGAACAAAAAGGCATGTACTGTCCTTACATGTGTGTTCTCTCAAGGTATCAGTAACCAGAACTTTGTACATAAAACACAACTCAAACCCACTATCTTAAAAAAAAAAAAAAAAAAGTGGTCTTTGTTTATTATATTCTATAACTAGCACTTCTTCACTAACAATAATTTTGACCTAATTTGATGAAAATGCTTGACTGAATATATAAGCATATGGTCTCTATCTGATAACTTTTTACTGACAGAATTTAGAAACAAATTTGATTCCTGCCACACTGATTGATAATTATTTGCAAATCCAGTACTTAACTGTTTTCTTTAACACTGTAATACAGTTCTGTTCCAGAAATACCTACACAGTTCACAAGGAGCTAACTTTTTATTTATCATTGTTAATAAAAATTGTTCTCAAAAGAGTTCAATAAATGAGTAATGTCATTATTATAAACAAAGTACCATTTGGCAATGATTAATCTGTCCTTTTTTTTTTTTTTTGCCTCCATGGTTATGAATTCACTGCTACTGGAGGCCTTTTTTTTTTCCATTTTATTCAATAAAATAGAGAGAAATTGAGAAGGGAGGGGGAGATAAAAAGGGGGGAAGAAAAATAAGACACCTGCAGACCAGTTTCACCATTTGTGAAGTGTCCCCCCCCCGTAGGTGCGAAGGAGGGGGCTCA
Organism: Erinaceus europaeus; assembly: GCF_950295315.1. Classification (NCBI taxonomy): domain Eukaryota; kingdom Metazoa; phylum Chordata; class Mammalia; order Eulipotyphla; family Erinaceidae; genus Erinaceus; species Erinaceus europaeus. The sequence continues at coordinate 140,286,730 of NC_080162.1, forward strand.
AACAAGGATCCTTCTGCTGGTCTTTGTGCTTCATACTATGTTCTGTTAACCCAGTGCATTACTGCATGAACCCCTAATCTCTGTCTTTTACAAAAAAAATGGATAGAATTCCCCTGCCTTCAATAAGTGAATAAGTATTTTTCCTTTTATTCTTCCATTTTTTCAGTAATAGTGTAATAAAATAAAGTTTAAATTTGATTCATAAAGTTATCAGGATTAGTTGAAAATTCACTTTATAAACAGAGTTCGTTCACTGCATGCAGGATTATTCCCATAAACAAAAAAGCTGCTCAGTCCAGTTTATCACTAGGCAAATATATCACAAAATAAAAATTTTACAAGACCCATATGGTGCTATCATATTCACTGGTAAACAACTAAATCAGCTGGAAAGGTCTCATTCAATTAAATTTCAGTAACAAATTATGGTTTTGTTAATTAATCCTTTCTTAAATAAAAAAATTTAAAAAAAAACAAATTACATCATAATAAATGCTAATTTAGATTATTTTATGAAATAATTTTTCCAGTTTATTTTATTTTACTGATTTACTAATGATTGGCAAGAGAGTGGGATACAAAGGGTACAATTCCATACAACTCCTACCAAGAGTTTCATATACCACTGCCTGCATTAGAAGTTACCCTAGTCTTTATCTCTCTTGGAGTATGGACTAAATATCTTTATGGGGGGCAGAAGGTGAGAGGTATATCCTCCATTTTGAAAGTTTCCTTATTTAATTGACATTATCTACACATAGCTATTATGAAAGCTTTTACAATTTTTTACACCCAAATTGCTTTATTATTTTTATCTTAATTCAGTTGATCCCCTTATCACTAGAAAGCTGTAAAAAATGGTGACTTCACTGTTTTCAGCCGATCTTGGATGGACCTTGAAAAAATCATGTTGAGTGAAATAAGTCAGAAACAGAAGGATGAATATGGGATGATCTCACTCTCAGGCAGAAGTTGAAAAACAAGATCAGAAAAGAAAACACAAGTAGAACCTGAAATGGAATTGGCGTATTGCACCAAAGTAAAAGACTCTGGGGTGGGAGGGTGGGGAGAATACAGGTCCATGAAGGATGATAAATGACATAGTGGGGGTTGTATTGTTAAATGGGAAACTGGGGGATGTTATGCATGTACAAACTATTGTATTTACTGTTGAATGTAAAACATTAATTCCCCAATAAAGAAATAAATTTTTTTAAAAAAAGGAATGACACCGACTTTTGTATGTTAATTTTGTAGCCTGACAGCTTACTATATTGCCTGATAATTTCCAACAGCTTCCTGCTGAATTCTTTAGGTTTTTTTCCTCCTTTATTGGGGGATTAGTGTTTTATATTCAACAGTAAATTCAAGAGTTTGTACATGCATAACATTTCTCACTTTTTAAAATATTTTTTGTTTTATTTTATTTTTAAATCCTTTTTTATTAATTTATTATTGGATAGAGACAGACAGAAATTAAGAGTGGAAGGGGGATATAAAGAGGGAGAGAGACAGAGAGACTCTGCAGTCCTGTTTCACCACTCATGAAGCCTTCCCCCTACAGATGGTGACCAGGGGCTTGAACCTAGGTCCTTGTGCACTGCAGTATGTGCACTTAAACAGGTGTGCCACTGCCTGGTGCCTAACATTTCTCACTTTTCTACATAACAATACAACCCCCATTAGGTCCTCTGTCATCCTTTTCCAGGACCTGTATTCTCCCCCACCCACCCACCCCAGAGTCTTTTACTTTGGTGCAATATATCAACTCCAGTCCAGGTTCTGCTTAGTGTTTTCTCTTCTGATGTTGTTTTTCAACTTCTGCCTGTGATTGAAATCATCCCATATTCATCCTTCTATTTCTGACTTATTTCACTTAACATGATTTCTTCAAGCTCCATTCAAGATGGGCTGAAAACAGTGAAATCACCAGTTTTAATAGCTAAGTAGTATTCCAGTGTGTATATATACCATAACTTGCTCAGCCACTCAACTGTTGTTGAACACCCTGGTTGATTCCAGGTTTTGGCTATTACAAATTGTGCTGCTATGAACATAAGTATACACAAATCTTTTTGGATGGGTGTGTTCGGTTCCTTAGGATATATCCCCCCAAGAAAGGAACTGCAGTGTCATAGGGTAGATGCACTTCTAGCCTTCTGAGAGTTCTCTAGACTGCTGTCCACAAGGGTTGGACCAATTTATATTCCCACCAGTAGTGCAGGAAGGTTCCTTTGACCCCACAACCTCTCCAGCATTTGTTGCTGCTACTTTTTCTGGTATATGACATTCTCACAGGAGTGAAATGGTATCTCATTGTTGTCTTTATTTGCATTTCTCTGACAAGAAATGATTTGGAGCATTTTTTCATATGTTTCTTGTCCTTTTAGATCTGTTCTGTGGTGAATATTCTGTCCATATCCTCTCCCCATTTTTGGATTGGGTTATTTTTTTCTTGTTGTTGATTTTGGCAAGCTCTTTATATATTTTGGTTATTAAACTCTTGTCTGATGTATGGCATGTAAAGATCTCCTCCCAATCTGTGAGGGATCTCTTTGGGCAGTGGTTGCTTTTGCTGTGCAGAAGCTTTTTAATTTGATGTAGTTCCATAGGTTGCCTTAGTCTTCTTTGTAACTGGATTTGTTTCATTGAAGATGTCTTTAAAATTTATGCAAAAAAAGTTCTGCCAATATTTTCCACTAAGTATCTGATAGTTTGTGGTCTAACATCCAAGTCCTTGATCCACTTGGAATTTACTTTTGTGTTTTTTGAAATATAGTGGTTTAATTTCATTCTTCTGCATGTTTCAACCCATTTTTTTCTAACACCATTTGTTGAAGAGACTCACCTTCCCCCATTTAATAGTCCAGGCACCTTTGTCAAAGATTAGATGTCCATAGGTGTGATTTATCTAACCTAGTAGAATGACTTCAAGGTACATTCATGTTGCATGTTGTCACTAAAGGAAGGAAGGATTCCTGTACTTATTATGATTAGATAATGGTTCATTAAATGTGTATATATATTTCTATATGTATGTATATGCAGCTCTATATGCATGTATATGCAGCTCTAGGTTACAGTGAGCTCAATTGTACACACACATACAAGCCCACACATATATACAGATGTTCTCTATCCATTCAGCTATGTGCTACTGAATATATTACAATAAGGTAAGAAGGATACATATCTTTGATTTTTCTATTTTTTCCATATTGAACACAACCTTTATTTTTCTTACCACATTTTATTGATTTTCTACCTTTTTATTAGTGACTTAGAGTTTTACAAAATTATCAGACTTTGGTGGTGTAATTTCTCAACCATGCATGGTCAGTGTAAACCACCTCACGTTCCATCAAAGTTCAGCGCCTGAGCCACTAGACAGATACCTTTTCTTAACAGCTATCCTACTTTCACCTTTTAGTCATCTAATGTTTTCTTTGGGAAAAGTCTGTTTTTTTCTTCTATAATTTCTTTTTTGTTATTGAGTTGTATGAATCTTTATACATTTGTGTGTTACCCCTCAATCCAATAAATGAATTGCAAATATTTTCTCCCATTCTGTAGGTTGCCTAATTTCCTTTGCTATGCAAAAACTTTTAGTCTTCCTTGTTGGCTCCTGCTTTTGCAGCTTGTGCTTTTGGTGGTATATCCAAAACTCATTGTCACTATCAAAGAGTCTACCCTCTGTATTTTCTCCTAGGAGTTGTATGGCTCAAATTCTTATGCTCAAATGTTTGATCCATTTTGAGTTCATTTTTGTACACAGTATAACAGTCTAGTTTCATTCCTTTGTATGTGGCAGTCCAGTTTCCAAATACCACTGTACTTTCCTCTTTGTTTTTAAATGTTTTTATTTATTTTATTAGATACAGATAGAGAGAAATTGAGAGGGAAAGAGAAGTTAGAGAAGGAAAGAAATAGAGAGACACCTGAAGCTCAGCTTCACCACTCATGAAGCCTCCCCACTGCAGGTGGGGAGTGGGGACTTGAACCTGGGTCCTTGCACATGGTAGCATGTGTGCTCAACTAGGTGTACCACTACTCACCCCTACTTTATATTCTTTGTATATTCTTGGCTTCTCTGTCATAGGCTAACCATATATACATAGGTTTATTTCTGGGTTTTCTATTTTCCAATCTATGTTTCTGTTTTTATGCTGGCATCATATTGCATGTATTACTGAAGTGTTGTAATACAGCTGGATATCAGGGAATATTAGTTATCCCGCTCTGTTCTTTTTTTTTTCAAGGTTCTTTTGGTTGTTTCGGTGGTGCCATACATATTTTACTATTGTTCTCCCTATTTCTGTGAATAATGCCATTGGAACTGTGATAGTGTTACACTCAATCTACAGATGGATTTATGTACTATATTTATTTTAACAATATAATTCTTCCAACCCATGAGCATGGTATATCTATTTATGTGTCTCCTTCCATTTTCTTTCATCATTGTCTTACTGTTTTCAGTGTACAGATATTCCACTTCCTTAGTGAAATTTATTCCAAGGTACTGTGCTATTTTTAATGCATTTGAAAGTGGGGGTTGCTTTCTCCATGATTTCTGATATATTTATAAGAATATAGGAACTTATAACCAATTTTTATATACTAATTCTGTTTCCTTTCCTAAATAGGGTGTGAGAGTATATTGTATATATCTATCACAATAAGATGAGAAATTATATCCATGTATCAACAACCATGCTATAAATCATTAAGCCCTCCCCCTATAAAATGATTTAAAAATAAAAAATAACTATTTTTGCTACATCAATAAATTTCAGTATGTTACATTTTTATTTGTTTCAACATATTTTTTAATTCCTCCTTGACTCAAAGTTGGGTCAGTAGTAAATTGTTTAATCTCTACATTGTGTGATTTTTCCAATTTTGTCATTATATATCACTATTGTTGTCAAAAATACTTGATATGTTTTCAATGTTCTTGAATTTATTAAGGCTTGACTATATGATATATCCTAGAAAGAGTTCCTCTTGCAATTAGAAGAAAATGTATTCTGTTACTACTGAATGGACTATTCTGTTAATGATTATTAGGACCATATGGTATATCATGTAGCTTAAGTCCAATGTTTCTTCATTGATTTTTTTCTGTGTAATCTATCCATTGTTGGAGTATTTAAGTTCCCTACCACTTTGTATTGCTGATTTATTTTTTCCCTTCATATCTGTTAATATTTATTTATTTAGATGCTGCCTTTATAACTTGTTTTTTCTCTCTTCCCCAAACAAAAAATAAATCTTATCAATATACAGTTAACTCTCCCCCAATATATATATATAGTTAACTCCCTCACTTATATCTGACTTCTGATTTAGTCAACTCCAAATATAATAAAACCTCATTAAGTAACTTTCTCAATCTATCCTCTCATCTCATTGTCCTGATGTTTTAAAAAAAAAAAGTGTGTGTGTAACTAACGCTGCTTTAAAATGCCCATTAACCAAGCAGACTCTGTCTTTTTATTGTAGATACAATGATATACTACTGTCCAGATTCTTCTTTGGGAGAAAGACATATGATCTCCCAGCAATGTCTAGAGTATTCCCTGGTAACACTTCATAATAGAGTCCTCGCATCCCCAAAATGTCATCAGTTGAAAGAAGCTCCCACAGATTTATAATCCTCCCTCAGGTACAGTTTACTTTGTGTGAGTAAAGGATAAATACATTAAAATTTAAATGCCCAGCTCATTTTACTCAAGTTAGGACAACCCTGAAGAGCCATTCAACCTCCAAATCTCCCTCTGGGATTGACTAAGCCATTGTTTTGCAACTGAATTACAGTCCTATCTCTCCCTATTCCTGTCTCCACTCAACTCTCTAAAATGGAACACTCACTAATTCATTTCATACAAGCAAATCTTAGCTCTGAATCTGTTTCCTGGCAAGCCCAATTTATGATAAATCTCTCACTATTCTGTTATTCTGTCATTCTACCACTACAATTGGCCTTTCTACTTGAATCTCCCTCAATATTATTTTCAATAAATTTCATTCCACTGGGTTGTATTGTTAAATGGGAATCTGGGGAATGTTATGCATGTACAAACTATTGTATTTACTGTTGAATGTAAAACATTAATTCCCCAATAAAGAAATAAATTATTTTTAAAAAAAAATTTCATTCCACTACTATAGTCACTCATTCCCCTTGCTCTCTGATCAGTAAGCATTAAACTCCTTAAAACTGACAGAAAAAAAAGAGATGGTAATTCCACTAAATTAAGCACATATCATTTGAAGTCAAAGTTACTCAGCTTTCTTTTTTAGTGTAATATACTATTGAAAAGTATGCTAATCAAAAGTGTACAATCCAATTAAGTTTTACAAAGTGAGTCACCAGTGTAATCTGTTGTTTTATCCAGGCTGGCTTCACGGGCAGGTAACAGAGACGACCAGAGACACACGGCTGGGCTGAGAACACAGTTTAATCTTTATACACTAACGGGCAAATCACCACACCATGTGCTTTTCTCCATCATCCTCTCTCTGCAGCTGCTGCTGGGACTCTGACCCTCCTTAGCATAGGGGGCGGGGAGAAAGCTGGCGCAAAACTAGCAAGGGGCAAACCAATTCTTCTCAGAGGTCGGGGGAAGAGAACATACCAACAATTCCCCCTTCTGTTTTTAACTAAATGACCACAGTATCAAGGGTGTGGGGTGAACAGAAACATATATCATACAGGCATTTTCAAAAAGAAACTGGCACAAACATGGAGAAACATGTAAGCAAGTAACAAGAACCAGTGTGCTGCCAAGGGAGGGCCTGAGGGGGCCATTTTTTTTTGCCTCTGTGGGCAAAACTTTATGAGCTTAAAAAAAAAAGCATTTCCTGCCTCTGGGGGGCATACTTGCCTCGACAGGCATTTTATAGCATGGGGGCAGGGAAGGGCCTAGAGTCCCAAAGGCAGCTGGCTGCAGTCAGTGTTTGAGAAATATAGCAGCACTTTTGCACTTTTGTGCAAAGTGTCTAAGGGTGTACCAGTGAGTCCAATAGGAGTGCCAGTCAAAAGCAGATGTCCACGGAAGAATGCCAGGGGTTGAAGCATTGTATGAGGAAGGTCCGCTGCCGGAATTCTGCTTTTCTGTAGAGAACTTGACAGCTGCAATTTACTTACTATGAAACAAACTTGTACCCCTACATCTTCCCACCTGAGCACGGCACTCTTTAATAACATTTAAGCCTGCTCCATTCCATTTTTCTTTATTGTGTCCATTTAGATATAAAGGGAAAGGAGGAGATGACGCTGAGGAATTATTCTGATGCAGTCTCCGCCCCCAGGTTTTACCACGCCCCGCAAAATCCTAGCAGTGCCCCCTTCAACCAATCCTGGCCCCACACGTTACCCCTGGTTGTCGCCCAATAAAAGCCCCTTCACCCCCCCCCCATGGACTCTCGGCTCCCCCTCTCGCAGATCTCTCTCCCGTCTCTCGCCCAGTGGTCAGGTAGTGGGGACGGCCATTGTAGGCTGACTCCACGTGGTCTGAGCCACCCCCCCATCCTATAATAAAGATTTGTGTACCCCCTTGACTTCCTCTCTCTTCTCTGCGGTGCACCCCGACACCGGACCACAACAACAACAGTAATCAACACTAAAACTATAAAATTATTACCAGAACTCCAAAAATCCTCTTTGTGCTCCATCATCAACACTACCCAAAATTAACTACTTTGCCGATTACAATTACATAACTACAAGTTACTTCTGCCTGTTTCTGAACTTTACATAAAGGGAATCCTTTATATAAAATGCCTTATTTTCTATCTGGCTCCTTTTATAAAAATGTACTTGTTTTCTTTTATTATATTCCTAAATGTATACTAGTTCTATCATTTGTATTACTGCTTAGTATTCATTTAAATATATAGCTATTCCAATGTGATTTTATCATTCTAGTCTCAGTAAATATCTGAGTTGTCTCTAGTTTGGGAACTGACAGGTTAAGTAATAAAAGTTTTAAAGATGTGCACCTTCTGCAAGGTGGTGAAGCACCAGTTGAGCAAACACATTACCATGTGCAAGGACCTAAATTCACCTGCAGGGGAGAAGCTTATACAGTAGTAAAGTAATGCTACAAGTGTCTTTCTGTCTCCTTTTCTATCCCCTCCTCCCTATCAATTTCTCTCTGTCCTATCAAATAAAAGAAAAAGATGGGGAGAGACTTTTTTTTAATGTGCACATTCTAACTTGTGAAGATGTTACCTCATGGCAAAAGAGATTTTACTGATATGATCAGGGATCTTGAGAACAAAGTCTAGCTGAGTAGGCCAGGTGTAGCCATAAGAATTTTTACAAAAGTGATGCATGAAGTCAAGGGAGAGTTAAGTGGCAGGGGAAACAAAAGTACAAAAGGAATTTAGTGTGGAGCTGCAAGCCAAAGAGTAAAGCCAGTTTCAACAAGTTGGAAAGGACATAGAGATTTTTCTCCAGGATTTCCAAGAGGAAGCTGCCTGCCAACACCTTGCTTAAATGTGCAATGAGATCCATTTCAAACTTACCTCAAAAGTCCCAGGAGACTACATTTTGTTGACTTAAGGCATAAATGGGAAAATATTTTAGGAACGTTACATGTGATGTTATTTTGGATACTTTGACCTTTCTTTTGGAGCATATATGCACTCATTTCTGTTGAATATATAAACCAAGTAAAACTGCTGGGTCATGAGATATCACATGTTCAACTCTAGTAAAAGGCCAGTTTTCAAAAGTGGCTGAATTAATTTAAATCCCCAAAAGCAGGGTCTCTGAATCGCAATTCAATTCTCCATGTTCTTGCAGCACATGCAACTATTTTGTTGTTGTTGTTGTTGTTATTTTAGCATATGAATGCTAAAATAACAACTAGAGTTTTCTAGTTTCATCGTGACTAAAGAGAGACTGGCAAACTTTTCACATATTTATTAGACATCTGCACGGCCTCTTCGATGTAGTTCTTTCACAAGGGTCTCACCATCTTTTAAAAATGGCTGGTTTGTTGTTTTCTGTATTTTGAGAAGAAATGGAAATATTTTGGCAGCTCTGCTACAGATTCTTTCTTGTAAGAAATTTTGATAGCTACAATACTTTCAGTGTTATTTGTTATGAAGTATTCAATGTAACATCACTAAAACATCTAGATTAAAAGATAGGCCCAGGATGGGGTTATGCATAGAGATTCTCATACCAGAGGTTCCAAAGCCCCAGGTTCAATTCCCTGAAGCCAGAGCTGAGCAGTAATCTGGTAAAAATTAAAAAATTAAAATTAAAAAAAAATTAAAAAACAAACTCTCAATAATTAGTTCTCCAAAGAGATACAGAGGGGCAAAAAGCACTTGAAAAGAAAATTCAACATCATTTAATATTGGGGAAATAAAAATTGAAACTGCAATGAGACATCACTTCATACATGTGATGATGTCTTATGTTACAAAAAAATAGAAAATTTAAACAAAAACAAAAACAAAAAAAAAAAAGGAAAAATTGGCTGCCAGAAACTGTGGATTGCTGGAACTGAGGCCCTGCAATAACCCTGGTGGCCAAAAAGAAAAAAGAAAAGGGGGGGGAATACAGATGACTTTACAAGGAACTGTTTTCAAAAGCTCAAGTTTAGGGGTGGATGAAATATCTCACTTGATAGTGCGCTACTTTACTATGTGCACACCCCAGGTCTAAGCCTGTTTTAATACTAAAATCTTTCTTTCTTTCTTTCTTTCTTTCTTTCTTTCTCTCTCTGTCTCTCTCTGTCTCTCTCTCTCTCTTCCTTTCTTTCTTTCTTCCTTCCTTTCTCTCTCTCTCTCTCTCTCCCCCTTCCCCCGCCTTTATGAAAGAAAGGAGGAAGAGAAAGAGACTGAAGGGAAGGAGGAAAACGGAGCAAGCAAATAAAATTAAAAAGTTCAAGTTGGGGCCTGGCAGTAGGCACACTTGGTTAAGCACACACATTACAGTGTGCAAGAACCTGAGTTCAAGCCCCTGGTTCCCACCTGCAGGGAAAAGCTTCAAGAGTGGAGAGGCAGGGCTGCAGGTGTCTCTCTGTCTCTCTCCCTCTATTTCCCCCTCCTCTCTCAATTTCTCTGTCTCTACCCAATAAATAAATAAATAAATAAATAAATAAATAAAAAGTTCACATCTAGGATTTTCAAAATTTAGTCACTCAGTGTACTACTAGCACATAGTCTCACCCAAAAGAAACACAACACTTTTAAGTAACCTGCAATCAAAGCTGAGGATACAGTAGCCACTCTACTTTCAATGTTTAATAAGGAACCTCCAGTTGCTAAGCAGCATCGAAAACAAAATGTCTACTTAGTGGACATATGTGGTTTGCTTTTCTTTTTTTTATATCCACCATCATTGTCTTTAGGCACTTCCCCTCCCCCATGCTATGCAATCCTAATAAGGCTGCCAATGGGCCTTGGTAAGTCATTCAGCGCTGAGTAAATATGGACCCTTGTTGCCCTGTAGAGTAATTGGTCTGAGAATGGGCATGTGACTGAAGCTAAGATAACAAGAGCTCTTCTCTCCACTGACACTGCATGCTCAGTATAGCCTAGTGGGGCAAATGCTAAGTCTATGTGGATTTTAAATCTTGACACTATATTAACTAGCTAAATAATTAAGAAAGTTGTATAATTTCTTCATCTTTAAAGTCTAGCTAATAATACCTTCCACACAAAGCTATTATGAAAATTAAAGAGAGTAAAACATACATAACTTAGTATCATATAAAAAGCATTAAATATATTTAAATATAAACTACTAATACCATTACTATTGCTATTTCTTTTAATATAGGTATTATAAATTCTTGATGGGACTGCTAAATTTGGATACTGCCTAAACATAGGGCCTGTCTTTGCCAGTTTCCAAGCAGACAGTAAAGAAATACTTCTGAAGCCAACAATAAAAGTAGAGTCAAAGGACAAAGAGGAGAGAGTATTAAAGGCATTCTCTGCTAGCCTCACCTCCTGAACTTTCCAGTTATGTGGCCAAAAATTTTTTCTCTAACTTAATTAAGTTGGTGATTTTTTTTAACTCAAAGCAGAAGGTACAGATAGTATAATAGTTTTCTGTCTGGAATAGAAATATACACACACACACTAAACAATTGGGTTTTCATGATATATTGACCCAGTGTGCATTCTTAAAGAAAATAACTAAAAGGAAAGCAACTTAACAGTTTTATTGTTTCATGGCTGTTGTTTCAGCTTTTCCCAGATGATACAAAGCAGAATATAACTCCACTGAATGACATAATCTGTTGCCTTAGAATCTCAGGGTGTTCTTTTTTAAATATATTTATATTATTTTATTTTTATTATCAGATAGAGACAGAGAAATTGAGAGGGGAGGGGGCTCTATACTACAACTCCATCACAATTCTGAGAGAGAAAGGGGGGACAAAAAGGACATTCAGAAGCAGTAGGTGTGACTTTAAAAGGTGAGAAGGTGGGTGGGGGTAGATAGCATAATGGTTATGGAAAGAGACTGTCATGCCTGAGGCTCCGAAGTCCCAGGTTCAATCCCCTACACCACCATAAGCCAGAGCTGAGAAGTGCTCTGGTGTTAAAAAAAAAATTTTTTTTTAAGAAAGTCTAAAAATAATAATAATAATAATAATAAAAATAAAAGGTGAGAAGGCAGGGCCGTAGAATAAAATGGGCAAATATATATAAATATAGACAGGCAGTTATAGAAATGTCAGCCCATATCTGTAGTCTTTTTAAGATTTTATTTATTTATGTGAAAGATAGGAGGAGAGAGAAAGAACTGTACATCACTCTGGCACATGTGCTGCCGGGGATCAAACTCAGGACCTCATACCTGAGAATCCAAAGCTTTACCACAGAGCCACGTACTGGACCACCCATATCTGTAGTCTTGGAGAACTAATGCCATTTCCAGTGGAGGAAATGGGAACACAGAACTCTGGTCATGGGAACATTGTGGAATTATACCCGTTATCTTATAATTTTGTAAATCAATATTAAATCATTAATAAAAAAAGAAATATATAAAATGGGAGGAAATATTTGCAAGTCAAATATCTAATAGGGGGATTAATGTTCAAAAAAATATACAGAATTCATACAACTCAGGGAGTCGGGCGGTAGCGCAGTGGGTTAAGTGCACATGGCACAAAGTGCAAGGACTGGCAGAAGGATCCCATTTTGAGCCCCCCAATCCGCACCTGCAGGAGAGTCGCTTCACAGGCTGTGAAGCAAGTATGCAGGTGTCTCTCTCTCCCCCTCTCTGTCTTCTCCTCCTCTCTCCATGTCTCTCTGTCCTATCCAACAATGACATCAATAATAACTACAACAATACAACAAAAAGGGCAACAAAAGGAAATAAATATTTTTTAAGAAAAAGAATTCATACAACTCGACAGCAAAAGCTAACACTTGTTGTATGCTTTACATTGGGTTGTCCTAGCTCTCCCCCGCCAAGAGAATTGGATCAGTCCTGCTAGTTTCGTGGGCCTGCTTGGCCCCGCCCCTGGGAACCCCGAGAGTTCCAGAGTTCCAGAGTTCCAGAATTGCAGGGTTCGGGAGAGTGCTTGCACCGCCGCGGGGTGAAAGAGGCAACAGAGTTCAGTTTGGTGATTAGTTTGGTTTAGTTTATGAATCGTTGTTCCTGAATAAAGAAATACAGCTTCCCTGCCCAGCCGTATGTCTCTGGTCGTCTCTGTTACCCGCCCGTGAAGCTAGCCCGGCCAGCTGGAGCCACCGAAATTTTAACAACAAACACTAACACAACTTAAAAATGGCTAAGATTACAAACCATTAATCCTTCGATAAAGAAATTCAAAAGGAGACAGATTATAGAAATCTTACGAGAAATAGGACTTCCAGAAGCGGGGCTACAGAGCAGCAGCTGTGTTTCTCTCCTCTCCTCTCCCTTTGGTATTTCTCTCCTTTGGTATTCAACTAAGAATACCACCTGGGACCAAAGGAGACCACCTGGGACCAAAACAAGACAGGGCTAGAACCACTTCAGGAACCCACCAACTCACTGTTGAATGCAAACACATGTGGCTCATTGACAGAGAGGAGCATAGGGAGAGATTGAGTGGCTGGTAACAGTCCGGCAGTTTATCAGTTGAGATACCACCTCCAATCTGTTTCACCAAGAAAGAGACGGCTGAAGGGAGGAGAGGACTCCCCTTCTTCTTCTAGCGTTTGCCCTTCCATAGCCAGTCAACAGCGTTGAGCCTGATGTAAAGTTTCGAGACCTCCTTTGAATCTGGAGAGGTGGCAGTCGTTGACTATGTGGGTCATAGTCTGTCTGTAGCCGCAGGGGCAATTCGGGTTGTCTCTGGCTCCCCAGCGATGGAACATAGCGGTGCAGTGGCGATGGCCTGTTCGATAGCGATTGAGGAGGGCCAATCATAACGTGCTAGGTCAAAGCCGGGTTGACGCTTGCAGGGGTCTATGATGAGGTGTTTGTTCTTTACCTCAGCTGACTGCCAACTCTGTTTCCAAGAGTCTGGAACAGAGAAGTTCAGTGTAGGCGTAGGGGACCAGTTTGGATGATGAGACGTCAAGTGTTGGACAGGGTGGGCGAAGATATCCGTGTATATTGGCAGGTCCAGTTGAGCATAGACGTGGGAAATGAACATAGATGATGCCGCATCCAGACGAATATCTGGCGGGGTGATGTTGCTAAGAACTGGCAGCCATGGAACCGGGGTGGAACGGATGGTTCCAGAAATTATCCTCATGGAGGAATATAATTTGGAGTTGACCAAGTGGACATGGGGGCTACGGAACCATCCTGGGGCACAGTATTCTGCAGTAGAATAGCATAATGCCAGAGATGATGATCGTACTGTGGAAGCGCTCGCGCCCCATGAGGAGCTGGCCAGTCTTGCAATGATGTTATTCCTCGCGCCCACCTTTGCTGCAGTTTTTATGAGATGTTCGTGAAATGAGAGAGTGCGATCGAGAGTAACGCCAAGATAGACTGGCTGGGCTTCATGCCGGATTCTCGTATCGTCAAACTGCACATCAAGCTCACATGAGGCCGAGGCATGGTGTAGATGAAAAACAGATGATACCGTTTTTGCAGTGCTAGGGATTAGTCGCCATTTTTTACAGTAATCAGATATCAGAGACATGTCTTTCGTGAGTGTTTCCTCGAGGATGTCAAACTTGGATGCCTGAGTTGCACAGCAGATGTCATCAGCGTAGATGAACTTCCTTGAAGAAGTTTCTGGGAGGTCATTGATGTAAATATTAAATAGTGTAGGAGCCAGAACAGAGCCCTGGGGGAGGCCACCTGAGACAAGTCTCCATCTGCTAGACTTGTCACCCAGATGCACCCGGAATCTTCTGTTTTGGAGAAGAAACGATATAGTGTTGGCCACCCATGGAGGCAGGCATCTTGAGATCTTGACTAGGAGACCATGGTGCCAGACTATGTCATAGGCTGCTGTGAGATCAACAAAGACAGCATCCGTCTTTAAATTCTTCTGGGATCCATTTTCAGTGAAAGTTGAGAGGGCCAGGACTTGTTCGCAGGTAGATCTTCCTGGACAGAAACCAGCTTGGGCAGGTGATAGGAATTTCTCTGTAAGAGGAGAAATACGTGACGGAAGCAGCCTCTCCAGGAGTTTGTAACACACGGAGAGTAGAAAAATTGGTCTATAGCTGGCGGCCAGTGTTGGGTCTTTCTTTGGTTTCAAAACTGCTATTATCTTTGCACGACGCCAAATTTTGGGCATAGATTCAGATTCCAAGATGTGGGACAGGAATGTAGTGAGCCACTTCTTTGCCGTAGGGCCAAGTTAAAAATGAGTTCTGGGTGATGTTATCATAGCCAGAAGCCATTCCTGGTTTAACCCTCTTCAAAGCATCTTCCAGTTCAGACAGTGTAAAGGGAGAGAGTTTTGGAGATGGACAAGATAAACGGAAGTGGGATGACCACTCATGGGAAATTTCTCTTTTCCAGACTGGGTCGATCTTAGCACGTCCAACTTGAGTTAGGTGACTGGCCACTGAGTTTGGAGATATGGGAGGATGGGAGACGGGAGAGGGTTGGCTACCGGCACCCAGACTATGAAGAAGCTTCCAGGCCTTCCTACTTGAGTGGGTGAAGATGAGACTTTCTGTGAGTTGTTGCCAGCGGGCTTGGCATGCTGCATCCAGGGAGGCAATGAGATGGTCAGCCACATCTGGGTCGCCCGACTCATCATACTGCTTTAGTAGTTGCTCAAGACAAGGCGTATAGTTAGCACGTCTCACAGGAGGAATAGCTTGGGAAGCTGCTTTGATGGCTTGGCAGAAGCGCCTGTAGGAATCTTCAGAGGGGATAGAGTTAATTGGAATTGCAGGAATAGATCTGTTGGTAAGATCACTGAACAGACGCCAGTTTACTTTCTGAAAGTTCCATCTTAGTTTCTCTGAGCACAGAATCAGTGGGAGCTGGAGACCAATGTGGATGATAGCTGGGCGGTGATGACTGTGCGGGAAGACCTTGAGAACTTGTCTCGTAGCGTGAAAGGCTTGGCCGTTGACTGTGCTAATTCAGCACAGGTCGGGTGACAAGTCTTTATTCCATCTAGCACTCTGTGAAAAGAGCCTGGCTGTTTGGGATCCTATAATAGGGAGAGGTCATTCACTGAAGCCCAGTTGGCTAAGATAGAGCCGTCAGCACGAGTGGAGGAATATCCCCAGTCTTGGTGATGACTATTAAAGGACTCCCCTAAGACTGATCAAATGAAACTGTGAGTCTCCATTGCTACTGCCCTCAGAATCTGAAGCATCAGCATGGACACCGGGGGACAGAGAACTAACCAGGAAACTCAGGAGAAGATCTATACCTTGGTGGCCTAGCAATGGGGCTGTGAGAGTCTCTTTGCATAACCATTGGATTATATCTGCCCCACTCTGCTTTATCTCTTGGTCAGGAGTGAGGGATTAACCTAAGACGCCTACTTATAGTTTAGAAGCCCTCGGGCTCCCATAGACTACAGGGAAGAAAAAGAACAATAGAGGCTTTTAAGCCACTGAGCTCCAACTCAGGGATTAAAATAATATTGAAACAACTGTCAAATTCCACAACTGTGAACTGGAATACACATTTTACTCAAATCCACATGGGCCATTCTCAAGAATAGAACATATTTTAGGCCACAAAGAAAACATCAGCAATTCAAGAGCATTGAAATCATCCCAAGCAATTTCTCAGACCACAGTGGAATTAAACTAGCACTTACCAATCAACAAATGATGAGTAATAGTCCCAAAATGTAGAAGCTCAACAGTACACTACTTAACAACTACTGGGTTAAAGAGGAAACAAAGGACAAAAACAGGGAGACGGGTGGTAGTGCAGGGGGTTAAGTGCAGGTGGTGCAAAGCGTGTAAGGATCCCGGTTCAAGCTTCCGGCTTACCATCTGCAGGAAAGTCATTTTATAGACAGTGAAGCAGGTCTGCAGGTGTCTATCTTTCTCTCCCCCTCTGTCTTCCCCTCCTCTGTCCATTTCTCTCTGTCCTATCCAACAACAACAACATCAATAACAACAACAATAAAAAGACAACAAGGCCCCACACGTATGGACATCTAATCTTTGATAAGGGGGCCCAAAATATTAAATGGAAGAAGGAGGCTCTCTTCAATAAATGGTGCTGGGAAAACTGGGTTGTAACATGCAGAAGAATGAAACTGAACGACCTTATCTCACCAGTAACAAAAATCAACTCCAAATAGATCAAAGATCTGGATGTCAGACTAGAAACTATCAAATACTTAGAGGAAAACATTGGTGAGACACTTTCCCACCTAAACCTCAAGGACATCTTTGATGAAACAAGCCCAATTGCAAGGAAGACTACAGCAGAAACAAACCAGGACTACATCAAATTGAAAAGCTTCTGCACAGCCAAAGAAACTATCACACAAACAAAGAGACCCCTCACAGAACGGGAGAAGATCTTCACGTGCCAAACATCAGACAATAGACTAATCAGCAAAATATACAGAGAACTCAGCAAACTTAGCACCAAAAAAGCAAATGACCCCATCCAAAAATGGGCAGAGGATATGAACAAGACATTCACTTCAGAGGAAATCCAAAAGGCTAACAAACATATGAAAAACTGTTCCAGGTCGCTGATTGTCGGAGAAATTCAAATAAAGACAACACCTCACTCCTATAAGAATGGCATACATCAAAAAGGACAGCAGCAACAAATGGAGCAACAAATTGGAGAGGCTCTGGGGACAGAAGAACCCTTCTGCACTGCTGGTGGGAATGTAAATTGGTCCAGCCTCTCTGGAGAGCAGTCTGAAGAACTCTCACAAGGCTAGACATAGACCTTCCATATGACCCAGTAATTCCTCTCCTGGGGATATACCCCAAGGATTCCATAATGCCCAACCAAAAAGATGTGTGTATATCTATGTTCATAGCAGCACGATTCATAATAGCTAAAACCTGGAAGGAAGCCAGGTGCCCAACAGCAGATGAGTGGCTGAGAAAGCTGTGGTACATATACACAATGGAATACTACACAGCTATTGAGAACAACGAACCCACCTTATCTGACCCATCTTGGATAGAGCTAGAAGGGATTATGTTACGTCAGCTAAGTCAGAAAGATAAAGATGAGTATGGGATATCCCCACTCATCAACAGAAGTTGAGAAAGAAGAACAGAAAGGGAAACTAAAAGCAGGATCTGATTAAATCGAGAGCAGAGCACCAATGTAAAAACACTGTGGTGAAGGGGAGGGTGGCCATTGGGCTTCCCAGCACGGCAGGGGGAGGGGGGACAGGGGTGGGTGGTAAGGATGGGACATAGTCTTTTGGTGGTGGGAGTGGTGTTTATGTATAATCCTATTAAAGTGTAAACATATAAAGCACTATTTAATTAATATGAGAGGGGGAAAATTTATCATATGTCTAGAACTTCTTAAAACACAGACTGAGTCTTTTTAATAAACAGGCTGTCTTTGATATGTTGTCTCTCCCAAAAGCCTAGACCAGGGAAGAACAGAAGCAACCAGTAGCATAGCTATATAAGGTATTATACTCCAAACCCTATCAAAGGGACTTTCCAAAGTTAACCCTATCACCAAATAATGTGACGATAACAGTACCTATCCATTGTCTTCTTGAACCCTACAACAACAGGAACCTCACATTTCCCCTATAGAGCCTATATTTCTCCCAATCCTGGAACCTTAGGGTGGGGCCCACTTTTCTGCATGCTGCTCTCAATTCAAATTAATTAATATTGCATCCACGGATCACAACCTGATCAACGCAACGAGTGCCACACCAGCATGCTTCACTTCAGACTGTGACCAGAGACTTCAGGTGTGGAATGACAACCCTTCAGCTTCATCACTCGGGTGAGACCTTTCCTTTCATAGTATTCTCTTATTCCATTCCAGGTGGTCCACTCCCCAATAAAGTCCCCAAACCTAGATATAGTCCAGGTCCCCTGAGATAGAGCATAGGTTCACCCATGCCCATAAACTAGGGGAAAAATATATACCTGAAAGCAGAAGTTCACAAGAGCATGCAGGGAATACCCCCCCAACACTTCATCTGCACTATTCCAGTCTTTAGGTCCATGATTGTTCAACAATTTGTTTGGCTTTGTATGTTAACTCTCTTTTCAGCCACCAGGTTCTGGATGCCAGCAAGATGCTGACCAGATTTCCCTGGACAGACAACCCCATCAATGTGTACTGGAGCTCCGCTTCCTCAGAGCCCCACCCTACTAGGGAAAGAGAGAGGCACACTGGGAGTATGGATCGACCAGTCAATTCCCATGTTCAGCGGGGAAGCAATTACAGAAGCCAGACCTTCCACCCTCTGCAACCCACAACAGCCCTGGATCCATACTCCCAGAGAGATATAGAGAATGGGAAGGCTATCAGGGGAGAGGATGGGATATGGAGATCGGGTTATGGAAATTGTACGGAACTGTACCCCCTCTTATTCTATGGTTTTGTTAATGTCTCCTTACTTAAATTTTAAAAAAAGACAACAAGGGCAACAAAAAGGAAAATTAAAAAATAAAGGACAAAATCATAATGTTTCAAGAGTTCAATGAAAATGAAGGCACAAGCTATCAAAATATTTGGGACACAGCTAAGGCAATACTGAGAAGGAACTTCATAGCCATACAAGCAAGTGCACATTAGGAAACAACAAAAGTATAAATCAACAACCTGATCTAAAAGACCTAGAAGAAGAACAACAAAGGAACCCAAAAGCAACCAGAAGGACAGAAATCACTAAAGTTAGGGCAGAAATCAATAACACTGAAAATGAGAAAAACATACAAGAGGTCAACGAAAGAAAATGTTGGTTCTTCAAAAGAGTGAACAAAATCAACAAACCTTTAGACAGACTCATAAAATAGAAAAGGGAGAAGACCCAAATAAATCAGATCATAAATGTAGGGTTTACCCCAGGGTTGCAAGGTTGGTTTAATATATGTGAATTAATCATCATGATCCACCACATCAACAAAAGCAAGACCAAAAACCACATGGTCATCTCAATAGATGCAGAGAAAGCCCTTGACAAAATACAACATCCCTCTGTGATCAAAACACTACAAAATGTGAAAATAGATGGAAAATTCCTCAAGATACTGGAGTCTAAATATTGCAAACCTACAGCCAACGTCATACTCAATGGTGAAAAACTGGAAGCATTTCCCCTCAGATCAGGTACTAGACAGGGCTGCCCACTATCACCATTACTATTCAACATAGTGTTGGAAGTTCTTGCCATAGCAATCAGGCAGGAGCAAGAAATTAAAGGGATACAGATTGGAAGAGAAATAGTCAAACTATTTGCAGAAGGCATGATAGTGTACATAGAAAAACCTAAGGAATTCAGCAAGAAGCTTTTGGAAATCATCAGGCAATACAGTACAGGCTACAAAATTAACATTAAAAAGTCAGTGACATTCCTCTATACAAACACTAAGTTATAAGAAGTTGAAATCCAGAAATCAATTCTTTTTACTATAGCAACAAGAACAATAAAATATCTAGGAGTAAACCTAACCAAAGAAGTGAAAAACTTGTATTCTGAAAATTATGAGTCACTACTCAAGGAAATTGAAAATGACAAAGAAGTGGAAAAATATTCCATGTTCATGGGCTGGAAGAATTAACATCATCAAATGAATATACTACCCAGAGCCATCTACAAATTTAATGCTATCCCCATCAAAATCCCAGCCACATTTTTTAGGAGAATAGAAAAAATGCTACAAATGTTTATCTGGAACCAGAAAAGACCTAGAATTTCCAAAACAATCTTGAGAAGAAAGAACAGAACTGGAGGCATCACACTCCCAGATCTCAAATTGTATTATAGGGCTGTTGTCATCAAAATTGCTTGGTACTTGAACATGAATAGACACACTGACCAATGGAATAGAACTGAGAGCCCAGAATAAGCCCCCACACCTATGGACATCTAATCTTTGTCAAATTTGCCCAGACTATTAAATGGGGAAATCAGAGTCTCTTCAACAAATGGTGTTGGAAAAAAATGGGTTGAAAGATGCAGAAGAATGAAACTGAACCACAATATTTCACCTAATACAAATGTAAATTTCAAGTGCATCAACTACTTGAATTTTAGACCAGAAACTATCAGATACTTTGAGGAAAATATTGGCAGAACTCTTTTCCACATAAATTTGAATGACAGCTTCAATGAAACAAATCCAATTTCAAAGAAGACTAAGGCAAGCATAAACCTATGGCACTACATCAAATTAAAAAACTTCTGCACAGCAAAAGAAACCACTACCTAAACCAAGAGGCCCCTCCCAGAATAGGAGGGTTAGGGTTAGGGTTAGGGTTAGGGTTAGGGTTAGGGTTAGGGTTAGGGTTAGGGTTAGGGTTAGGGTTAGGGTTAGGGTTAGGGTTGTCTGCCATGTATCAGACAAGAGGCTAATAACCAGAATATATAAAAAGCTTGACAAACTCAACCAAAGGAAAACAAATAACCCCATCCAAAAAGTGGGGGGAGGGTATGGACAGAATATTCACCAGAAGAGTTCCAGATGGCCGAAAAACACATCAAAAAATGCTCCAAGTCTTTGTCAGAGAAATGCAAATAAAGACAACAATGAGATACCACTTCACTCCTATGAGCATGTCATACATCAGAAAAAACAGCAGCAAATGCTGGAGAGGGTGTGGGGTCAAAGGAACCCTCCTGCACTGTTGGTGGGAATGTAAATTGGTCCAACCTCTGTGGAGAACAATCTGGAGAACTCTCAGAAGGCTAGAAATGGACCTACCCTATGATCCTGCAATTCCTCTCCTCGGGATAAATCCAAAGAAACTCAAAACACCCATCCAAGGAGATCTATGTACACAGATGTTCTTACGAGCACAATTTGTAATAGCCCAAACCTGGAAGCAACCCAGGTGTCCAACAACAGATGAGTGGCTGAGCAAGTTGTGGTATATATTCACAATGGAATACTACTAAGCTATTTTAAAAATAGTGACTTAACCCTTTTCAGCCGATCTTATATGGAGCTTCAAGAAATCATGTTAAGTGAAGTAAGTCAGAAACAGAAGGATGAATATGGTATGATCTCACTCTCAGGCAGAAGTTGAAAAACAAGATCAGAAGAGAAAATGCAAGTAGAACCTGAACTGGAATTGGTGTATTGCACCAAAGTAAAAGACTATGGTGTGTGTATGTATAGGTCCAAAAAGGATGATAAAGGACCTAGTGGCAGTTGTATTGTTATATGCAAAACTGGGAAATGTTATGCATGTACAAACTATTGTATTTACTGTCGAATATAAAACATTAATTCCTCAATAAAGAAATTTAAAAAAAAATGTCGGGCCAGGTGATGGTGTACCTGGTTAAGTGCACACATTACAGTGCACAAGGACCCTCGTTGAAGTCTCTTTGTCTCTTTCCCTCTACTTCCCCCTACTCTCTCAACTTCAGTCTCTATCCAATAATAAGTAAACAAATAAAATAAATATAAATTTTAAAAAATGGTTGAAAGAGCACAACAGAGTTTTTCAAAGATAGATGATTGATTAGCCAACAGGTACATAAAAAAAGGACTCAACAGCACTCATTAGAAAAACCGCAATGGAGTAGATCTTCATGCCAGCTAGAATAACAACCATCAAGACAAAAAAAAAAACAAATTTTGGTAGTGGTGTGGATAAAAGAGAACCCTAATACTCTGTGGGTAGGAATGCAAACTAGTACAACCACAAAGGAAAATAGTATAAAGCTTTTCAAAAATAACTATCACATGATCCAACAATTCCATGTGTAAACTACATATCCAAACGAATTTTGAAAATATATACATACATAACACACACACTCACACTCACATTCATATAAATAGTTGAGACTTGAACAATACTGTTATAAACTGCATGGGTCTTTTTATGTATGAAATTTTTTCAATAAATGCATTGAGAATTTCTTAGAATTTTGAGGCAATTAAAAAAACCCTAATTTTAACATTTCCCCACCCTTAGTAAAATTCCACAATTCCGCTTTCTCAATTTCTCTTTTATAGAGCTAAACAATTATACTGTTATTACACATCTATAGGGTCAAATATTTGTTGATATCAGTTGGGAGATAAATAGGTGGAATTGGAGGTAATTATGCTAAGTACACTAAAAAGTGAAAAATAACCAATATTTTTAGGTCACCTGTATGTTAGCTATCAAGCTTAAGCAAAAATTACTATAAAATACCTAAAATAGACTTTGTAGCTTCTATCCACCCTAAAATTCCTATTCCCATCTGCTCTATTCCTAACATTTTATCATGCTTTAC
Source organism: Erinaceus europaeus (assembly GCF_950295315.1). Classification (NCBI taxonomy): domain Eukaryota; kingdom Metazoa; phylum Chordata; class Mammalia; order Eulipotyphla; family Erinaceidae; genus Erinaceus; species Erinaceus europaeus. The sequence continues at coordinate 140,309,562 of NC_080162.1, forward strand.
ATCTTACCGCCTTTCAGCCACCAAGTTGCAGATGCTATTATGACATCCCTGAGCAGAAAATCACATTTCCAGAGCCCTACCCAACTAGGGAAAGATAGAAACAGACTGGGGGTGTGGATCCACCTGCCAACACCCATGTCCAGAGGTGAAGCAATTACAGAAACCAGAACTCCCACTTTCAGCACCCATAAAGATTTTTGGTCCATACTCCTAGAGGGGGAGAATTGTTAAGGGAAGATAAAAAATTAAAAATGTTAAGGGAAGATTTAAAATTTAAAAATATATATTTTAAAAAAAAAGAAAGAAAGAATAGTCAACCCATACCTGTGACTTTGGAAGAACTGCTGCAGAGGGGGTGGGGACAGAGAACTCTGGTGGAGGAAACGCTGCAAAATTATACCTATTATCTCATAATTAGGGCACTATGAAGCCACAACTCTTGGTGGTCATTTTTTCCTTTTTTTCCATTTTTTTTAAATTTTTTATTACAGGGACAGAGAGAAGTTGAGAGAGGAGGGAAAAACAGAGAGATAGACACTTGCAGAACTTCTTCACTGCTGGTGGGAAGTAGCTGCTCAAACCTAGATTCTTGCACATAGTTATATGTGCACTTAACCAAGAGCACTACAGCTGCCCAGCCCCCTTAATTCATAATTTTGTAAATCAATAATAACTAATAAAAAAACTCATGCTCTTGTTACCATATTCTGTTGTCCTATTCACTTTGTATTAAGTCATATAACTATCAAAAATACATTGAATTAAAATGGATATTAATATTGTAAAAAAGTGAGAGATAACTACCAGATGGTTTCACTCACATTGGAATATAGGGAACTAAAGCAAACAAACTTCAAAAGCAAACCAAAATAAATATAGTAACCGAACTGTCTCTTAGACTGTATGAAAACCACTATGGTTATAAGAGAGAAGGATGTGGGGCCAGAGAAACTTAAGAGGTAAGTGTGGTGAGTTGTACACACACATATATAGATATGAAACTATAGCCCTAAAATTCTGTAAACCAATGTTAAATAACTAATAATATTTTTTAAAAAAACATTGAAAATAGACAATCCCTGAAGAAAATATTTGCTGAAAAACTAAACATCTCAAAATCTGAGCCAAGAATTCCTTCACCTTTACAGCTAAGGGGGGGGGGGGTTCAAACTGGGATTCTTTTTTTATTATTATTTTTTATTTAAGAAAGGAAAAATTAACAAAACCATAGGGTAGGAGGGGTTTAACTCCACACAATTCCCACCACCCAATCTCCATATCCCACCCCCTCCCCTGATAGCTTCCCCACTCTCTATCCCTCTGGGAGCATGGACCCAGGGTCATTGTGGGTTGCAGAAGGTAGAAGGTCTGGCTTCTGTAATCGCTTCCCCGCTAAACATGGACGTTGACTGGTCAGTCCATACTCCCAGTCTGCCTCTCTCTTTCCCTAGTAGGGTAGGTCTCTGGGAAGCGGATCTCCAGGATACATGGGTGGGGTCTTCAGTCCAGGGAAGCCTGGCCGGCATCCTGATGGCATCTCAAACCGGGATTCTTAAGCTGGTCCTTGTGCTTCCCACCATGTGCACTTAACCCACTGCGCTACGCCCAGCCGCGGTGTCTGAATCCTTTAAATTGATACGAGTACGGATTTTTTGTGTTAAAAATACATAATCATTTGAAAGTCCTATTATTTTTATTGACTGGATAAAGATATCTACACTGAAGTGTCTGAAAAATTGCTTTTAATATCCCATATAAGAATGTTATTCTTTTAAATATGAAGAATTGGGATGTGTATATTTCAGACTCTTGATCATCAACGGAGGGAAAAAAGCCCTCAGGAAGCTGTACTCTGTTAAATTAAGCCAGATAGTATAAAAAGCTCATGACCAATTATTTGGAACAGCTGCAACTGAGTCACTGCGCTAAATTTTAAAACCAATCTAACTTTGTCAACCAAATAGCAAGACACACTTAAGGATTTAAAGATACAGGTAGTAATTTTAATTGCTGGTTTTCTTGGTTTTCATTGGGCTTTAGTTGAATGGGAGGAGAATTCTTTTTATGTTTGTTTGTTTTTGTTTGCAAAAAACACTAGCCAAACTGCTAACCAATTTATATATATTTACTTTATAGAAAAGTATAATTTATACAACCAATAATTTATACAATATCTACTTTATACAGTGCCTATCTATGCTAGCAGAACTTCAAAAGAACACAAACCTGGTATCTGTAGTTTCAGTTTTTAGAAATATGACATAGTGAATGAGATTCTTTAAATAAACTTATTTTTGAAGTTTAAAACACATCTTACATCTCATAAGGTTTACAATATGATCACATTTTATTTTTAGGACTCTCCAAATCCCCACATATTCTCAAGCAGTTTCATTGCTTTATATGTAAAACACCTAAATTATTAAATGAGCCATCTTCCCCTTGCCTTTGGTGCAAAGAATTAAAAAATGCTGTCAGATGTTTGCTTTGCCTATCAGCATGTGAGGACTTGAGTTCAAAAAGGTAAACCTCAGAACATATGCTTTTCTGAAGGTTTTTATATCAATGGTCATGTGTCTATTAGCTCCTAATATTTCAGTAGATGGAAACAAAGTGAAATTTAAATTTTTCTTTTCAACCGTTAGTAAAACAGTAATTTTAATAAAAATTGGCAGACAATTCTCCAAGGCTTTCTCATTTTGTCATGTCTTAAAAGCAAAAAACAGTGACTCCACACTCTTCTGTAATGCCTTCTTGAGCATGGCTGTTTAGAGAAAAAACACTTAGAAAAAATAAGAAAGAAAGAAAATAAGGTCTGCCTTCAAAGCTAAGGGCAGACTTACTTATGACCTTGGGCTATAGGTCTCCTGAAGCAAAGGGCAGGCATGCTTACTGCACATAATATAAAGATTTACGGCCCCTATGCAGAGATTTCCTCTTCTAAAACTCAACCCACTGTGTGTGCCAGTAAAATCTGACCCTCTTCAAGTCAAAACAAAAGTTCAGAGATTTTAAATAAATAACACTCTGGTTACTACTGGCTCTATAAGCTGTCAACTGTCCTTTATCTCTGACCCAGTGTTCATCTTTCACCTGTAGCTATGGAATTATGGAATTATGCCAGAACTCATAAGCAGAGTAAAATCCAGGACCTTGCACAGCTCTAGGAAATTTAGTTAAATAAATACTTACTGAATATCCTTTATGTGTCCAATCATCACCAGGCTAGCTGAAGAACGAATAAGGATTGAATTCTGGAGCCTTAAATTTTTGACAGAATCTTTAGGAAAATAATCAGCTCTATAAAGAAGCAATTTTATATGCTTACAAAAAAACTTTTAGAATCACAGAAAACGTTAATGCTCAAGAAACCTTAGAGACAATCAATTCTTACATTTTAATAATACAATGGAGGGAGAAGTGTACATAACCTGTCCAAGGCTGTACGCTGAGAGGAGTTTTAACTGAGGACACATCACTAGTTTTAAGTACTGTGTACAACAGCAAAATACTAATGAAATATATTAAAAATAAAGCATAACACAGATGCTTTTGTGCTTAATTTATGTGCACCTTCAAAATTGACCTATTACGAGGCCAGGTGGTGGTACACCTGGTTAAGCGCACACATTACAGTGCACAAGGACCCAGGTTCAAGCCCCTGTTCCCCACCTACCAATGTGTCCTGGAGCTCAGCTTCCCCAGAGACACACCCTACTAGGGAAAGAGAGAGGCAGACTGGGAGTATGGACCAACCAGTCAATGCCCATGTTCAGCGGGGAAGCAATTACAGAAGCCAGACCTTCTACCTTCTGCAACCCCCAATGACCCTGGGTCCATGCTCCCAGAGGGCTAGAGAATGGGAAAGCTATCATGGGAGGGGGTGGGTTATGGGCATTGGGTGGTGGGAATTGTGTGGAGTTGTACCCCTCCTACCTTATGTTTTTGTTCATTAATCCTTTCTTAAATAAAAAATTAAAAAAAAAAAAAAGAAAGAAAGAAAGTTCTGGGATTCCCACATAGACACAATGGGCCTAGACCTCTAACAGATCCCTCTCTCCACCACCTCTGGTCATCTCCATCAGGAACAACATCATGGACCCTTTCGTGGGGCCTCTATAGGACCTTGCATTCAAGATGAAACAACAATGGTAGAGACGGCCCTACTCTCCAAAGGGAGGCTGAGGCAACACACTCTGCCACTTGAAGAAAATGGATCCTTAATTGGGTGAAGCCTAGAATGTTCCTAGCTATGACCATAGAATTCGAGCTCAGACCTACAGGGATGAAGAAGTTACACAGGTTCCTGTACTGAATATAGGCCCCAGATCAGATCGATGAGGGCTACAGTTAGCAGTATTTATATACATTTCCCATATTTGGTAGCTACTTTCTTCCCCATCAGCTTTCTAGTCCTATCTCCAACTCTAACACTATCTCCTCAAACAATACCTTTAGCCCACCTGCAAGTTAGCTGCTGGGCTCAGGCAAAAATTAGTAAAGTCATAGTCCCCCTTGGAATATATCTAAAATAGATTTCCTAGGTCCTTCCAACATGAAGACCCCAATCTCTTCTGCTATATTACTACGTATAGGTTCTTGATTATTAAACAAATTGTTCTGCTTTATATCTTAATGATTTTTCAGCCACCAAGTTTCAAATGCTAATGACACCACCCTGATTTCCCTGGACAGACAACCTCACCAGTGTATCCTGGAACCCCACCTCCCCAGAGCCCTGCCCGACTAATGAAAGATAGAAACAGGCTGGGAGTATGAACCCACCTGCCGATACCCATCCAGTGGAGAAACAATTACAGAAGTCAGGCCTTCTACCTTCTGCACCCCATAATGGTCCTGGGTCCATACTCCCAGGGGGATAAAGAACTGGAAAGCTTCCTATTAAGGGGATGGGATGCGGAACTCTAGAGGTGGGAATTTTGTGAAATTGTACCCTCATATCCTACGGTCTTGTCAATCATTGTTAAATCAATTTAAAAATAAAACTTTAGGGAGTCGGGCGGTGGCGCAGTATGTTAAGCGCATGTGGCGCAAAGCGCAGGGACCGGAGTAAGGATCCCGGTTCGAGCCCCCGGCTCCCCACCTGCAGGGGAGTCGCTTCCCAAGCAGTGAAGCAGGTCTGCAGGTGTCTGTCTTTCTCTCCCCCTCTCTGTCTTCCCCTCCTCTCTTCATTTCTCTCTGTCCTATCCAACAACAACACCACCAATAACAACAACAATAATAACTACAACAAGGGTAACAAAAGGGAATAAATAAACATTAAAAAAATAAATAAATAAAAATAAAAATAAAAATAAAACTTTAGAAAACAAACAAAAACTGAAGATTTTTAGTTTTTCAATAGTTAAAAAAACCTGAAAAATACAATTTTTAGATTACTATTGCCATGAGTGGAGCAAATCTGAGATTCTGATTAACTATTTAACTCCTTTCAGCATACTATTCATAAAAAAATAAATACACCTTCTGACCTCAAGAGACCAATTTGCTATTATAAACTATTTAAAAATCCTTTCATGAAGATAATTTTCAAGGACAAATACCCAGATGAGTTTCACCTGTGTCCTCCTCGCTTCCTCTCACTCCAGTCTCATCTTCAGGACTGACCTTCCTATAAACAACTGAATCTGCAGTTGATGGAGAGCACAAAATTGGTAGAAAACAAATAAAATAAAATAACCTCTAAAATGCATAGTGCCTATTTCTTCCTACTAAGGCTTATTGTACACATTCTGTATGCCAGGAGCCTGTTATTTTGTACTCTATAAGAATCACCCTTATTTTCAATTCAGAGATGAGGCAACAGAGAATTCAAGAGATTAAGTAACTTACTCAGTGTCATACAACAAGTAACTGGCAAACTAAGATGTGACCTAGAGTAATGCCAAAGCCTGTCTGCCATGATTATGGAAACCATGGTTTAATGCAGCTTATACACACTATACTGCCTTGACTCATTGAAACAAACTACAGAAACATAGAATTAGGAGGAAAATGAGCAGAAATATGCAATTGCATTACTTAAGTGGCTGGATGTTTATGGCCATGCTAGTTTAATTGATTATGATTAGACTCAGGAGGCCTCTGAAATTCTAACCAGATGAAAACAGGATATACAAGAGATAAGTTTCAACTACAACAACATTGTCCAAGGTGTCAGCCAGAGTCTAAAACATATTTCTGACTCTAGTAAATTTATAGAGTTAAAAGGCAAATAGCAATGTCATGAATGTAATCAGTGGTATTTGAGTGCCGAATGCAGGTCAAGAATCGAGTTGTGAGCTGAGGATTTAAGTACTGTTTATGTTAATATACTAGAAAGGTGTTCATAAAAGAGAAGCAGTACAGAAATTACTTGAAATGGGAAGGCTGTGACAGAGGACTCATGAATCACAGAACTCAGTGAGAATTGCGTAGTAAGAGCTAGAACAAAACTGAGAAATGTGACTGGAAAGAGTGGGAAAGAGAAGTGTTTGAAAACATTGGAAATACTGAAACATATGGCAAGTTATGAGACAGTCTGAGCTATGTCATGGTTATATAAATTCCTGTTGTAAAATCTGGTGGCAGATTGGAAGGCATGTGTTCCAAAACAATTCTATAAGATTTCCTATTGAAGCGGAAGAAATAAGTAATCAGAGTGTTGTGTTCTTAATAGCATCTTTAATTAGTCAAAAAATAGTAATTTCTGACTTATTTTTTAAAAAAGCACCAATGACTTGATTCTGATTTCAGATAGTTCATGATATATAGTGTGTATAATGTATTAATTTACTGAATTACTTATTCCATAATTATCCATCCCTTGAGAGGATTCTCCTGCCTACTTCGGTGCTCCAGAAACAGGAGAAACCTTATTAGATCTAAAAGAAAAGATCAATGAGCAGTCCCTGACACCAGGTGGGAAGCAGGAGGCTAAGCCTGGTCCTGGTGCATGATAGTGTGAGTGCTCAACCAAGGTCACCAAGGCTTGGCCCCTCATTTTTCTAAGTAAATATGATTGTTATTATTACCTTCAGTAGCATTGCAAACTAGATCCCTACTAGAACATAAATTATTTCATTACTTCTGTTTGTTTATCTTCCTTTTACTCTTTTCCACATTGACTTGTTTTGTTTTTAGCAGACTAGTGCTGGCATGTGACCCAGGGCCTTCACAGGCATAATGTCAATGAGCAGACTCCTTTGGCCCAACTTTTGTTAATTCAGAGAGAAAGAGAGAGAAGATATACCTCAGCATCACTCCATCATCCATGAAGCTTCCCCAGTGTACCGTGTTCAGCTCGCAGGTGGTGCCAGGACTCAAATGAGGGCCTTTTGTACACCATGGCATATACTCTACATGCCATGATCTTTCTCACAGGCTTAGCAATTAGCAAGAGGCTCATGCATGGAAAAATTTTAAAATGGATCCATCAATTTTAGGAAGTCAAAATTAACTGAAATTTATGTAGAGATAATTACAGATCTATGAGATATTTTAATCAGGTGTGAGCTCAGTAACTATGAATTTTTCAAGTTTTTAATTATTCAAGTAAAAAATTAAGTCATCTGGGAGTCGGGCCGATAGTGCAGTGGGTTAAGCGCATGTGGTGCAAAGCACAAAGACCGGCTTAAGAATACCGATTCTGCTTCCAGGTTTTAGCTATTATGAATTGTGCTGCTATGAACATAGGAGTACACACCTCTTTTTGGTTGGGTGTTATGGAGTCCTTGGGGTATAACCCCAGGAGAGGAATTACTGGATCATATGGAAGGTCCATGTCTAGCCTTCTGAGAGTTTTCCAGACTGCTCTCCACAGAGGCTGGACCAATTTACATTCTCACCAGCAATGTAAAAGGGTTCCTCTGTCCTCACAACCTCTCCAGCATTTGTTGCTGCTGTCCTTTATGATGTATGCCATTCTTACAGGAGTGAGGTGGTATCTTAGTGTTGTCTTAATTTGCATTTCTCTGACAATCAGTGACCTAGAGCAGTTTTACATATGTTTGTTAGCTTTTTGGATCTCTTCTGAGGTGAATGTTTTGTTCATATCCTCTGCCCATTTTGGGTGCCCAACACCAGATGAGTGGCTGAGAAAGCTGTGGTATATATACACAATGGAATACTATGCAACTATCAAGAACAATGAACCCACCTTCTTGGACAGAGCTAGAAAGAATTATGTTAAGTGAGCTAAGTCAGAAAGATAAAGATGAGTATGGGATGATCCCACTCATCAACAGAAGTTGACTAAGAAGATCTGAAAGGGAAACTAAAAGCAGGACCTGACCAAATTATAAGTAGGGCACCAAAGTAAAAACCCTGTGGTGAGGAGTAGACATGCAGCTTCCTGGGACAGTGGGGGGTGGGAGTGGGTGGGAGGGATGGGTTGCAGTCTTTTGGTGGTGGGAATGGTGTTTATGTACACTCCTAGTAAAATGCAGTCATATAAATCACTAGTTAATTAATACGAGAGGGGGAAAATTAATTGTATGTCTCGAAGTTTTTCAAAACACAAACTAAATCTTTTCAATATATAGGCTGTGTAATTGATATGCAGACTCTCTCAAAAGCCTAGACCAAGTAGATCAGAAGCATCCAATAGCACAGCTATATACAAGATACTGGGTGCTGTACAGCAAACCCTAACAAAAGGACTTTCCAAAGTTAACCCAATTACCAAATAATGTGATGATAACATTAACTATCGATTGACTTTTTGAACCCTAAGACAGCAGGAACCTCACATCTCCACTATAGAGCCCCTACTTCCCCCAGTCCTGGAACCCTTGGATAGGGCCCACTTTCCCGTATGCCTCTCCCAATCCATATCAAATAATATGGCATCTGCCGATCACAACCTAACCAACACAACGATGGCCACCTCAACATGCTTCACTTCAGACTGTGTCCAGAGACTTCACGTGTGGAATGACAACCCTTCAACTTCATTACTCGGGTGAGACCTTTCCTTTCATAGTATACTCTAATTTCATCTCAGGTGGTTCACTTTCTAACAAAGTCCCAAAACCTAGATATACACCAGTTTCTGTGAGAGAGAGTATATGTTCACACGTATCCATAAACTACTGCAAAATATATGCCTGAAAGCAGAAGTGCACTAGAGTTTGCAGTGAGTACCCCCCTAACACTTCCTCTCCACTATTCCAAGCTTTGGGTCCATGACTGCTCAACAATTTGTTTGGCTTCGTATGTTAACTCTCTTTTCAGTCACCAGGTTCCAGATGTCATCAGGCTTCCCTAGACTGAAGACCCCACCAATGTGTCCTGGAGCTCCACTTCCCCAGAGACCCACCCTACTAGGGAAAGAGAGAGGCACACTGGGAGTATGGTCAGACCAGTCAACGCCCATGTTCAGCGGGGAAGCAATTACAGAAGCCAGACCTTCTACCTTCTGCAACCCACAATGACCCTGGGTCCATGCTCCCAGAGGGATAGAGAATGGGAAAGCTATCAGGAAAGGGGGTGGGAAATGGAGATTGGGTGGTGGGAATTGTATGGAATTGTACCCCTCCTACCCTATGGTTTTGTTAATTAATCCTTTCTTAAATAATAAAATAAAATAAAATAAAAAAAGAATACCGGTTCTGGATGTGAGGGCGATCTGGCTGCGACATCTGTCACCCCATTGATCGCCAGGGTTGATTCGGCTGATCTGGCTGGCTAGGTGGGTGTCCCCTTCCTCCCTCACCGCTCCATGTGCTTCCCTCCCGAAGCTGCGCGCTTGGTTGAAGAGGATGGCCTTCCCCGAATAGAGACGGACCGGTCTTTGGTCGAAGGTATACGAGTAGCTGAACTCCCCTGCTAGAACCTCCAAACAAGCTCTCAAGAATACCGGTTCGGCTCCCCACCTGCAGGGACATCACTTCACAAATGGTGAAGCAGGTCTGCAGGTGTCTTTCTCTCCCCCTCTCTGTCTTCCCCTCCTCTGTCCATTTCTCTCTGTCCTATCCAACAATGACAACATCAATAACAACAACAATAAAAAAACAATAAGGGCAACAAAAGGGAAAATAAATAAATATCAATAATTGAAAAAACAAAGGATACTTTAAAAAATTAATCATCAGTAGCTAAGCAATACAATAAGGATCTCATTTTTAAATTTTTTTTTAAATAAGGCCACCAACCAGCCAAAGAATTTGATCCTTATCTTCTTTCTTATTTATTTATTTATTATTGGATAGAGACAGAGAGAAATTGAGAGGAAGGGGGAGACAGAGGGAAAGAGACAGAGACACTTAGAGCTTCAGCACTCGTGCAGCTTTCCCCCTGCAGGTGAGGACCAGGAGCTTGAACCCAGGTCCTTGTGCATTGGCCATGTGTGTGATTAACCAGGTGCACCACCACCTGGTCCCAATATTGGATTCTCATACTCAACTATTCTCTCCCTCAAGCCAAATGTCTTATTTACACAAAAAATATATTACCAGCCAAAGGGGTTGAGTATACAATGTCAGCATCTTACCACAAAAGATTTTGACTATTTTAAGTATCAGCAACTGAAAAACAACAACAAAAAGCACAATTTCAGAACTAGTCATTTACCGATCTACATGTAAGTAGCCAACTTTATTTTTTTTTTATTATTTTTGTGGCCATTTTTTCTTTTTTCCACTTTTTGTTAAGATAGAGAGAAATTGAGGAGGAGGAAACTGAGAGACTCGCAGACCTGCTTCACAACTTGTTAAAGAGTCTCTGCTGCAGGTGGGGAGTGGGGGCTTGAACCCGCGTCCATGTGCATAGTACTATGTGTACTCAACAGGGTGTACTAGCCCCCCAACTGTATTTTTCTTTCATCCAAGAGACCCCTCTAACTACCCAAGCACACTACTTTTCATATTTCCTCTGAGGGGCTAGGCACCTACCTGGTTGAAATCACACACTTCATTGCACAAGGACCCAGGTTCAAGCCCCTGGTTCCTACCTGCAGCAGAAAGCTTTGCTAGTGGTGAAGCAAGGCTGCATATGTCTCTCTCTTTCCCTATCTCCCCCTTCCCTCTAAAAATTCCTCTGTGCATAATGAATAAATAAATAAATATTTTTAAGAAACCATATTTCCAGTGGCCGGGTGGTAGCACACATGTTATATGTTGAACATACATGTTACAATGTGCTAGGACCCAGGTTCGAGTCCCTAGTCCCCAACTGCAGGGGGAAAGCTTCACGAGTGGTGAGGCAGTGCTGCAGGTATTTCTCTGTCTCTCTTCCTCTCTACCACCCCTTCTCTCTCGATTTCTGGCTGTCTCTATCCAATAAATAAATAAAGATAATAAATTATTTAATATATATATATTTCCTCTAATAACCACCAGTTTTCACAAAGTATAAGTTCAGGTTGGCTTTTTGTCTGTGTGCAAATTTATTTTAGTTATTTACCTTGCACAAATGAGTGAAATCATCAGATGGTTGTGTTTTACTTCCTTATTCACTGAATATAATCACCATTCATTTTGGCTCAAAAGGCTCAATGTCTAATTATGCTGATGGCTAAGTATACTTCATTGTGTGTGTGTGTGTGTGTGTGTGTGTGTGTGTGTGTGTGTGTGTGTGTGTATATATATATATATATATATACACACACTTCTTTATTCAGTCATCTGTTGATGGTATTTAGGTTAATTCCATGCTATGGCTATTGAAAATAGTGTTACTTTGGACATATAGTAACAGATGCACATATAGTTTAATATTTCCATGTTCTTCATTTAAGTATCCAACAGTACTACAGAATTCTGAGGTATTTCGATTTTAGTTTATTTTATTTTAATGTGGTGACAAGGGATGAACTTGAGATCTCTAGCATGTGCAATATCACTAAGTAGCCTCCTGAACTCAAGCTTTTTTATTTACAGACAGTGAAAGGACACCACACCACTATTGCATCATCCTCTGAGCTCCCTCTGGTTGCCATCATAGTGCTTCCTTGCAGTGCCAGAGTTCAAACCCAGGACCTCAGTACAGTAGGTAAGCTATCACCTGGCCCCCACTTTTATTTTTTCAAGTAATTGCGATACTATTTTTCAGAGGGCTGTGATAGCTTGCACTCCCACCAGCAGTGGATTTGAATTCCTTTTTCTCTATATCCTCATGAGCACCTACATTTACTGGTATTTTTTATTTAAGACATTCTCATTAATATAAGGTAATATCTTTTTAATGTTATGTTCAGCATTTTGTTTTGCTTTTAATATCTGTGGACCATCTGTATGTCTTCTTTGAAGAATGTTTATTTAGGGGCCAGGTGGTGGCGCACCTGGTTGAGTGAACATGTTACCATGTGCAAGGATTTGGGTTCAAGCCCCTGGTCCCACCTGTAGGGGGAAAGCTTTGCAAGTGATAAGGCAGGACTGCAGGTGTCTGTTTCTCTCCCTCTCTACCTCCCCCTTCCTCTTGATATCTGGCTGTCTCTATCCAACAAATAAATATAATTTCATTTTTTAAGAATATTTATATATTTTGCTTACTTTCTTACTGGGAAGTGTAGTTGATGCCAGTTGCTAGGTTGAGAAACCTGCAGACCTGCTTCATAGCTTGTTAAAGAGTCTCTGCTGCAGGTGGGGAGTGGGGGCTTTTGTGGTAGTTTCTTTAAATGTGTGAAAAAGTTTATAATTTGATGTAGACCCATTTGTTTATCCATGCTTTAGTTCCCCCTGCCAATCGGAGCTGAATCTCCAAATATATCTCTGATGTCAAGGTCCTGGGGTATTTCATCTATTTTTCCTCGATGTATGTTATAGTTTTACATATAATGTTCTATCATTTTTAAATTAATCTGTGTTTATTGTATAAATTATAATTAGGTTTTTTTCCTTAATCTGAAATACCATGAGGCATAGTCTTAAACTCAGTAGCTAATAATCACATATCCCACAGGAGAAATGTAAATGTTTTTCATTATGGGGCCTGTTCTAGTAATCTGCCACATGCATGGTTTCACAGTTCCTAAATCTATTTATTTATTTATTTATTTATATTTTATGTACTGTATTTTTTAATGAGAGATATAGAGAAAGAGGTAAGGGCAGGAGGGAAGGAGAGAGGGAGGGAGGGAGGGAGGACAATCAGAGCACTTGTCAGCTCAAGCATACAGTGGTCCTGGGGATTCAACCTGGGAACTCAGAGCCTCAGACTTAAAAGTCTTTTTGCATAATGACTATGCTGTCTTGCTGGCACAACTTCTTTTTTTAATCTCTTTATTTCAGGACCTCCCAAATACACAATTTGGCCATTCTCAGCCATTTTTCAGATAGGCAAAGGAAAACGAAGAGACACAGCAGCAACTGAACTTTCTCTACTGCCAAAGCACTTCCCATGTGGTGCCAGAACTCAAAACTGGACCACACACATGACAATGTAGCCATTCTACCCAATGAGCTATTTCTAAGGCCTCAAAATATCAACATTCTAAAAATCATTTGTTTACAAGTTTCAACTAAGGGATTCTGGACCTGTATTTTCAATCTACATTCTTATAGGCTCTGGGGAGTTTAAGGGACTTCAAGATAACACAGTTTACAAATGAGGGAACTAGGACTCTAATCCAGACCTCTAAGTCTTGCTTGTAATCCCCTAATCCCTTATCCAAGATTGACTATAAGTGAAAACAATTCACTGCATAAGAAAATATCTTATACTGCATATAATACTTTGCGGACATAAATTAATATTAAAAATTGAATGCAAAATGAAAAATTTCCAACTGTTGATTTCTAGCTTTCAAAAAACTACACTGATGCTTCATCATTTCACACAAATGACTAAATTCACTGTTTTATATGAGGTTTGATGCAGAAGTTAAGGCCACCATCAATGTTTTTTTTTCACTAAACTATCAAATCTACAAAACAAATAAGGAAAATGTTATTCTTTTTTTCTTATTGTTACTAATTTGTTGAATAAAGTTGACATGAAACTCATTTGTTGACAAAAAAGAAAAAAGTAGCCACACTGTCTCTAAAACTTTGTGAGAACTATGGTGATTATTGGTGGCAGGTGTGGTGTGGAACTATACCCCTGTAATCTTATAGTCTTTTATACCATACAATCACTAACAAAATTATATTAAATTGAAATAAGATTGTTTTGACAACTTGTCTAGCATTGACCCTGTCATTCATGTGTTATATTTTTCAACAAATATTCTTCATTCTCTCCTTGAAAGCATTAAGCACAATCTTGTAACTTGCTTTTGGGAAACGAAATATAAGATGTGTGCTTTAGAAGAAAGTTTAAGAGTTAACTTGCAATTCACAGGTTTTTGTTCTCACCTGCTCTCGATGTTCCACGGGGCTTCCCCAAAAGCAAGTAGAGATTCCAAGTCACCCAGATAAAACTAATAGATAAATGAAGAGAAACGAACCTTTGCTGGTTTTCTATGTGTTTCTTTGCTTGCTTGTTTGTAGAGACAGAATAATTGAGAGGAAAGGAGAAGATAGAGAAAGATAGACACAGGCTGCAATGCTTCACCCTATTGAATACCCTCTCACCAGCAATCCAGCCTTTGTCCTGCTTTAATTTGGACTCTAACCATTACTCATTACTAGTTAGTAAAGCTTTGTCTGTAGAGGGAGCCAGAGCAATATAAAAGGAGAAAGAATTTCTCCTAGTTCAACATACTGTTTTTACTGCAGAGCTTAGCTGCCAGGAGCTTATAGGACACCCAGCAGCTTTACCAACACCCTGGGGAGCACTTTCCAATAGTTTCAGGGTACTACAGTACATAATTTGTCAACATGTCTCACTTATACCCCAATATGTGAAGGGAAATTCCTGAGAATTCCAGCTTCTCAAGTCCCACAGCAGACTTCCTCCTCACATGTTGCAGCCTGGAGCAGCACAAAGCCCCCTGGCTGTGCTCTCCAAGAGCGAATGTCCAACAAGAGCCTTGCCTGGGAAGAGAGGCCTCATCTAACTTTGTCCTTTCCATGGCACTCACTCAGTCTCAGGTCTAGAAGTGCACTACTGTAGCTTAGCAATCTTTTATAATAAAATTTTCCTTACTCAAATAAATAAAAATTTTAAAAATTCCCTATTCAAAATATTGTGGTAGTTTCTGTCTTGACAATTCCATGATATCTAGTTTATTTTAATATATGTAGCTATATACTGCAACATGGCTTTAAATTAGTGCTTTTATAAGCAGCCTTGATTTTCTTTTCCTGTCTTATTTGATACCTACTTTTAATGTTTTATATAGCTAAGTTAAAAATAATCGATTCTTTTAAAGACTGACAAAGTTTAAATCATGAAGTACATTGTATGTTATCATAAAATCGGACTTCATAGTGAATAAGTAGATCAAATAAAATAGATAGAATAAATAAATGAATAAATAAATAAAAGATAGATAAAATAAGAAATAAAAATACCCTACAACTATGAACATCTAATTTTTGTCAAGGGGGCCCAAACTCTTAAATGGAGAAAGGAGAGTATCTTAAACAAATGAATAGTGTTGGGAAAATTGGGTTGAAACATGCAGAAGAATGAAACTGAACCATTACGTTTCACCACACACAAAAGTAAACTTCAAAGGGATTAAGGACTTGGATATTAGATCATAAACTATAAAATACTTAAATGAAAATATTGGCAGAACTCTTTTTCATCTAAATTTCCTAGGCATCTTCAATGACACAAGTCCAATTATAAGAAAGACTACAACAAAAATAAGAGGATCCTCTTGACCCCCTACCCTGTGATACTGCCTCTGCTGAACTCAATTAAATCAATGCAGCCAATGCCACCACACCATGTTTGACTTCAGACTGTGTCCAGAGACACCAGGCATGGGATGTCAACCCTCTAGCTCCAATAACCTGGTGAGACCTTTCCTAAGACATCAGACTCCTTAGTTCCATTTCAGATGGTGCATTCCCTAACAAAGTTACAGACCCTTTATATAAACCAGGTCCTAAGGGACAGGGTACATGTGCAAATGTATCCATAAGTTAGAGGAAAATAGATACCTCAAAGTAAAAGTGTTCAATAGTCTGCTGTGAGTGGACAGACTTATCAATAAGTTGAGCAAGCAAGTAGAAAGACCTAAAGAAGACACCATATTATTTTATATGGATTGGGAGAGGCATGCGGGAAAGTGGGCTCTATCCTAAGGTTCCAGGACTGGGGGAAAAATAGGCTCTATAGTGGAGATGTGAGGTTCCTGCTTAGGGTTCCAAAAGACAACGGATAGTTAATGTTATCATTATTATTTGGTAATTGGGTTAACTTTGAAAAGTCCTTTTGTTAGAGTTTGCTGTATAGTACCCAGTATCTTGTATATAGCTGTGCCACTGGTTGCTTCTGATCTACTTGGTCTAGGCCTTTAAGAGAGTCTGCATATCAAATACACAGCCTATATATTATAAAGACTCAGTCTGTGTTTTAAAAACTTCAAGACATACAATCTGCCGATCACAACCTAATCAACGCAATGATTGCCACCTCAACATGCTTCAGCTCAGACTGTGTCCAGAGACTTCAGGTGTGGAATGACAACCCTTCAGCTTCATTACTCGGGTGAGACCTTTCCTTTCATAGTATTCTCTAATTCTATCCCAGGTGGTTCACTTTCTAACAAAGTCCCAAAACCTAGATATAGACCAGGTTCTGTAAGAGAGAGCATATGTTCACATGTATCCATAAACTAGTGCAAAATATATACCTGAAAGCAGAAGTACACTGGAGTTTGCAGTGAGCACCCCCCCCCCAACACTTCCTCTCCACTATTCCAACCTTTGGGTCCATGATTGCTCAACAATTTGTTCGGCTTTGTATGTTAACTCTCTTTTCAGCCACCAGGTTCCAGATGCCATCAGGATGCCGGCCAGGCTTCCCTGGACTGAAGACCCCACCAATGTGTCCTGGAGTTCCGCTTCCCCAGAGACCCACCCTACTAGGGAAAGAGAGAGGCAGACTGGGAGTATGGACCGACCAGTCAATGTCCATGTTCAGTGGGGAAGCAGTTACAGAAGCCAGACCTTCCACCTTCTGCAACCCACAATGACCCTGGGTCCATGCTCCCAGAGGGATAGAGAATGGGAAAGCTATCAGGAGAGGGGGTGGGATATGGAGATTGGGTGGTGGGAATTGTGTGGAGTTGTACCCCTCCTACCCTATGGTTTTGTTAATTTATACTGTCTTAAATAAAAAATAAATTTTAAAAAAAGAAGACACCATAAAGTACCTAATCAAATATTTACTGCTCAGGCCCAGACACCCTCTTCTCCTCATCACTTTAAGTCTAACCTCATCAGATAAAGTAAGGACTACAGAAGCTGGATAAGGGCAAGAGACTATCATACTTTAATGATGGCCTTTTGGTCAATATCTTGCTACCCCATGATCTGTGACTCTAGTCAGAGAATCCTTGTATTCCCACATAGATATGATGGGCCTAGTCCTCTAATAGCTACCTCTATCCACCATCACTGATCACTTGCATCAGGAACATCATCACAAGCCTTCTTATGGGCCTCTACAGAACCTTGCCTTCCATGTAGAGTAACAATGGTAGGGACTACACCATTCTCCAAAGGGATGCTGGATCAACCTACTATGCCATTTAAGGAAGACTGATCCTAAAATGAATGCAGCCTAGAATGTTCCCAGTTGTGACCACGGACTGTGAACTTACAGACTTACAGGAACTCAGGGGTTACACAGGCTCCTGTGCTAAACATGAATAGACATAGGCCTTAGGTCAGATTGACAGGATTAACAGTTAATGGAATTTATATACTTTCCTCCTAATTGGGAGATGCTCTGTGCCCTAATCCAGCTTTCTAACAATATTCACAACTCTGACACCATCTTCCCAGACAATAAATTTAGTCCACCTGCATGTTAGCTACCAAGCTCAGGCAAATATTACTAAAGTCATGGGCACCTTGGAACATACCTAAAATAGACTTCTTAGCTTCTTTCCACAGGAAGACCTCTAATTTCATCTGCTCTATTCCTACCTCTAGGTTTCAGCTTATTAAACAATTTGTCCTGCTTTATATCTTACTGCCTTTCAGCCACCAAGTTGCAAATGATATCAGGATTCCATCCTGACTTCCCTGGGCAGATGACCTCACCAATGTGTCCTTAAATCTGACCTCTCCAGAACCCCACCCCACTAGGTAAAGACAGAAACAGGCTGCAGGTGTGGATCCACCTGCTAACGTCCATGTCCAGCAGAGAAGCAATTACAGAAGCCAGACCTTCCACCTTCCACACCCCATAAAGAACTTTGGGGGCAGGGGTAGATAGCATAATGGTTATTGAAAGAGACTCTTGTGCCTAAGGCTTCCAAGTGGCAGGTTCAATCCCCTATACCACCATAAGTCAGAGCTGGGCAGTGCTCTAGTTTAAAAAAAAATGGTCCATACTCCAAGAGGAATAAAGAATAGGGAAGCAAAGGGGATAGGGTATGGAACTCTGGTGGTGGGTATTGTATGGAATTGTACCCCTCTTATCTTACAACTTGTCATTCATTATTAAATTACTAATAATAAATAAACAAACAAACAAACAAATGGTGGGACTGCATAAAGTTGAAGTGTCTGCACAGCAAAAGAAACCACCACCCAAAGAGACTCCTTATAGAACTGGAGACAATCTTTACATGCCATACATCAAACAAAAGGCTAAACACAAAATATATAAGGAATTCACCAAACTCAGCAACAAAGAAACAAATGACCCCATCCAAAAGTGGGGACAGGATATAAACATAATATTCACCAAAGAGATCCAAAAGTGTTGTTTTCGCCGGGCTATGTTGTTTTTGCCAGGCTGGCTTCACAGGCGGGTAACAGATGACCAGGGACTCATGGTTGAGCTGTAGCCAGTATCTCTTTATTCATTCAGGACGCAGCCCAATCTAAGCCAAGCTAAGCTAAACTCAAGGTCCCTAAAACTCACAATGCTGTCTTTATATTTACTTGCCAAGTAGGGTGGAAACAGGATGTGACATAGAGAGGGTGGAGAGAAAAGTGACTGGTGAAAATCAGAGTGTGACAAGGAGGGGATCAGGGTGTGACAAGGAGAGGGGGTGGAGCAAAAACATATCATGAAACAGTGGGGATTGAACCAATGCCCTGGAGGGAGTGCTTTATGTAAATGTAAAAGTGATTTATGTAAATAGACCAAAGCTTTGAATGGGATTAAATCTATCCCTATATAGGCATATGGTTAAGCAGAAGCCAGGGGGAGCTGGCAAACTATCCAACATCTCCCCCTTTCTTTTTAACTATTTGCCATAGTATCAGGAGTGTGGGGTGAACAGAAACCTATATCATACAGGCATTTTCAAAAGAACTGGCATAAGACATGGAAAACAAAATAGGCAATAACCAGTGTGATGCCAAGGGGAATGTTTCTTGCCTCAAAGGGCAAGGCCTAGCAGGCGAAAGGGCATTTCTTGCCTCTGGGAACGCTTCATGCCTCTGGGGGCATCTCTTGCCTCAAAGGGCGTTTCCTGCCTCTGTGGGCATCTCTTGCCTCTTGGGGCGCTTCATGCCTCTGTGGGCATAACCTAATAAGGAGGGGGAGTTTTCTGCCTCTGGGACAGAGCCTGCAGACGAGGGGACATGGTCTATAAAGTCTCAAGGCAATTGGCTGAAGTTAGTCTTTGAGAAACACAGCAGCATGTACCAGTAAGTCCGATGGAGGTGTCAGTCCAAAGTAGCTGACCACAGAAGAAAATGCCAGAGGATGAAACGCTGCACGTCTGTCTCAATGGGGAATGTCGGCCACCAGAATTCTGCTTTTCTGTAGAGAGTGAGCTTTGGAGTCTGTGAATCTGTTTCTTCAGGTCGTGCCAGGTCACCTCATTGGTTTCCGGGGGTGTGTTGTAGCCATTCCATCTTGTGGGTAATGTCAGAGAACAGGGGTCCAAATGCATTTCCAGAAATTTTCATTTGAGTAGATGCTTTTTCATGTGAAGACTTGACAGCTCACTTACTTGTCAAACAAAACTTGTAGCAGATTAGAAGTTTACTATAATTGATAACTCCATTATAATTGGAAGTCCTTTCTACTATGATTTTAAGGTTGTTTAAACAGTTTAAACTCAATAAAATATGGAAAGGTAAACAGAAGAACCATGGTAGAAGCCTTAGGCATGAGAATAATTAACATAATCATTGCAATATCTGCCCCACCCATAACTCATACAGTTTTCAGGATTAAACGTTTCAGATTCATGTCAAGACGTAAAAGAGAAATCAAAGGAGGGAAAAAACAATTTTTTTGGATTGTTTCTGGATGTCTCTAGAAATCATGGCTGCGTCCAGCATTTTTTTTTAAGTCAATGTCAAACAAAAATTCAGTCATTAAAATCATTCTCTTATGAAACGCAACTTGAACCAGATTATCAAGATCTCACCATGTAGGATTAAGAGTCCCCGGAGGGCGTCCTAGTCCAAAAAGCTCCTCGAAATTCCATTTAGGGTGCTTCTGACTGTTCCTGCTGGATTGCTTCAGGCACCCATTTTTAAAAGTGTCTTCCCATCGAAGAAAGAATCCAATCAGGAGAGTAGAACTAACCACGTGTCTCCATACTTGGGAACTGCCAGGGTGCTCGAGAATGTTCTTCAAATTAGAGTAGTCCTTTTCCATGGGAAACATGCGAGAAGAAGTCCAGAAAGTCCCAGGGGAAATCCCCATGCATATCCCAAGGTCTACGATCACGGTCATAAAGAACCAAATTGTGGCCCGGAGCAAAATGTAGTCCTTTTCCTCAGGAAACATGGGAGAGGGAATCCAGAAAGTCCAAGGAGAAATCTCCGTGCATCTCCCAAGCTCTATGATCCCGGTCATAAGAAACCAAAGTTCCCGGTCAGGGAACCGAAGTGTGGCCCAGAGTAAAATGTTCCAGAGACAGAGAAACTGTCTCATACTGAAACAGTAGAGGCTTTGGCAAACCTCTTCGTAAGCAGAAGAGAAGACCATAGTGCATAGGTAGACAAAGTCTTCACTTATCTGGGAGTTGCGCAGGTCCGGTCCCACATTGTAGCACCATATGTTGTTTTCGATGGGTTATGTTGTTTTCGCCGGGCTGGCTTCACAGGCGGGTAACAGATGACCAGGGACTCATGGTTGAGCTGTAGCCAGTATCTCTTTATTCATTCAGGACGCAGCCCAATCTAAGCCAAGCTAAGCTAAACTCAAGGTCCCTAAAACTCACAATGCTGTCTTTATATTTACTTGCCAAGTAGGGTGGAAACAGGATGTGACATAGAGAGGGTGGAGAGAAAAGTGACTGGTGAAAATCAGAGTGTGACAAGGAGGGGATCAGGGTGTGACAAGGAGAGGGGGTGGAGCAAAAACATATCATGAAACAGTGGGGATTGAACCAATGCCCTGGAGGGAGTGCTTTATGTAAATGTAAAAGTGATTTATGTAAATAGACCAAAGCTTTGAATGGGATTAAATCTATCCCTATATAGGCATATGGTTAAGCAGAAGCCAGGGGGAGCTGGCAAACTATCCAACACAAAAGGCTAACAGAGATATGAAAAAATGCTTGTCAGAGAAATACAAATAAAGACAATGAGATACCACTTCACTTCTGTGAGATTGTCATAAGTCAAAAAGAATAATAACAACAAATGCTGGAGATGTTGTGGGGGCAAAGGAACCCTCCTGCACTACTGGAGGAATTTTCAATTGGTCCAACCCCTATTGAAAGCAGTCTGGAGAACCCTCGGAAGCAACTTGGGTGTTCAACAACAGATGAATAGTTGTGGTCTATATATACACCATTGAATACTACTCAGCTATTAAGAATGATGAATTCATCTTCACCTCATCTTGAATGAAGCTTGAAGGAATCATGCTAAATGAGATAAGCCAGAAAGAGAAGGATGAATATGGGATGATCACACTTACAGAAGGTGAAAAATAAGAACAGAAGGGAAAACACAAAGCAGAATTTAAACTGGATTTGGTGTATTGCAACAAAGTAAAGGACTCAGGAACAGGGTGATTCAGGTCCTGATACAGGATGGTAGAGGAGAACCTAGGCTGGAGGTAAGAGTGTTTTGCAGAAAACTGGGAGATTTTTACAGATGCACCAACAACTGCATCTACTCTAAACCATTAATCCCCCATAAGAATAAATAAATATTAAGAAATAAAAAATATATACATAGTATATACTATGTGTAATATATGAAATACACTCACTGTAAAGTAAGAAATAGCTCTTTGAACAAACATGCTAAGAGAAGTCATATTCTTTTCAAAAAACCTAAATTTAAATCTTTATTTACTCATAATGAAATATAAAGTTTATGCTGAGCTTTGTTTTAAAGATCTATTTTATTAATCATAAGCAAAACAGATTAGAGAGAGCACCACTAGCCATACCCCTAGTTAGAACAATATTTCAAGTCTAGATAACTATGTTAAATAAAAACTGAAGAACAGCACAACCTGGGAAGTGTTGTGGTGAGTAACAACCAATATGCAAGCATGTGGTCTGAGTTCAATCCCAGGCATCACATATAGCAGACTAATCCTCTGGTTTTCACACTCTGTCTGTTTCATTATTACAAATGTTTTCAGTAAATAGCAGAGCAAGGAGATAACTCACTTGAGAGGCCTGGAGCTGTCTCACCTAATAAAACACACACTTTACCAAGCACTAGCACTACAGTCCAAGTCCCCATTCACCATATGGGAGCACCAACACAAGGGAAGCTTCAAGAACAGAAGAGTGGTGCTCTAGTATCTCTCTTTCTCTGTCTCTGTCTCTCTCCTTCTCTGTACCTCACCTTAATTAATGATAAATAAATAGAAACAGTCCACTGGGAATGTAGAGTCATGCAGGAATGGAGTTTCAGCAATAATCCTGGGGGCAAAAAATATATATAATTAATCTATTATTACAAACAAATGTTTAAAAAAAGAAAAACTCACTTGATAGAGCATACAGCTTACCATAAATGCAATCCTATGGTTTAGCCCCAGCAAAATATAGGAGCATATGATGGCTTTCTGAAGATTGCACTATGGAGAAGCAATGCCATGGAGTTGTTTCTCTTTCTCTTCCTTTTCCCCATCCTCCTCCTTCATCTCTCCGTTCTCTCTCTCTCTCTCTCTCTCTCTCACTCTCTCTTACTTCTCTCTCTCTCTCTCTCTTTCTGCATCCCTTTCTCAATCTGTCTCCCCTGCTATTCTCCCCAAATCACTCTAAAATAAAAAATGGAAAAAAATGGCAAGACATGTATATATACCAGAATGCCCCAGTGCTCCTTTCAAAAAAAAAAAAAAAGTAACTCTGGTGGTAGGAATTGCGTGGAATTGTACCCCTCTTATCCTATAGTCTTGTTGATCAATATTAAATATTAAATCAATAAAAAAAAATAGTAATAGGGGGTCAGGTTAAGTACACGTGGGACAAAGCGTAAGGACCTGCTTAAGGATCCCGGTTCGAGCCCTTGGCTCCCCTCCTGGAGGGGGGGGGGGTCAATTCACAAGCAGTGAAGCCCATCTGCAGGTGTCTAGCTTTCTCTAGCCCTCTCTGTCTTCCCCTCCTCTATCGATTTCTGTCTGTCCTATCCAACAACATCAATAACAACAACAATAATAATAACAACAATAAACAACAAGGGCTACAAAACGGAGGCTACAAAAGGAAGGAAAAATAGCCTCCAGGAGAAGTGGATTCATAGTGCAGGCACCATGCCCAACCAATAACCCTGGAGGCAAATAATAATAATAATAAATAAATAATGGAAGAATTAAGTTATGTGAAAAAAGTATTAGAATTTACTAAAAATGTTTTGTAATACTGAAATAAAAATTGATTCTAAAAAAGAAAAGTAAGGTTCAGATAGCCAGTAATTTAATAATAAAGTATTATAGACTCATTGGAAATTATGCTGTAAAATATTATTTTAGAACATCATACAGAATTTCTGGGGTCCAGGTGGTGGCGCAACTGGTTAAGTGCACACATTACAGTGCACAAGGTTCCAGGTTCTAGCCTCTGGTCCCCCCACCTGCAAAGGGAAAGCTACAGAAATTGTGAAGCAGGGCTGCAGGTGTCTCTTTCCCATTCTATCCCCCCCCCAAACTTCTCTGTTTCTAACAAATAAATAAAAGTAAAAATATTAGTGGTCTGGAGGTGGCGCAGTGGATAAAGGATTGGAATTTTAAGCACGAGGTCCTAAGTTCAATCCCCGGCAGCACATGTACCAGAGTAATTTCCGGTTCTTTTTCTATCTCCTATCTTTCACATTAATAAATAAATAAAATATTTTTTAAAAGAATTTCTGTTTAATATCTCACATTCTCAAAAAATATTTATTAAAAGTTTGTAATAAAAAATAACATTGGTTAACTATTGTTATATTCTGCCCTCATTGACTTCATTTGCAACCCCCTGCTTCTTAGTTTGATTAACATAAGTATGAGTAATTAATGGACATCAATATCTCATGTACAAGAGATGTAATTATAAAGTTTCTTACAAGTGTGACCATGAACTCCAAGAGGTAAACATCAAATCTTTAGATATTATTATTTATCCATTCAGTTAAAGAATTTCAGATTAATCATTTATTCAAAAAAAAAAAAAAAAACATTTACTACCCACTTACACTAAACCATCCACTGGAAACACTGTCCTTTTACTACAAAATAGAAAGAAACGTGCCAAAAACTATATCAGAATAAAATGTAGTTAAGACTGCAAATTCTAGAATCTGCTTGAATTGAATTCCTGATGCCTGACAAGTTGGAGGATATAAAAACTCTGGTTTTGGGGGTCGGGCGGTGGCGTAGTGGGTTAAGCGCATGTGGCGCAAAGCGCAGGGACCGGCGTAAGGATCCCGGTTCGAGCCCCCGGCTCCCCACCTGCAGGGGAGTCGCTTCACAGGCGGTGAAGCAGGTCTGCAGGTGTCTATCTTTCTCTCCCCTTCTCTGTCTTCCCCTCCTCTCTCCATTTCTCTCTGTCCTATCCAACAACGAATTGCGTCAACAAGGGCAATAATAATAACCACAACGAAGCTACAACAAGGGCAACAAAAGGGGGAAAAAAAAAGAAAATGGCCTCCAGGAGCAGTGGATTCATGGTGCAGGCACCGAGCCCAGCAATAACTCTGGAAGAGGAAAAAAAACTCTGTTTTTTTTCCCATCTATAAAATTGAAAAAAAAATATGGGCTAGGATCAAAGTCACCCAGGAAACTGTGTACCTTACCAAGCACCTATTTTGAGTCCCAACACCACAGCACCAGAAACTCCACAGTTGGTGGAATGCTTAGTGTTTCATGTACATATGTGTATATGTATGTATATATGTATGTATCTGAAATTAAAAAGAAGTCAACCTGCAAATAGTTGAATCACACATGTACAAGACCTCAGTGCCATAAGCACAAAGAACTGAAAAAAATAAGTATTATTATTATTATCTCCTAAGATTGCTGAAGATGCTAAAACAGATAATGCATATATAATATAGTATAGTAATAACACAATACATGTTCAACATGTTGTTATTAATGTAACAAGAGGTATATACTAAAAGATATGACAGCACAAAGATCAGTCACCTAACCTACTTTTCATCAGGTTGAAAATCTGAGCTAAGTCTCAGTTAAGAAATAGAAGAATGGGGACTGGGCAGTAGCATATGGCACAAAGCACAAGGACCAGCTTAAGGATCCCAATTTGAGCCCCCAGCTACCCACCTGCAGGGGGGTCGCTTCACAAGCGGTGAAGCAGGTCTGCAGGTGTCTAGCTTTCTCTTTCCCTCTCTATCTCCCCTTCTCTCTCAATTTCTTTCTGTCCTATCCAACAACAACAGCTATAACAACAATAACAACCACAAGGGCAACAAACATGGGGAAAAAAATAGCCTCCAAGAGCAGTGGATTTGTAGCGCTGGCACCGAGCCCCAGTGATAACCCTGGAGGCAAAAAAAAAAAAAGTAGAAGGATTAAGGTAGGGGTAGGTAGCATAATGGTTATACAAAGAGACTCATGCCTGAGGCTTTGAAGTCCCAGGTTCAAACCCCCCTCCCTCAAATACATGCACCCACATACTTACCACCCATAAACCAGAGTTTCCTATTTTATTTATTTATTTTTTTACCAGTGCTCTGGTAAATAAATAAATAAAATAGAAGGACGAAGAAGTAAAAGGATTTATCCAGACAGAAAAGTAGACTCACGCTAAATTACAGAAACCAATGGTAAAGCATTTGCAGAAAGAGGATATTTGTTAATTAGGGGAGCTTCAAATAGTTTAATACAACAGTAAGTTGTGCAGATGAAAGACTGCCAGACATAAGATTGATTAAACATCACACAGGGCCTTCTAGGACACACTTAGAGGTTTGGACTCTATACAAAATGAAATGGGGAAGCACTAAAGAAAACTGAGTTTGACCACTGCAGGCAGACTTTTTCAGGTAAAAATAGAGGAAGAGACATCAGAGCACCAAAGTAGGTACACTAACCAGGTGAGCTATCTTGCCTGCCCAACCCTTAAGGGTTTTAAAATATCTTTGTGTCTGTAGAGTGTTTTACTAAATCGATGATCAAATAGAGGAAGTGAGTCTGAAAGTGGACAGGCCTGTTTAGAGAAGCATAATTCAGTAAAATATGATAAAGACATGAAACAAGACAATGACAAAGAAAAGACTGATTGAATAGTTATTTGGGAGCTACTGACAGGATTTGGTAACAGGTTATATTTGAGGGCTGAAGCAGAGGAAGGAAACTAGGATGGCACCTACCACCACCACTAGGTTTTATTGGTAAAGGTGTATTGACAGCTATGTTCCTGGTATTCATGTAAAGTCTAACAGGGAGAGGATAGTGACCAGTTTTAAAAACTAAGATGTTATAAAGGATTCCTTATAATTTGATTGAAATAGACTTGTTCCTTTTTTTTTCCCTTTGCTTCTTTCACCCTTTCTGCCCATTTTACCTTATAGCTACATTATTTCCCGTACTGTCGCTGTTTAACTTATAGACTACGATATTCTTTTTTTTTTTTATTGGGGAATTAATGTTTTACATTCAACAGTAAGTACAGTAGTTTGCACATGCATAACATTCCCCAGTTTCCCATATAATAATACAACCCCCACTAGGTAGACTACGATATTCTATACTGTCGCTGATTTATAGTACTCATAGTCATATTGAAGATATTTTAGAATAGCTCACACAATAAAAAAAAAAAAACCTGCTTGCCAGCTGCTCTCACAAAAATGCACTTGTTCTGAGATTAGATGAGTTTAGAGAATTGACCATTGGTGAAAGAGTTCACCAGTGTGAAATGTACAAAGACAAATAAATATAGAACAAATGTCAGTTAAGCAAGTCAGACACAAGAACTTACTTCACTCTTTAGACACAGTTTGTCAAATTTTGGCTATTTTGGCCCTTAAGTTACTTAAAATCTGTCCTACCTCCAACATAACTACCTTATTTCATGTAATTTTTATCACCTCAATTACTGTAGGAATCTTATTGATGTGATTAGTGCACTTGTCTCTAGCATTGTACTTTCTCCTCAGTCCAATCTAAGAGTAAGGTATTCTTTTTCCCAACTTAAAAAAAAAAAATCTGAGAATATTGTGCTTAAAATCTCTCAGTGACTCCCTGCTTCCCTCAGGGTTAAATCCAAGTAAAAAGAACAGCACAAGGTCCTTTAAGCTCTGACCCTGCCATCTCTCCAGTCACCCTGCTGCTCTCTTCCACCTAAACTCTGTGCTCCAGACCTTCTGCACCGCTTCAGCTTAGCTTCTTGATCATGTTCTGCCTCTCTTTTACAAATGAAGGATGCTTGAGGGAGAAGACCTGTGAGTTTTAGTATCTTTTAAAAATATATTGGGAGTTTTAATTTTTTTGAGGTGATCTTGGTTTACAAACATATGCTTTAGAGGCACAATTTCTCACCTCCTCAAAATGCACTACCGCATCATTCCCAAATCCCTCTATTAAAGTTCATTGGTTATTTCCCCATAACAGTATCTTCTTATAGACAAAACAGATATGCTTTTGGTCCAAAATGAAACTGAGTTGCAATTATACACAAATATTGCAAGCTTGCTTTTTTAAAATCATGTTTTACTTCACAGCCCAAGATGTGGCACCATGGATAGACTCTGAACTTACAGGTATGAGGGCCCAACTTTGATTCCCAGCACTGCATGTGCCAAGAAAAATGCTCTGGCTCTATCTCTCTCCTGTCCCTCAGTAATAAATGAGTAAAATGTATTTTTTAAATAAAATAAATTAAAAGAGGATGAAAGAACACAACTGCCTAAACAATGTTTTTACACTTAGGCTGTCAAATGTCCCTGTGAAAGCAAACACTTCCTAAATGAACACAGTTAATTCATTCCCAATGTTTCACTCACTCATCTGACTGGTGTTTTTGAGGACTGCTATGTATGAGGCATTGGATTTGGTTTGAAGCAGATGATGCAGAGGTGTAAAAGACAAACATAATGGTCTGCTCTCTGGGACCTTATAATCTAGCAGGAGAGACAAAACATAAACAAATAATGAAGTTACTATAAATTTTAAAATGTATAATTAAAGAAATGTTTTTAATGTTGTAATAAAGAGTAAGGGGGAAAAAAACCTATCTATGAAAGTATCCTATGGATAAAGAAAGTTGATGCTAAGGTCAGAAAGAGGTAGTCATACAAATATTATGTATATCTGAAGGATAGTCAGAGGGAGAGGAGCATTCTGGGCTCTAATCACCATGCTTCTAAACTAGATTAGCCTGATAACACTTTCTGGGATCTCAGGTGCAATATAAATAAGACAGATAGGGAAATATACATTTTTATTTACTAACAGAGTAAAACATTGACTCCAGACAAATCAGACAATCTCAGAGTAGTAAAATTCCCTCACATTCAACTATGACAATTAGTATATTATCTGTAACTGGTATCATGTGGTCAGTAATATATTCACTGCTATACTTTAGTTATCAAGACTCTCAAAGGAAGGTTTTTGCTAGGAAGGGAAATAATAGCAGTAGAGTTGGTCTCCCACATTTTGAGTCTCTAGATTGGTTCTCCAGCACCTCATGTGAGCAGCAGGAATTCCACAAGTGGTAGGGCAGTGCTCTGCACTCTCCTTTTCTCCCACTCTTTGTCATCATCTCATTCTAAAAAAAATAAGAAGGGGGCCAGGCAGTGGCACACCCACTTAAGCTCACATAGTACATAAGTGCAAGAACTAATTTAAGGATTGGGGTCCCAGCCCATGCTTGCCACCTGCAAGAAGATCACTTTACAAGTGGTGAAATGGGTCTGCAGTCTCTCAATTTCTCTGTCTATCCAATAAAAGGAAAAAATGGCCACCAGGAGCAATGGAGTCATAGTATGGGCACTGAGCCTCAGAGATAACCCTAGATGCAGATAGATAAATAAATAAATAAATAAATAAATAATAAATAAATAAATAAATAAGGAATAAGAGAAAAAAGAAAAAGTTGAACTGGGGAGGTGGCTCAGTGGTTTCCTAAATACATAAGATAGTCACTTAAAAACCCTCCAAGTGAAAGAGAGAGGCAGACTGGGAGTATGGACCGACCAGTCAATGTCCATGTTCAGCGGGTAAACAATTACAGAAGCCAGAACTTCCACCTTCTGCAACCCACAACGACCCTGGGTCCATGCTCCCAGAGGGATAGAGAATGGGAAAGCTCCTGTCCTATGGTTTTGTTAATTTATCCTTTCGTAAATAAAAAATAAATTAAAAAAAAAAACCCTCCAAGTGTACTTTGACTTCAGAGAGACAAGGAAAAGAATCTAGAAAGAAAGAAAGGGGGGATCTTCAGTGAAATGAATCCAATTACAAAGAAGACTAAGGCAAGTATAAACCTATGGAACTACATCAAATTAAAAAAGCTTCTGCACAGCAAAACAAAGAGACCCCTTACAGAATGGAAGAAAATCTTTACATGCCATACATCAGACAAGAGTTTAATAACCAAAATATATAAAGAGCTTGCCAAACTCAACAAGAAAACAAATAACCCCATCCAAAAATGGAGAGGGGAGAGGACATGGACAGAATATTCACCACAGAAGAGATCCAAAAGGCTGAAAAACACATGAAAAAATGCTTCAAGTCTTTGATTGTCAGAGAAATGCAAGTAAAAGCAACAATGAGATACCACTTCACTCCTGTGAGAATGTCATACATCAGAAAAGGTAGCAACAACAAATGTTGGAGAGGTTATGGGGTCAAAGGAAATCCTCCTACACTGCTGGTGGGAATGTAAATTGATCCAACCTCTGTGGAGAACAGTCTGGAGAACTCTCAGAAGGCTAGAAATGGACCTACCCTATGACCCTGCAATTCCTCTCCTGGGGCTGTATCCTAAGAAACCAACACACCCATCCAAAAAGATTTGTGTATACCTATGTTCATAACAGCACAATATGTAATAGCCAAAACCTGGAAGCAACCCAAGTGCCCAACAATAGATGAGTGGCTGAGCAAGTTGTGGTATATATACACAATGGAATACTACTCAGCTATTAAAAATGGTGACTTCACGGTTTTCAGTCCATCTTGGATGGAGCTTGAAAAATTCATGTTGAGTGAAATAAGTCAGAAACAGAAGGATGAATATGGGATGATCTCACTCTCAGGCAGAAGTTGAAAAACAAGATCAGAAGAGAAAACACAAGTAGAACCTGAACTGGAGTTGGTGTATTACACCAAAGCAAAAGACTCTGGGGTGTTTGTGGTGGAGGGGGGAGAGTATAGGTCCAAAAAGGATGACAGAGGACCTAGTGAGGGTTGTATTATTATGTGGAAAACTGGGGAATGTTATGCATGTACAAACTATTATATTTACTGTTGACTGTAAAACATTAACCCCTCAATAAAGAAATTTTTAAAAATAAAAAAAAATAAAAAAAAAAAAAGAAAGAAAGGGGGGAAAGGGAGAAGGGAAGAAAGAAAAAAAAAGAAAGAAAGAAAGAAAGACAGAAAGACAGGGAAATTTTCACCCAGGAATGCTATGATAATATTAAGTTTAGGGAACATGCTCTATAGTGAATAAACAATAACAATTAGCTTTGCACACCTGCTTGTGCCAGAGCACTAAAATCATCTATATTGGTCACAGCTATCTTTCAAGGTAGGTCTTACTACTTCTGAAAGGTAGATAGAATAAAATGGATCCAGAAAGTTTAACAATGTAAATAAGACCTTACAGTTATTAACTAGTAACAAAATGTTTCAAGTTAAAATTAAGCTGGCACATTATACTTGCTTCTACTACTTCTGTATGTATCACATATTACAATTAGCTCATTATCAAAATATATATCAAAGGGAAATTGCATAATGATAATGCAAAAAAACCCAACTTTCATGACTAAGCTCATGAAGTCCAAGATTTAATTCCAGCACTACCATAAACAAGAGCTAAACAGTGCTCTGAGTTCTCTCCCTCCCTCCCTTTCTTTTTCCTTTCCCTATCCCTCATTAAAAATAAAATAAATATAAAAATAAAATATATAGCTAAAAGGAAATTGTATGCAAGTGTGCTAGTTACTTCAAAATACAGAATATACATAGAAAAATTATCAGATACTTTTTCAGGAGATGTCAATTTTTAGAATTCATTTTTAATCCTCATATACTATAGGTTTCCAATAGTCATTGTTTACATGTACAATAATCATTTAAGTCTTCATGATTAGATTATCTTCAAAATTCATTTATACACATATATACACAATACATATATTATACAATTTACTTTTATGTGCTTAATATTTCTGTAAGACTTACAATCAACTACAACTGTAGTTGCCTCAAGGCAGGAATTAGATTAGAAACTTTGCACCATAACATTAACTATTAAATAAGGAAGTTTATAGATCAACTTTGGAATGTATTTTAACAATTAAATTATTTTTTATTCAAAACTATTCACCTATATGTTAATTTTTAATTTTTTAAAAAGATTTTTAAGTTTTATTTATTTAACTTGATAGGACAGAGAGAAATTGAGAGGAAAGGGGAGAGAACAGAGAAACACCTGCAGACCTACTTCACCACCTGTGAAGCTTCCCCCCTGCAGATGGGGGCCATGGGTTTGAACCCAGGTCCTTGCACATGATAATATGTGCACTTAACCAGTTATGCCACTGCCTGGCCCTTATTCACCTATATTTGAAATATAAGTTAAATGATTGCCTTAAGTTGTCATGGATATTTTTAGTAGTCTTACTCTACTTGGGGAACAAATTATCCTCCTTAACATTAATAAAAAACATCTAAATTGAGAGTGGAAAGACATTAAGAAACACATAACTTCTCTAATTTGTTTTATGAAAACCAACCTGAAAGAGTTTGGAATGCACATTTAAAAAAATAAATTAAAAACCTCAATAAAAGTGTATTGAATAAGGAGTCAGATGACTCAGCAGGTAAAGCACACCTTGGCTTTCATGGGGCTCAGGAACCTTATGGGAACACACTGGACAGCACCAAAGGAACTCCATGGGTAACAGGAGGAGTGGTACTTCGGTGTCTTTCTCTTCCTAAATAGAAAGCAAAAAACTGATCCATGGAGGTGATTCAGCAGTATCACATATGAGCAAGGCCTGGATGAAATTCCCAGCACTACACTAAGTAAGAAAGATGTACTGAAGGAATGTTTTTCTGCACACTTCTGTGTTTCACAATACAAAACACACACATGCAAGAACATACAAACTCATTAAATCATACTTTTCTTTAAATTAAAAAAAAGATGAATATATAATAATGAAAATAGCTCTAGGGCCAGGAAGAAGGGAGGTACTTCAGCAAGTAGAAAGTATGACTTGCAGACATAAACACATCTTCCACACAGGACACTGCTACTCTGGCTTCTCTCTCTCTCCTTCTCTCTCTCTCTCTCTCTCTCTCCTTTTCTCTCTCTCTCTCTCTCTCTCTCTCTCTCTCATAAACACAATAAATAAATGATTCTTGGGCTTTGAGAAAATATGATGGTTAGGACAAGAAAATAGCCCACCCTGTAGAGCACATGCCTTACCATGCATAAAGTCCTCAGTTTCAGTCCCAGTACCACATGGGAGAACTGTTCATGGCACCAGAATATCCACAGACAGTAGAATGTTGCTATAGTATCTTTCCTTCACCTTCGCTATCTCTCCCTCTCCCTCTCCCTCTCCCTCTTTCCCTCTCCCTCTATCTTTGAAATAAAAGAATGAGAAAATAAGGCAGTGACATATCTGAAAAAGTACACACAACACAGTGTCGAGGACCTGGATTCAAGCCCCTGGTAACCATCTACGGAGGGAAGCAGTGAAGCAGTGCTACAGTTGTCTCTCTTCTCTCTCCCTCTCTCCTCTTCCCTCTCAAGTTCTATCTCTATCAAAAAAGAATTTCAGGGGCTGGGTGGTGGTGCTCCAGATAAAAAGTACATGTTACAATGCCCAAGGGCCCATTCCCCACCTGCAGAAGGGAAGCTTTACAAGAGGTGAAACAGTGCTGCACTGTTTCTTTCCCCCTCTATCTCCCCCTTCCATCCCAATTACTCTCTGTCTTATGAAATACAAGAATAAAAAAATTAAGCAAAAAAAAAAAAAACAGGATTTTTAAAAAGTAAAAAAAAGGGGCCAGGTGGTGGCGCACCTGGTTGAGTGCACATGTTATAATGCACAAGGACCCAGATTCGAGCCCCTGGTCCCCACCTTCAGGGGGAAAGCTTTGCAAGTGGTGAAGCAGGGTTGCAGGTGTCTCTCTTTCTCTCTCCCTCTCTATCTCCCCCTACACTCTCGATTTCTGACTGTCTCTATCCAATAAATAAAAATAATAAAAAAAAATTTTTAAGTAAGAAAAAATGGCCACTGGGAGGGGAGCAGTGGCTTCTCAGTACAGGCACCACGTTTCAGCAAAAGCCCTGGTGAAAAATAAATTAAAAAACAAAACAAAACAAACAAAAAACCTCAAGAGCAGTGTAACCTCATGTGTGTGAGGCCCCAGTACTGCCCTAGCTAGAATTTTTATAACACTAGAATTTTGGTGTTGGATGTGATGAGGTACATAAACAGCGTGTGTAACTATATTCCTAAATTTCATAAGTGATGCAGACCAAAAAAAAGTCAATTAAACTATAATCAGGACTGGAAACTAGTAGCTCACAATTCTTGCATGTGAAAGATGCCAGGCTCAATCTGGGCACCAGCAGTGAATGGCCAGAGCTGAGCAGTGCTCTGGTCAAAAAAGAAGAAACAGCAACAAAAATAGATGACAGTTTCAAAAGTCTGAAAAGACATTAATCAATAAACGGACATAGTTAGACTTTACTGATAGACTGAGTTATCCAAATTACAATTGTTATAGGAATTAATGTAAGAATTTAAGAAGTAATTTCTCACCAGGGATCTACTGAGAGATAAAAATGCTCCCAAAATTCTACTGTCTCACATGACAAATGATATTATTTAATAGTGATGGGAAACCTCCTCATTATGTGTATATTCAGCCAGACTTTGAAAAGATGATTAATAATTAAAATAGTTTTTAATTATGGTAGTAATCTCAAAATGGTTTTTTTCTATTTTTTTTCTTTATTGGGGGATTAATGGTTTACAATCAACAGTAAAATACAGTTGTTTCTACATGTGTAACATTTCTCAGTTTTCCACATAACAATTCGACCCCCCAGGTCCTCCTCTGCTACCATGTTCCAGGACCTGAACTCTCCCCCACCCCCCGCCCCATAGTCTTTTACTTTGGTGGAATACACTAAACCCAGTCAAGTTCTGCTTTGTGTTTTCTTATGTTTCAACTTCATTATTATTATTATTATTATTATTATTATTATTATTATTATTATTGGTGGTTTAGTAGTAATGATAAAAAAATTGTGGGATACGAGGGGTTCAATTCATACAATTCCCACAACCAGACTGCCATATCCCATCCCATCCATTGGAAACTTCCCTATTCTTTATCCCTCTTAGGGTATGGACCAAAGATCTCTATGAGGCACAAAGGTGGGAGTTCTGGCTTCTGTAATTGTTTCTCTGATGGACATGGGCATCAGTAGGTGGATCCATACCCCCAGCCTGTTCCTATCTTTCCCTAGTGGGACAGGGCTCTGGAGAGGTGGGGTTCTAGGACACGTTGGTGAGGTCGTCTATCCAAGGAAGGCAGGTTGGAGTCATGGTAGTATTTTTCAACTTCTGAGTGAGATCATCTTATATTCATTGTTCTCTTGTCTCAAAATATTTTGATCACTCACCTCTCATTAAAAATATCTCAGGCATGCACCTCTTAGTCATACATATCTATAAATTATATACATTAATATTATCAGCCTATATG
Organism: Erinaceus europaeus; assembly: GCF_950295315.1. Lineage (NCBI taxonomy): Eukaryota > Metazoa > Chordata > Mammalia > Eulipotyphla > Erinaceidae > Erinaceus > Erinaceus europaeus. The sequence continues at coordinate 140,344,929 of NC_080162.1, forward strand.
TCAAATATTAGTAAACTTCAATTTATCATTTGCAAGCAGAAATGTAAATATGTTTTAATATGCTCTTCCTATACTCTAATCTTGTGGTGCCCTTGGAGATGAATACTCTACTCTATATGAATACTTCATGTAAATATTGTAACTCACAAGGATACAAAATGTTTTCATTCAATATTTCCGTTTTTTCACACACTCCACTCACTTTTCAAGTAACTGTTAAAAGGCAGTAGACATGAATTTGAATTATGGTTTATTTATCTCTGCCCATGACTTTTCAGGATGTAAGTTAGCATGCAATTAAAAAGAAATAAGAATAGTGTAGTCATAACTAGAAAAATGACCTAAAACTTAGTAGGAAATTATACTCATTAAAAATATTAATATTCTTCTTATATACTATATACTTCATACCTAATGCTGACAAATTAATATTTTAGGCCAGGCGGTGGCACACCAGATTAAGCACATAGTACGAAGCACAAGGATTCATTCATTCAAGGATCCCAGTTCGAACAACACCCCCCCCCCAGCTCCCAGCAGCATGGGGGGGGGATGTACTTCAGAAGGGGTGAAGCAGGTCTGCAGGTGTCTATCCTTCTCTCTCCCTCTCTACCCTCCTCTTTTCTCTCAATTTTTCTCTAATTCTCTGTCTTATCTAATAATAATAACATTTTAAATACTTCAAAACAATTTGTCTCCTATTATGATAACTAAATTACAGTTTATTCTTTTGCTGGCTTAGTTTTATTTTATTTCAAGGTATTTTTAAAGAATGGTTAGAATTAAATGTGCAAATATATTATGCTTTAACTTGCAAATAACTTATTTTCTATATATTTATTTATTATTGGATAGAGACAGAGGGAAATTGAGAAGGGAGGGGGAGATAAAGAGGGAAAGAGACAGAGAGACACCTGCAGCCCTGCTTCACCACTCATGAAACTTTCCCCCTGAAAGTGGGGACCAGGGACTTGAACCTGGGTCCTTGTGCACTGTAATGTGTACACTTAACCAGGTGCACTACCACCTGGCCCCAATAACTTCTTTTGTTTCTTTTTTCTTTAAAGTTTTTAAAAAGTATTTATTTATCTATTATTGGATAGAGATAAAGAGAAATTGACAGGGGAGGGGAGATAAAGAGTGAGAGAGATAGAGAGACACCTGGAGCACTGCTTCACCATTCATGAAGCTTTCTCTGTGCAGGTGGGGACCAGGGGTTTGAACCTCCATCCTCGCACACTATAATGTGTGTGCTTATCCAGGTGTGCCACTGCCTGGCCCCTCCAATAACTTCTTTTCTAAATGAAAAAAAAAAATTCTGATCTATGTCAACCATTTTGAAGTTCTACCCTTAGGTAGGTTTTACCTAAGACTAATGTAAAAATGCAAATAGATTTTTAAGATAAAAAACAGATTTCTTTCACCAATTTCATAGTTAATTATGGAATATTTCACATGAATATATGTAGTTTCTACCTGTCATACTAATAAGAATTACAACAATAATTTCTTGCATAAAAATGTAATATATATAACATATATACATATATATATGTAAGCTACAATACTGTCACAAGATACTCTTCATTTTGAGTAGTTCACAATTCAGTGTCCAGAAGTTCAGTTTAATTTAGTTACTACTGATCAACAAATTTAGAACTGTAGTGAGCAACTACAATAGTCTAGGATAAGGCATATAACATTAAAATAAGTGGGTGAAGGAAATGAAACAGTTTTTTTTTTCTTTTTCGTCTGTTTACCCAAGTACTACTCGGTTCTGGCTTATAGTAGTACTCCTGATTGAACCTGGGGGCTCAGAGTCTCAGGCATGAAAGTGATCTGCATTACTATTATGCTGTCTCCCGAATCCTGAAACTACATTTCTTTGAGCATCATGTTGGAATCACTGATTTTATAGCAGGCATAGCAATATATATATACTTAAATATATATATATATATATATATATATATACTTAAATATATATATATATATATATATATATACTTAAATATCAAGTCATAAGTCATCAAAAGCTTGGCACTGTTAAGACAAATAGTAAAGTCAAGAAAAGTTAGAACTGTGCTCAAAAAGCTTTTAAAAATGCTCTAAAGAGAATGAAATCCAGACATTTGCAAGAAAATGGATGGACATTGAAGGTGAAATAACTTTGACACACAGAGAAAAATACCTTATGATCACACATGTGATATTAAAAAAAAGAAAGGAAGGAAGAGAATGGAAGAAAGAAGGAAAGAAAGAAAGAGACAAAAAAGGGGGGGGGGGAAGGAAATCCAAACTTAAGATACACAGAATAGACAAGTTTTTGCCAGAAGTACTGGGGTGAAGATCTGACAAGGGTAAAGGGAGTCAAGAACTTCCAAATACAGAAATGTTATAGGATCTAATGTCTAATAGCATGGTAACTACAATTAATAATAACTGCATTGTCTATTTGGAATTTGTTAACAGGACAGATCTTAAAACTACTCATCACAAGAAAAAAATGTAACTATGCATGGTGATGGATACTAACTAAACTTATGATCATTTAACAATACATACAAATATGACATTTTTGCTGTATGATTACATGCCAATCATACCTCAATAAAAATAATGTTTTGCTATATTGTACAGAGTGTTCAGAGAGCTCTACTACTAGCTGATCACAGTTTCATGGCTCTTTTTCAAGAACAGTGAATTTGATTGCTTCTGTGTAAAATTGACTTTATTCTTATAGCAGCGTGGCAAAAACCTATTTGGCTCACTTCACTCGTTACTCATTCAATAAACATTTACTGAGCACCCACTCTAAGCCATACACTAGCTAAGTGACAAAAAAATACAGTAGGTTGGGCTTTTTGACTGCTAATTTTTTTAATAATTATAATTTTCTTTCATTTGGTATTGCTTAAGAGGGCAAGCATAGTAGGAAAAAAGTAAATGTTTTTACTCATGTCCCAACAACTCTATTTACCATCTACTATAAACCATTAATCCTCCCTACAAAAAATTAAAAGGTAATATTCATCAAGCATAAGAAAATAAACCTAACTTGAACATTTGTTAAAAAAAAATAATGCTTTGCTATTCTATCAGTTGGAATAAATTAATGAATGAATATTAATAAAATAATAAATGAAATTAATTTTTTTTTTTTTCACTTCCCAAGCCTACTAACAAATCACGTTTCCACACAAGTATTGAAACTTTGAAAGTAGCTTTGAAAGAGCAATTCATAATTCCAGGTAATATAAGAAAAAATACATTTGCTTTCTTAGCCCTTCAATATTTTTTGAGAAAGTGTTTATCTCAAACATGCAGGTAATTAATATGCTTACTGCCATAGATTACTCATAGTGGCATTTTATTAAAATGTGAAAAGTTGTCTATACACACTACTGTATCCATCTGAGTGCATTAAAGTGTACTGAATTCAACAACCTCTTCTTAGCACCCGATGAAATATCAGTTCTTACCACGATTAAACATCCACGTGGTAGTACTTATATACAGGAACTCTACTATTTAATCTTTGCATGTATTTAGAACATATGGAAATATATATATGGAAACACAGTCAGCATTCATTCCATCTTTGGAGATGAACTATGTCTGGGAAACTTAGGTGAATAATTCAAGTAAAAAAACTGGGGGTGGGGGCAGGCGGTGGAGCAGCTGGTTTAATGCACAATTTACAAGGCTCAAAGACCCAGGCTCAAGCCTCTGCGAGGGAGGGAGGGCCTTTACGAGTGGTGAAGCAGGGCTACAGGTGTCTCTCTGTCTCTTTCCCTATATCTCACCCTCTCTTCTCAATGTCTCTCTGTCTCCATCCAATAATAAGTAACTAAATTTTTTTTTTTTTATGAAAAGGAGCTGGTTGGTGGCGCTCCTGGTTAAGCGCACCCATTACTGTGTGCAAGGACCAGGGTTTACGCCCCTGGTCCCCCACCTGCGGGGGTGGGGGGAAGAAAGCTTCAGGAATGGTGAAGCAGGGCTGCAGGTGTCTCTCTGTCTCTTTCCTTCGATCTTCTCCTCCCTTCTTAATGTCTCTGTCTCTATGCAATAATAAATAAATTTTTTAAAGTTTATTTAAAAAAGGAAAGGTTGCATGCCCATCTTACGAGCCATCTTTTCAGCACAAAACATTGCGCTGTGAGCCTGGAGAAATATAAATACATAAATAAGCCTTTGGATTCAGGGGACAATGGTGGAGTCACGGGTACAGCCGGCCCGAGCGGACAGTTCCACGGTGCTGAAGTTCCCCCGGGGCGGGTCCCCGCCGCCGCCGCCGCCGCCGCCGCCGCCGCCGCCGCCGCCGCCGGCACCGGCACCGGCACCGGCACCGGCACCGGCACCCCGAGCACAACCACCAGCACACACAACTCCACCAGGTAGGGGACGACACACACACACACACAGAGTCTTTTTTCAGGATTCAACACATTTCCGAGTTGCAAATAGCACTGCAGGATGCACCCGTCGTAGAAAAGAGGGAGTCGGGTGGGGGGGGTGAACATGGCGGCGGCCGCACACCCACCACCAGGACGCTGCCTCGCTCGGGCCCCTTCGCCCTCCGTGCCGGCCGCCCCCTGCCTCCACCACGACAGTGGCCACTCTGCTGTCGCCTGTGCTGGAGGCAGAGGCGCAGGGTGGGTGGGGGGCACCTAAAGGTGCCCACAGCCCGCCCGCGCGGGTGCCGGCCCGGGGTGCACCTGTGCGCGGCCATATTGGATCCCGTGTCCCGGAGTCCGCGCGGGGGCGGCGGGGACGGACAGGCCACCGGCCAAGCCTGGGTTCGGTCCCTGCCTCCCCAATGGACCCTCGGGAGAAGCCGGAAGGACCCCAGGGAGGGGGGCAAGGGGGCTACACGCCCCTCCCGCAGGGACCCTGGACAGACACACAGACGCGAACGGACCGCGGACCTCGTGGACCCCGTGGCGCCGCGAGCAGAAAGATGGAGCCGGGTCCTTACTTGAGTACAGACTGCTCCTTCTCCTCTTCCTTCTTCTGCCGGTCCATGACGGCCAGGATGATCCTCCGCTCCTCGTCCGTGAGGTGGCTGAGGTCGGGCAGCTCAGGCTGCACAGGCGGCGGCGGGGCGGCGGGGCGGCCCCGCGGCGCGCCCGGAGCCGACATGTTTGGCGGAGCCGCGCCGCCGCCCCGGAGAAGCAGGGAGGCGACTCCGCCGGGGACTGCGGCGACTGGGGCAGCCTCCGGCGCCGGGGCAAATGCATACAAAGCAATGGCCCTCGATCCGAGGCCACAGCCCCCCAGCGGCCCCGAGGGAAAAAAATGAAAAAGCGAAGGGGGACGGGAAGCGCGCTCGGGCGAACGTGTCTGGTCCCCGCGGCGCCAGAGGCTGAAGTGACCGGAGCTGGAGCGCGTCGCGCGGCTGGCGGGGCAGAGGCGGCGGGGACGCCCCGGGACTGAGGTGACCGGAGCGGGAGCGCGTCCCGGCTGCGAGCGCCTGGAGGCGGCGTGCTGAGGGGGAGAAGGAAGGGAGGCCGCCGCCGCCAAGGTTTCTCAGAAAGCCGCCCCTGGGACGCGTCCCTGGGCTCCCCCGGGTGCAGCGGAGGGAGGAGTGGCCGCAGAGGCGGGGGTCTCCGCGGCGACCCAAACCCAGATCCCCCGGGGCTCCAAAGACGTCGTGGGATCCGATGCCCCGCGCTCGCCTCCTCAAGCGCCCGCCGTGTGTGCGTACGTGTGTGTGTGTGTGTGTGTGTGTGTGTGTGTGTGTGTGTGTGTGTGTGTGTGTCTGAGAGAGAAAGAGAAACAGAGAGAGAGAGAGAGTGTGTGTGTGTGTGAGAGAGAGAGAGAGAGAGAGAAACAGAGAGTGTGTGAGGCAGGGGGGGCTGAGGGGGGCTCCCCTCCGTCGCTGGCCCGGGGGTCCGCCCAGTAGGTGCAGAGGGCCCGCGCCTCCTCCGCCTGTCGCGCTCCACCTGCGGGGGCCCGACGGCCGCCCCTCCCGCCAGCTGGAGCCGGAGCCGCGGGCCCGGACCGGGGCCGGGCGGGGCGGGGCGGGGCGGGGCGGGGACACCCGCGGGGGCAGCGGGCGCCTCGGAAGGAGGGCGGGAGGCTGGTCTTCAGGGGCGGAGTCATGCGGGAGGAGGTGGGGGGATCTGGATTGAAGGTTCAGGACTATGGGGGTGTCGGGGTCAGGTCTGGAGATTGGAGCGCCCCAGGTTGCAGAAAGGGAGAAACTAGGGTGCGGGGCTGCACAGGTCGTCGAACCACAGGTTAAGAGATTACGGGGGTGGGGGGGCGGGCTCCGGGGATGTCTAGGCCTGGTGGTAATGGGCGGGCTGCTAGGAGTCACCTAAGGGTGCAGAAGGGGAAGATGGGACAGACTGGGAGCGCAGTTTTGTGGGGACCGTCGGGGGCGGGGTGGGATGACCGTGTTCTGGGAGGGGGGGGCCAGGGCTACCGGGAGGTCTGCGCTGGGGCTCCGGTGGGTCTGAGAAGCTGCAAAGGCTGCAAGGAGCCGGGACTAAGCGACACCCTGTAGGTGTCGGCGAGCCGAGGACTGTCTGGCTGTTTGGGGGTCCAGGCCCATAGACTGCAGGCCGAGAAGCAAGAAGCAGAGAGACGATGGGAGATGCGTGAGAGTCTGGGTAGCGGCTTCAGCCAAGGCGTGCACCAAAAACAAGCTCCTGGAGAACAGCTGCAGGTGGGGGGAGGGAGCCTCCTGCACCTCCTGGGTGGGGGCCAGGTGGAGAAGAGACCTGCCCAAGTGGACCCCCTTGCAGGAGGGTCGCCTGGGAGCACCCTCTTCTGCCAGCGCTGTGAAAGAGTCTGTGTGTATATACATATATCTATATCTGCATATATGTACAAGACTGTGTACACGTCTATCAGCGTATATGTGCAAGACTGTGTGCACGTTCACGCGCGTCTTTGTATATGTACAAACCAGCCTTCCACATTCGTGCTGTTTTTTACCAGGCTCGGTTGTGGTCTGATGAGTAGTATAAAGCCTTTGGGAGTTATATTATATTTACCCTCTTGGAGTGTAGTAAGCTGTCTCCCTCTTCCCTTTGTTCCCCAGGTACAGACTAGCTCCAATTTAATAGAGCAGGGGACAGACAAAGCACACCTGGGAATCTCTTGTGATTTCTAAGCTTAACTGTCTGTTTCTTTTCTCCCATTCTTTATTATCTAGAAGGTGAGAGAGAAACATTTACTTAAGTGCTATTTTTATTATTTAAATGTGTGTGTGTGCATGTATCACTTGCTTCAAACCAAACTGATTTTCTTTTTTTTTATTGTGAACTTTTTTAATTTTGTTAGTGATTTAGTATTGATTTACCAAATTATAAGGTAACAAGGCCATAATTTCACATTGTTCCCACCACCAGACTGATTTTCCAAATAACTGTTTTCATGTATTTGGAGAAGTAAGACCTATGAATCCTAATTTACTTAATTTTGTTTTAGAGTTAGAGAATTTTTTTTGTAGATATTTAATCCAACCCCATCATCCTCTGGAACTTGGGGAACTGAAATCAAACTGCCAGGAAATATGGTGATGCTGGGAATGCCTACATATTTATATTTCAGTTTGAACCTACATGTTTGCATTACAGTTCGAAAGCACTATAGTTTTCAATCCTGACTGCAGTAAAATTACCTGAGTCACTTTTTAAAAATACTGCCTGGATTCCAGCTGGAAAAATAGATCCTTTGGATAGGATTTTTCACACGCTACACGTTTGAGCCGACCCCTGCCACAATGAAGGAAACGTGGATGCTGTAATATCTTTGTCTGTTTTTGTTGTTGTTTTACCAGAACACTACTCAGCTCTGGTTCATGGTGGTGCTAGGGATTGAATCTGGGGCCTCTGATGCTTCAAGCACAAAAGGCTTTTTTGTATTACCATTGTGCTATCTCCCCAGACCCTACTCTTGCTATCTGAAGGGGGGGGGGAGTGAAGCCCTACTGATGACAAACCAAAAAGCTAATTATTAAATAAAATGATACCTGAGTTCAACCTTAAATCAAATGAAAAAGATCTCTAGAATAAGGACCCTAAACTTAGCTATAAAAGTACCCCCAAGTGATTAATGCATAGCCAACATTAGGAACTATAGTGTATGCTCTGCAAAACAAAAAAAGTAAGTGAGGAGGGACTAGAAAGTATAAAACAAACAAAAAAACAGTCCTAGAAAGACTGAAATTTTTTTAACCTTAGATTCAAATGTTATAATTTTCTTTCCTCTCTTCTGCAATGACAGGTACCAGTAAATACATGTGTGTGTGTGTGTGTGTGTGTGTGTGTGTGTGTGTGTGACTTTAGCCTAGGAAATCCTAAGTATCACTAAAATACATTAAGACTCTTTTAAAAAAGAAAGTAGTGGAACTGAAAATAAAAGGATAGTGGAACATTCTACCTTAAGCAACTACTTCCAAACCAAATTTGAAGAAATAACACACCACTCACTCAGCTATTACACCAAGCAGAGACAGAAATCTGCATATGCAAAGTACTCGGAGGCTGAAATTCTGAGGCTAAAATAACTCGGTTATTTTGAGTACTTAAAATGTGAACTAAAAATTGGTGGTTCAAGTTAAACAAATGTGACTTCCTCTACTGTAAATACACACATCATGGGCCCTACACTGTTTTCTGTCAGTCACATGCTTAGCTCCTGCACCTGTGTGGCCCTGTACCCCTTCTTCTCTCAACTGGGAGACAGTGCTAGCATAGAAAATGTAATGCTCATGTGCAGTATCCCTGGGACTCCTTGCTTTTTGCAAAATTGAAGCAGATGTGAGTAGGCTTACTGTTTTTATGTTTCTTTTCTACAACTACATGTGTTTTTACTATTATAGGGAATCCTTAGGAATAGATGTGTTTTAAAATCCTACTTCACCCTAATTCATACACTTTTTCAAAAAAAAAATTAGTATGTATGTATGTCACATGGGATTTTATTTATTTATTTTAATATTTATTTATTCATTCCCTTTTGTTGTCCTTGTTGTTTTATTGTAGTAGTTATTATTGTTGTTGTTATTGATGTTGTTGTTGGATAGCACAGAGAGAAATGGAGAGAGGAGGGGAAGACAGAGAGGGAGAAAGAAAGATAGACACCTGCAGACCTGCTTCACCACTTGGGAAGTGACTCCCCTGCAGGTGAGGCTCGAACCAGGATCCTTAAGCTGGTCCTTGTGCTTTGCACCACGTGTGCTTAACCCACTGTGCTACTGCCCGACTCCCAGAATTTTATTTTTTAAATATTTTTTTATTAGTGGATAGAGACAAATTCAGAGAGGAGGAGGATAGAGATAGACACCTGCAACCCTACTCCACCACTCATGAAGCTTTCCTCCTACAGGTGGACTTGAACCCAGGTCCTTGTTCACTGTAATGTGTATGCTTAACTAGATGCACCACCAGCTGGCCCCAATCACATGTAATTTTAGATGAGCTACTTATGCTAGGGAGACAGCATAATGATTGTGCAAAGAGACTTACTCCTGAGCCTCCAAAGTCCCAGGTTCAATTTCCAGCACCATCATAAACCAGAGCTGAGCAGTGCTCTGATAAAGAAAAAAAAAAGTAGTATCCCCAATTTAACATAAACTGAAGTAAAAAGAAAAAAAATCTGCTTACAAGTACGATCTTTTGATCTTACTACAATATGAATCTGAAAGGTGTTTTGTTTGTTCTGGTTTCATGTTTTCCTTAAAGTGGTTGCCACATCCCAGTATATCCTGTTTGACACTGTTTTACTTAGGCATGTACCCCAAATATGTGAATACATTTCAAGTTAAGTTAAAACCGGAAGGTACTTATGTAACTTTAGAAATAACTGATCATCTTTATCATTGAATTTATGAGATCATATTTAACAGATCACAGTAATTCCATAGAGCAAATCCTATCTTAAATCCCTTCACAAAAATTTGCAAAGTCTGTAAGTCTTCGGATTTTCATTTTTGTCTGTGATTCAGAGTACCTGCTTGAGTGTATCAGGAGATACCTCACTTGGAAGGACTTGCAAGCCTTAGGCTCCCAGATCAATCTCCAGCAACACTGGTAGTGCCTGGATTCTCTCCTCTCACACATACAAAATCATGTATTTATTCCCTTTTGCATTGTCACAACCTTCCTCTCAGTCAGTTACCTTCTTAATCTTCTCCACCAGATGTTCATGCTTCCTTTCTCCTCCCAACTGATTGCCCCAGGCTATCTTAGCACTGTACATACCTTACTTACAGATTGCATTTGTCATCCTGTGTTGTAGACATTTATATCCTCTTCTGTCTCCTCTACTAGACCATAGATTCTTTAAGTATAAGGAATGTATCCTGCACTCCAGTTTCCCCAGGGGCTATCAAAATGTCTCATGTTACAAGAACTCAATAAATATATCCTGCACAATTATATGAGCAGTCACAAAGTAATGAAAAAAATTTTATGGAGTATTAAAGAGAGGCAGGGAGTTGTAGCAAGAGATGAAATTGGACAAATAGGCTGTGGTGAGATAATGCTACAAATTTATATGCTATACTAAAGACTGTGAACTTGTCCTATAGCTACTAGACAAGAAGTGGCATATCCTAGCCAATGAACTGACTCAGTCAGCTTTATCTTTCAAGATAACCTTCAGTTTCTTATCCATATCCAAATCACCTGCTAGGAGAATTACTGAAAAGATACGATACATGTATAATATTTTAAACCTGGAGACAAACAGCAGAATTTCTGGTTTCCTGTCTTCAGAATTTATTTTTCTGGCTATTTTGCTCAGTAGAATATAACAGCATGACAATGAGGCCAAGGTCATGGTTTAAATCCCAGAGTGAGTCAGTCAGTGCAGTGGCGTGGCCACAGCTGACTGTTAATCTTTGCCAGTTGTCAGATGACAACATGCTATTTCTTGACCAGAAACTGGATGGAAGAATACAACTAATTGATTCATCAAAAGTTAATCAGCATTATTGGAGAAGTAACTCCAAGGTATATATACTGTAGTTTTTAATTTAAATAACTTTCATATTAGTGATAATAAAAAGAGCACTTTGGGCTGGTGGTGGCACACACCCTGTTGAATGAAAACAATACTATGCTCAAGGACCTGAGTTCAAGCCCCTGACCCTCACCTGCAGTGGGAAAGCTTCACAAGCAGTGAAGGTGTGAGGCTGTGAAAGAGACACTGCAGGTGTCTTCCCCTCCCACCTTCACTCACCTCTTCCCCTACCTTCTTCTTCTTCCACTCTCTCTCTATCTCTCCCTCTACTCTCAATTTCTCTCTGTCCTATCAAATAAAATTGGAAAAAAAGGGGGGGGTGAATCGACCCAAGGAGTAGTGGATTCATAATGCCAGCACCAAGACCCAACAATAACCCAGATGGCAATTAGAAAAGAAAAGAATATCATCAGAGACAGACTATATTATTTGTTCCTAGAAAAAGAGAGTTTAATTATCATGTTTTGAGGCTAAGAACTAATGGAAATTTTAGTGATACTTAGGCAGGTAAGTTTTATTGCTTTTTTGTGTTTAGCAATATGAGAAATTATTTCTTAATTATTATGTCATAAAACCAATAGGGCTATTTATATTTGAAGGATCTGGAAAAATCATATTCTAATTATCTTTAATTTACAGCATTATAAAATTAGTTCTAGTTTTACTTGCTCTTAGGAATCAGTGAGCACATATTTACAGTGGAATTGGATAATATTAAAGGTTGGAACATATAATTAATGTTACTATTTTCTTAATTACATATTCATCTGAACTTTAACTCTGACCACCTACAGAATTTTTTTAAGAAAAAAGATAAAAGGGCAGGGGTATATAGCAGAATGGTTATGCAAAGAGACACTTATGTTCCAAAGTCCCAAGTTCAATCCCTCACACCACCATAAGCCAGAGTTGAGCAGTGCTCTGGTAAGAAGAGAAAATAAAAAACTTCTCACTCTCCCCCTCTCAATTTCTCTCTGTCTCTATCCAATAATAAATAAATAAAAAGGTTTAAAAAATAAATTTTAAAAAAATTTAGTATCATTCCATTTTATGGGAAACATCATAGTCTGAAAGGATTTGCCTAAGAGAGGAAATTTAATTTCAAGAATTTTTCAAATCTGGGTTTCCTGGCTTCCTGTCCAGAACACTTTCACTGAAGTGACTGTAATTTAATAGACATCATCATAAAATAGTTCTATTTAGTCCAACCTATTCCCTAACTATCATACTTAAAATATGAAGAAGAAGGAGGAGGAGGAAGGAGAAGAAAAGAAGAACAGATACTAATGTTTAGTTAAGATGATTATGTGTTCTAGTTTGTCTTACACTATCCTGGTTTGCCACGGATAATACTTGTTTAATTTGTTAAGTACAATTACTAATAACAACTCCTATCACTCTCAAAAGTTTCCTAGCACCTACCCTGTGGCCCTGCAATTCCTCTCCTGGGGATATATCCTAAGGAACTAAGCACACCCATCCAAAAATATCCTTGTATACCTATGTTCATAGCCGCACAATTTAAAATACCCCAAATCTGGAAGCAACCCAGTTGTCCAACAACAAATGAGTGGCTGAGTAAGTTGTGATATATATATGCAATGGAATACTACTCAGCTGTTAAAAATTATGAATTCATCTTCTTCACCCCATCTTGGATGGAGCTTGAAGGAATCATGTAAAGTTATATCAGCCAGAAAGAGAAAAATGAATATGGGATGGTCTCACTCACAGAAATTGAAAAATCAGAACAGAAGGTAAAACACAAAGCAGAACTTGAACTGGGTTTGGTGTATTGCACCAAAGTAAAAGACTCTGAGGCGACGTAGAATGTACAGGTCCTGGTGCAAGATGGTAGAAGAGAACCCAGAGGGGTTTAAAGTTTTATGAGGAAAACAGAAATGCTACACATGTACCAACTACTGTATTTTACTATTGACTGTAAACCATTAATCCCCCCAATAAAGAAAAAGTTTCCCAGCTTGCACTTTAATTTTTATGTTCATGCTGTATATTGTGTAGTGTGAAATAGACTCAGATACACATAATGGAATATAAAGTCTAATCAGGGGAGTTGGGTGGTAGCGCAGCAGGTTAAGTGCAGGTGGCACAAAGCGTAAGGACCGGCATAATGATCCCGGTTTGAGCCCCCACCTCCCCACCTGTAGGGGAGTTGCTTCACAGACGGTGAAGCAGGTCTGCAGGTGTCTACCTTTCTCTCCCCACTCTGTCTTCCCTTCCTCTATCCATTTCTCTCTGTCCTATCCAACATCGACAACATCAATAACAACTATAAATAAAACAACAAGGGCAACAAAAGGGAATAAATAAATAAATAAAAATAAAATCTAATCACTGTATTCCTAGAGTAGAGGTCCATGCCATAAGTATCCTATAGCTATCAAATTGCATGCGGGACATTTAGTAAGTTTGGTTGAAATGCAGCTGATTAATTCTACACTTGAAGAAAGCAAACTATTCTAGAAAGGCTATTTGCTCCCTCAGGAGAAAACTTTGAACCCAGCTGGAATCCAGTAATAGCTAGTAGAAGTGCTGGAAATACCAAGCTCATCTTCTAGTGAATGTTCATGGCAAGAATGAAGCAAACCAATTAGAATTATTCATAAAGTCAAAAATAATAGTTGAGTGGTCCATAAGGTCGCGCACTGATAAGGCTTTCAACTCTCAAAGCATGAGGTCCCAAGTTCGATCCCTGGCAGCACATGTGCCAGAGTGATGTCTGGTTCTTTTCTCTCTCCTCCTGTCTTTCTCATAAATAAATAAAATCAGAAAAAAATAATAATAGTGGATATAGACGTTATCAACGTAGAGTGACATACAGTGCAAAAAGATAAGGTCATGCCAAGCTTCCCAATAGAGCGAAAAGATAGTTTATGTATTTGAAAGCAGGTGGGAAGTAAGAAGTCTTGGCCTAGGTCTAATCACTTAGAAAAAGCCAGATATCTGAGATTTCCCAAGAAATTATGGCCCTCGTAGACAAAGTATAGGTTTATCTGCTGCAACATGATGGTGCTATATACTTGAAATGTTTCCCTCTGCCTAGGAGGATTGTTTTAATCTCATCTAGATAGTGCCTGATACAACTGCTTTCACCCATGGCCTTTACTCTGCCAGGCAGTGAAATTCGAGAGACTGAACACTTGATCTGATGAAAGGAGATGCAAAGCTTACTATCAGCTGTATGCTGATGGCACTGCCTTCCTAATTACTTTACTATCTTTCTGATTAGTGTCATAGAACACTAAACTGAAAGGGAGATAGAAAGGAGTCCTGTCATTTTCCCAAAAGGGAAAAGTGAAGAAAAGATTAGCAGAATAGATAATGAACAGTCAATCCAATTTATAGGAGTCTATACCTCATTATTCAAGGGAACTTTAGTTAATCCAAATAGTCTCAAGACAAAATAAGTATTATTATATTTGTTGGTTAAGTGGTTTTTAAATAACATTTCTCAGTTTTCCACATAACAATTCAATCCCCTCTAGGACCTCTGACATGATGTTCCAGAATCTGAACCCTCCGCTCCACCCCAGTCTTTTCCTTTGGTGCAGTACACCAAACCCAGTCCAAGTTCTGTTTTGTGTTTTTTTATGTTTCAACTTGATTTTTTAATTTATTATTGATGATTTAATAATGATGATGTTGGAGAGTCGGGTGGTAGCACAGCAGGTTAAGCACAGGTGGTGCAAAGTGCAAGGACCAGCAAAAGGATCCCGGTTCGAGCCCTCGGCTCCCCACTTGCAGGAGAGTCGCTTCACAGGCAGTGAAGCAGGTCTGCAGGTGTCTGTCTTTCTCTCCGCTCTCTGTCTTCCCCTCCTCTCTCCATTTCTCTCTGTCTTATCCAACAATGATGACAACAATAATAATTACAACAGTAAAACAACAAGGGCAACAAAAGAGAATAAATAAATATTTTAAAAAAGAATGATGATGTTGATGAAGTATTTTATGGGATACTTCGTATGTGAAAATGAGTCATTATGCCAATGATTGTGACAGTCATTCTACTTGGGAGGCTTCTATTTTCCTGTTGTAAAATAAAAATTAGCCAGCAAATAGCCTACCCAGATTGTGTACCTGTTTTACCATGCACTCAAACCAAGTTCAAGCACAGCCTCCCACACACACACACATATTGAAGCTTCAAGGCTGTGGTGTCTTTCCTTTTCTCTGTCTGTCTATTTCTCTGTCTCATGATCTGAAATTTGTTAAAAAAAAAAAAAAAAAAAAAAGCAAAGTACTAAGAGTCTACCTTTCAAATGTAATAACTTTATCAATTAGTGCCATTATCATACTCCCTTCTGAAACATCTCATTCAACTAGGAAGACTGTACTGGAAGCTTGTGAGAATAATATAACTATAAGAATAATGTCAGGGCCAGGCAGTGGCACACCTGGTTGAGTGCACACACTACAGTGCAAGGACCGGGGTTCAAGCCCCTGGTCCCCACCTGCAGGGATAAAGCTTTACAAGTGGTGAAGCAGGGCTGCAAGTGTCTCTCTGTTTCTCTGTCTTCTCCCCACTTGATTTCTCTCTTTTTCTATCCAATAATAAATAAATAAAAAGAAAGGGGGAAGGAATGTCTACCAAAAGTATTCAATGTTCACAGTCAACTAGATGAGACACACATGTAAGGGCAATATCTATAAAAGTCTGTGTGTTTACTGTCGAATGTAAAACATTAATTTCCCAATAAATAAATTTTCATATAAAAAAATTCTGTGTAAGTACAAATAAGGTAAATCAACTCCTAAGAGAAACTATAGGCAGAGGAATACAAATAAATACATGGAATTGTAAATTATTTTGTTTAACTTGGCATATAGACTTTAAGAGCCTTAATAGTTCTGCAAAAGACTTTCATGCCTGAGACCCCTAGGTCCTAAGTTCAATCTCCAGCACCACCATAAGCCAGAGATGAGCAGTGCTCTGGTCTTTCTCTCTGTATCTTTCTCGCATTATAATAAAATAAATAAATAATTGAAAGAAAGGAAGGAAGGAAGGAAGGAAGGAAAGAAAAGGGTAGGGGTAGATAACATAATGGTTATACAAAGAAATTCTCAAGCTTGAGGCTCTAAAGTCCCGTATACCACCATAAACCAGAGCTAAGCAGTACTCTGGTAAAAAAAAAAAAAAAAATGAAGAAGAAGAAGAAGAAGAAGAAGGAGTAACTGAGCTGGATCAGAAGCTCTAAACTATGCTGAGAAATTTATACTTCATTCTATCTGCAACACTACTTCCCAAACTTGAAAGTGCTTAAAAATCATATTTGTAGATCTCATTAAAGTACATATTCTAGGGTTAAAGGGACAACATAATGGTTATGCAAACTACCTTTCATGCCCAAGTCTCTGGGCTCTCAGGTTCAATTCCCAATAACACCGTAAGCTAGAGCTGAGCTGTGCTCTGATTAAAAATAATAATAATAATAAATTAATTTTTTAAATGTATATTCTGCTCAATGGACACAGTGATCTGTCATGGAAGATTCAGGAACTGCAAAGGGGAACAGGAGAAGCACTAAGGGAAGCTTGAGGACCTGAGTCCTTGTAGTAGAATAAATTGAAGGTGAAATGTACTGGTACCTATCAGTCTTCAGCCATTACCACCCTGAACATGTCCAGTCTCACCTGATACCTATCTTGGGGGAAATGTGGAAATCTACCCTTGTGAAAACAAAAAATCTCGTTAATCAACATTTTCTCAATAAAGTGATATTGGAATTGAAAAAAATTGCAAATTTTCTGGTGGCCAAGTATCACATAATGCTTGTTCAAGGTCCTAAGTTTTTGATCCTTGACATAGGCCACAGCAGAATTCTATTGTTTTTTCCACTCTCTGTATTATAAATTAAATCAGCTCAGCAGCAGAGGGTCAGTCTTGTTAGCATAAGGTGCTGGGTTCAATTCCTAGCACCATGTAAAAACAAAAAAGATAAGAATGCCATAAGTGGCAGAGAAGTTCCACTCTCTCTCTCTCTTTCTCTCTCTCTCTGTGACATTCTTTTATTATTTTTTTAATTTACTGAGAGAGAGAGAAATACAGAGACAAAGAGACTTCCGGAGGTGGGGCTACAAACAGCAGCAGCTGTGTTTCTCTCCTCTCCTCTCCTCTCCTCTCCCGGATCAGCTAGGAATACCAAAGGAGACCACCTGGGGCTGAAACAAGACAGGACTAGAACGACTTCAGGAACCCACCAAATCACCGGTGAGTGCAAACACGTGTGGATGGTGGACAGAGAGGAGCCTAGGGAGAGATTAAGTGGCTGGTAACAGTCCGGCAGTCTATCAGTTGAGACACCACCTCCAGTCTGCTCCACCAACAAGGCGACAGCTGAAGGGAGGAGAGGACTCCCCTGAGACTCACCAAGTGCAACTCTGAGTCTCCATTGCTACTGCCCTCAGAATCTGAAGCAGCGGCAGGGAGGCCCTGGGAACAGAGAACTAACACCAGGGAACAGAGAATAACCAGGAAACTCAGGAGAAGATCTATACCTCAGGTGGCATAGCAGTGGGGCTGTGAAAGTCTCTTTGCATGACCACTGGATTATCTTTGCCCCACTCTGCTTTATCTCTTGGTCAGGAGTGAGAGATTAAGCTAAGAAGCCTACTTACTTATAGTTTAAAAGCCCTCAGGCTCCCATAGCCTACAGGGAAGAAAAAGCACAAAAGAGGCTTTTAAACCACTGAACTCCAAATCAAGGATTAAAATACTGTTAATTTCCACAACCGTGAACCCTTTAATTACCTTACTTAGACACAAGTCAATCCAGGCAATAGTGATCAGTAATTTGAAAAGTATTGAGACAGGGAACTCATAACATAATATATAAAATGGTTAAACCAACAAGAAGAAATATTGGAGAAATGAACCAGGACAAGAGTCCAGCTAAAAGCCCCCCAAAGGGTGAAGCACAAAATAATGAGGTCAACATCCAAACACTAGTTAAGGAAATAATCACAGGAGCGAGTAAAGAATTTGAAAGAATTGTCATCAGAAATACAGAAACAGCAAATGAGTCTCTGGAAGAAAACACTAGCTATCTCAAGGTTATTAGAGAACTGAAAGCTGAAATAGCTGAGCTAAGAACACAACTAGCTGAATAAGCTAAAACAGTATCAGAACAGGGTAACAAAATAGATGAACTCCAGAAAACAGTACAGGGGAAAGAGAAGAGAAATACAGAGACAAAGACACTATAGGAGACCAGAAACATCACTCAGCTCTGGCTTACAGTGGTGTTAGGGATTGAACCTGAAACCTTGGAGCCTCAGGTATAGAATTCTTTTGCAGAACCATTATGCTGTCTCCCTAGCCTGAGAAGTACCATTCTCAGTATAAAAAATAGAGTGCAAATTCTGATTTAGTGTTTTAAGGTAAGACATATCCCATGAGATGAGATAGCTTGCTGTGCAAGCTATCTTGTCCAGTCCTGTCAAGGTGGTTTTTTGAGAAAAGTTTCCTCATGAACAGATAGGATATGAAATGAAGAGAAACAGAGTGACTATCATCACTAGTGCATATTACTAATATACAAGAAATTTCTGCTTTAGGAGAAATTTTTATTTGCCAGCACTTGATAGAAAACCAGTTAGGCACTGGAGAAATAGCTCACCAAGTAGGTAGCATGTCTTGCCATGTGTTTGGTTCAGGTTCGAGTCACAGTACTACATGGGAGGTGCTATGGCAACAGAGATAACTCTGGTGTTGTGGTGCCTTCCCCTCTATCTGTCTCTCTGTTTCTCTATCTTTATGAAAATGTAGCCTAGCATGGTAAAATAGCACATTACCTCAACTCCTCCATCCCTTCCTTTCACACTCCTTAATCCACACACCCCCCAAAAAAATAAAGAAAGAAAGAGGGCAAAAGCACTTAAGGAGTAAAATTTTAGCAGACTCAACAACATCATTTTCCTTTGAGAAACTACACAATGTTTGGAAATCCCAGAAGACATCTAAGAGCAACACCCTTGAGAAAATGATCTCATTAATAAGTATTCTTGAGAATGATAACAGACGCATTCCCCATATCTAAGCAGTGGATAATTAGACCCAGTTGTAAAGGCTTGTGAAATTCCCATGAACACTTTAACCAAGAAGGAAAAACTGAGTATAGACGTTTATAGAGCCTACTGCATGATTTCCCCTATAACAACAGTCAGCTTAGCATCACAATCTTTTGAGCCCCAAATTCCTCTGTAAAATTAATGTAAAGGCCTAAGCAAGTGTATCACTCTGTTTTCTCCAGGTCTAAAATTTCGTGCCAGAACTATTTTTTCCCTTGCTTTAATCCCTTCTACTTTCTCCCTCAACATTATTCTGCACACTGCTCCAGGTTAACCTTTTTAAAAACAAGACTTTGGTTAAGACAGATAGGGGAGCAAGCAGTAGTGAAAATGCCAACTCTAAGGTCAGAATGCAAGGAGCCTGCACAGCTTTGTTGCTTCCTAGCCATGTTGCTGAGCATAGTCCTCATCTATCTGAAAGTTGAAAAATTAAAAACCAGCTCATTGAAGATTTCAGTAATCAAATGAGGGAATGCATAGATATTATCTGACACATGAGAACTCTGGTGGTTTATCTTTGGGAGATAGGAGTGTAGGGATACAGAACTTAGGTGGTTGCTGTGGTGTGGAACTAACTATACATCGTAATCTTACAATCTTATGACATACTACTAATAACATTTTTTTTTAAAAAAAATGTCTGTTATATTTATATTTCCCAGTCAAAACACATTACTTGATCCTGCCTACAAAACAAATCCAAGAGCCATAGTCTGATGAGTTTTAAGATTTTTTTTTTTTTTTTTTTTTTTTTTAGTAAAAGCACTGCTCACCTCTGGATTATGGTGGTGCCAAGAATTGAAACTGGAAACATAAGAATCTGGAGTTTCAGGCATGAAATTCTGGTATATAAACCCCTGTGCTACCTCCCTGGCCCCTTAAATCTTTCTACATCTACCTCTGATCCACCTTTTTTTTTCACTTTTACAATATTTATTTCTACAATTACATATTATAAACCTTTACCCCAAACATTTTGATCTGCTCCATTTTCTTTATATTTTTTTTTATTTTTATTTTTTTTATTGCCACTGGGGTTACCTATGGAGCGGTACAAATGCTACAGCCATTTTTTCCCTTTCTTTTTCTTTTTTCTTTCTTTTCTTTTTTTTTGGTGGTTAGGACAGAGAGAAATTGAGAGTGATGGGGGAAGATAGACACCTGCAGAGCAGCTTCACAGCTTGTAAATCGACCCCCCTGCAGGTGGGAAATCCAGAGGTCGAACCAGGATCCTTGAGCAGATTCTTGAGCTTTGTACTATGTGTGCTTAACCTGATGTGCTTAACCTTTATTTTTTAAAAGTGAGGTACAGAAGAGAAAGAGATAGAGAGACCAGAGCATTGCTCAGTTCTGGCTTATGGTGGTGCTCAGGACTGAAGCTGGGCTAGCAGAGCCTCAGGTATTAAAGTCTTTTGCATAATCATACTGTCTCCCCAGCCCTATTTTCAATGAATTCTTGACTTTTTTGTATCTCTTCAATATTACTTATGCCTGGGACACCCAAGTTTCTCTACCTATTTTAATCATGCCTATCTAAATCAGATGAATTTCTGCAAAAAAAAAAAAAAAAAACTGAAAATACATTAAACAATGACGAAATGGACTGGATGGCTGTACACCTGGTTAAGCAAGCTCATGTGTTATAATGCACAAAGACCCAGGTTCAAGCCCCTGCGGGGGAAAGCTTTCTGAGTAGTGAAGTAGTGCTGCAGGTGTCTCTCTGTCTCTTTCCCTCTATCTCCCCCTGCCCTCTCAATTTCTCGCTGTCTCTATCCAATAACTAAATAAAGATAATAATTTTAAAATGAGGAAGTATACTGATCTAAATTGTAAGATAGATTTCAGATTGACTTGTTCGGTGGTTTTATGCCCATTTCTTTTGGCAGTGCCCAATTCTGTATATTTTCTTGACCATCAGTTTGACTTATATTTGGGGAGGAAAAATAGCTCTAATGCTTTTAGATTTCACATCCGTACACCATGGTGTTAGAGGAAAATGGAGATTCTTCCCAGGATTCCAAACAAGAGCCCTCTAATTCACCTTGATAAACTGATAATCTCCTCTTCCATCATTTCACTCCACCTCAATCAAACAATAATAAGAACAGGGGGAGTGACATGATTGTATTGAACCAGCCATGACTCACTACATACTTTGGTGGAATCAGCTTCTACCGAAATACTAGAGCTCATAGTAGAAGTTATTATCCAAGTTAAATATCTAGATTCTGCAACCTGCCAATACCCTTGTCCAGCAGAGAAGCAATGACAGAAGCCAGACCTTCCACCTTTTGCATCCCATAAAGATCTTTGTTCCATACCCCCAGAAGGATAAAGAATAGGGAAGCTTCCAATGGAAGGGATGGAACATGGAACTCTGGTAGTAAGAACTGTATGGAATTGTACCCCTCTTATCTTACAATCTTGTTAATCATTATTAAATCACTAATAATTTTAAAAATCTTTATTCTGTTTGTAAAGAAAAATGCAAGTAGTTATGGAACCAAGAATGTTCACTTCACCATCCCTAAATTTGAGTGGAACGTTATGTCATTGGCAATGTCAGTTTCTAGAAAGATTGCCTTAATTTGCCTCATACTTTGTGTGTGTGTGTGTGTGTGTGTGTGTGTGTGTGTGTGTGCACATCTTGCCTCCATACACAGAGTATAGGTTCCTTGAAGTCAGGCACATTAGATTCTCATTCACGCCAAGCTGTGCGTAGAGGGAAGGCACTGAAGGATGCAATAGTCTTATGGTAGATTCAATGCTGTACATTTAAAGCATGGAACTTGTGGTTGACAGTGAGGTGGGTGGAAAACAGTAATACAGCTCTTAGAACTGCCCTTGGGAGAGAGGAGCTGGTCAAGCAATGAGATGGCTGAAATTACTCAGGCAAAATAATAATAATAAATAAAAATTTAAAAAAAGAAATAACTCAGGTCATTTCACTCCCTAAACAGGAACCCACAGAATCATACTTCTGCTTTCAAAATACATTCAAGACTAATGTGATTTTTCTGACAGTTGTTTTGATGATGATGATGATGATCATGATGATGATATTTGTGACTCAACAAGTGACTTTCTCAGTTTTGGCCATCTCTATTGAAGTTCCTTCTTTGGGGCCCAGATAGTGCTGTACCTGGTTGAGTGCACCTGGTTTAACACACAAGTTATAATGCATAAGGATCCAGGTTTGAGCCCCCAGTCCCCACCTATAGGGGGAAAGCTATGTGAGTAGTGAAACAGGGCTGCAGGTGTCTCTCCGTCTCTCTCCCTCCCTATCATCCCCTTCCCTCTCAATTTCTGACTGTTTCTATATAATAAATAAATAAAGATAATAAAAAAATTTTAACTTTCTTTGGATCTTTCAAAGTGCTTTTCCTTAGGTGGTATCTGAAAAAAAATGTTAATTTCTTTTTCTTTTCTCTTTCTTTTTTAACCAGAGCACTGATCAGCTCTGCTTGTAGTGGTACAGGGGATTGAACCCTGGACTTCAGAGCCTCAGGCATGAGAGTCTGTTTGCATAACCATTATGTTATCTACCCCCTCATGTTCATTTCTTACACAGCTGTTCTGTTGACCTCTGTATTCCTTCCCTGTGAGCACAAGACTTGCAAATAGGATTTATTGATGGCCATTTGTCCTTTACAAATGGAAGTTATGACAAGCCAACTACTTTACATAAAAATAATTTGCTGTTTCTATACAAAATATTTTATTAATGAAAACCACACCTTATGCACTTTGCAGAAATGTGGGTATGTAATATAACTCTAATAATAAAGTTTTCACTGTTTGACTGTAAATTTGTGGTTGGTTGACATTTTAATTTTTTAATTCATGCTTTTTAATTCAAATATGACTGATATGGAACACTAAGAAAAAAATCTCTTTGTATCATTCACTTCGAAAAGAGAAAGCAAGATCAGCTGTGTAATTATGATGTAATATTTATAAATTGAGATCATTAGCACTCACCTAATGCATTTTTCTCTTAATAAATAAATGTTATAACAATGTTAAATGAATTGAAACTGTCTTATAAAATGATATTCAATAGAGAAACATAGCAAAGTGTAGAGGTGACAAATATAAACATGTTCAGGAAAAGATATCATTCCTAAAAACACATTTAACATCCAGTAGGAAAATAACTTCTCAGTCACTCTCAAACCTTAAAGGAGGATTACTAATATTAGACCTAATAATCATTGTTTCCCAATGAATTTTTATTGAAATTAATTTAAAACCAATAAACCCTGATAACAAACTAGTAATTGATAGTTAGTGTTTTGATTCTAGAATCTTCACTTTTAAAAGAGAAACATTTAAGCATAGGAAAGAGATTTTTCTTTAAAATACAAAGGGTCTTTTTTTCTCTTTTGCTTTTAACTCTTATTTCTATATAAGTACTCAAAAATTTTAAATCTGGTTGTGAATTTGATAAAACAGCATTTCACGTGTCTAAATTCTAGTTCACCTCTGTTTTAATTTTTTTTCATTTATTAAGGGATTAATGAATTACAGAACATGTGTCTATACATGTGTATGATTTCCCATAACAGACACATAACAGGTGTCTGCTAAATACTCTGGTTCCCCATCAAGGACCTCAAACCCCTTTTCCCTCTAACCCCCCCTCTTCCCTTCCCTCCCTAGTGTCCCTTTTTTGGTGCATTACACCACCCTCAGTACAAATTTCACTCTGTTTTTTTCCCTTTCTGAAACTGTCTACCTACATGTAGACTCATCTAGTATTCATCCCTCTCTGAGTTAGAAAGTTTAATTGTGGGGGCTGGGTGGTGGTGCACTTGGTTGAGTGCACACATTACAGTGCACAAAGACCTTGGTTGAGTCTCTGATCGACACTTGCAGGGGGAAAGCTTCACAAGTGGTGAAGCAGGGCTGCAGGTGTCTCTCTGTCTCTCTCCCTCTCTGTCTCCCCAGACCCTCTCAATTTTTGGCTGTCTCTATCCAATAAACAGAGAAATAAAAAAATTTAAGAAAAGAGTTTAATTGCTTTTCATTTATTTTTTAAAAACAATTTATTGGGCTACTTTTTTAAAGAAATAAATGAAAAGCAATTAAGCTCTTTTCTAGTTGAATATAAGAGGTAATGAATGACTGTCTTTTTCAGCACTGCTGTTTCTTTCTTCACTCCCTACAAGTTCCTAGGAGAAGACTATCCTATTGTTACCCATTATGTGTTCCTGTAATGTGATTAAGATAATTCTCTAGTGATAATGAGAACTCTTTCAATGATTCCCTCACAGGATATTGTTACCCATTATGTATTCCTGTAATGTGGTTAAAATCATTCTATGGTGATAACAAGAACTCTTGATGATTTCCTCACAGAATGCTTAAGACCCGTTAGCCTGAACCAACTCTGCCTGTATAAATCATTGTGTGCATAACAGTTATTGCAATAATCCACTACAGTGAAGGCATATACCTCAGGCTAGAAGCCTCAGCACCAGCACAGACAATTTAACATATGGATTGCAGTCTAGCAGTGGCACACCTCAAGGACCAGTGCTCAAGCCCTTGGTCCCTACCTGCATGGAGAAAACTTTGTGAGTAGTGAAGCAGGGCTTCAGGTGTCTCTATCCCTATTTCCCCCTCCCCTCTCAATTTAATAAATGCTTAAATAAAATAATTTTTCAAAAGAACTTAGCATGCTGTGACCTTATGAGCTGTTTAACAATGAGCAATTCACCTAGCTTACTGAGTTGGTCTCCCCATCTATAAAATGAAGTGGCAAGAATAGTACTTTCCTCATAAAGTTGTTTCATATAGACTTGAATGAGCTATATTCTTTTAAAAAATATTTATTTATTTATTTATTTATTTATTTATTCCCCTTGTTTTATTGTTGTTGCTATTGATGTCATTGTTGTTGGATAGGACAGAGAAATGGAGAGAGGAGGGGAAGACAGAGAGGGGGAGAGAAAGATAGATACCTGTAGACCTGCTTCACCGACTGAAGCAACTCCCCTGCAGATGGGGAGCCAGGGCTCAAACCCAGATCCTAATGCCAGTCCTTGCACTTCACACCACGTGCACTTAACCTACTGCGTTACCGCCCAGCTCCTAATGAGCTTTATTCTTAACGTATTTAGGGCAGTATCTGGCAAATAATAACTCTCCCATCAACTGAGATCCCAGCTATATAGGTTAAACCTATTCACTGTGTCTCATTTCCCTTTTTCTATGATAATTAGTATTTATTGAGTCCTGACTATGTACTAGACATGCTCATAGTCATTATTTTATTCAATTTTTATAATAGACTCTTGAGGTTAACATTGTTGTTTTATTATGTATGTATATATGTATGTATGTATGTATGTATTTTTGTGCCAACAGGGTTATCACTGGAGCTCGTGCTGGCAGTACAAATCCACCACTACCAACAGTTATTTATTCCCATTCTTTCTTTTTTTTTCTATGTTTTATTTGACAGGACAGAGAGAAATTGAGAGGGGAGGGGAGATAGAGAGAGATATCTGCAGACTTGCTCTACAGCTTGTCAAGTGTCCCCCTGCAGGTAGGGAACAAGGGCTCAAAAGCTGGGTCCTTCCACATGGTGATATGTACATTTAACCAGGTGCACCACTACCCTGCCCCTAACATTTTTAAAATTTTTATTAGTAATCAGAATATTTAAAGAACCTGCCAAACTCAACCACAAGAAAGCAAATAACCCCATCCAAAAAGGGGGGGGGGGGGAAGACATGAAAGAATATTCACCACAGAAGAGATCCAGAAGGCCGAAAAACACATCAAAAAATGCTCCAAGTCTTTGATTGTCAAAGAAATGCGAATAAAGACAACAATGAGATACCACTTCACTCCTGTGAGAATGTCATACATCAGAAAAGGTAACAGCAGCAAATGCTGGAGAGGGTGTGGGGGTCAAAGGAACCCTCCTACACTGCTGGTGGGAATGTAAATTGGTCCAACCTCTATGGAGAACAGTCTGGAGAACTCTCAGAAGGCTAGAAATGGACCTACCCTATGACCCTGCAATTCCCCTCCTGGGGATACATCCTAAGGAACCCAACACACCCATACAAAAAGATCTGTGTACGCATATGTTCTTGGCAGCACAATTTGTAATAGCCAAAACCTGGAAGCAACCCAGGTGTCCAACAACAGATGAGTGGCTGAGCAAGTTATGGTATATGTACACAATGGAATACTATTAAGATATTAAAAACAGTGACTTCACCCTTTTCAGGCAATCTTGGATGGACCTTGAAAGATTCATGTTAAGTGAAATAAGTCAGAAACAGAAGAATGAATATGGAATGATCTCACTCTCAGACAGAAGTTGAAAAACAAGATCAGAAGAGAAAACACAAGTAGAACCTGAACTGGAATTGGTGTATTGCACCAAAGTAAAAGACTCTGGGGTGGGTGGGTGGTGGGGGAGAATACAGGTCCAAGAAAGATGACAGAGGACCTAGTGGGGGTTGTATTGTTATATGGAAAACTGGGAAATGTTATGCATGTACAAACTATTGTATTTACTGTCGAATGTAAAACATTAATTCCCCAATAAAGAAATTTAAAAAAAACTCAAGGAGTGCTATTTCTGGATCACAAGGTACTTCCATTTTTATTTAACTAAGGACTCTCTATATTCTTTTTCCCATAGGGTTTGCATTAATTTGCATTCCCACCAACATTATAACAGAGTTTCTTTTTCTTCACACCCTTACCAACACTTGTCCTTTCCTGTGTTGTTAACGTGGGCCATTCTCACAAACTGAAGTAGAATCTGTGTGGTTTGAATTTGCATTTCTCTAATGTTGAATGAAGTGAAACATTTCTTCATATGTCTGTGGGCTGTATGCATATCTTCTTTAGAAAGCTTTCTATTGATATCTTTATCGTGTACTCCTTTTTTTTCTTCATCCCTTTTTATGCTTAAGTCTGAGTATTTCTGTTCTTCTAATTTGTTAAATAAAAAGCAAGTAGGCGAATAAACACGCCATACATAGCATGTACTTGACAAGTGTTAAGTATAATTATTAACCCCTATGGTAACATTAGATGTAACTGAAACTTGGGGAGATCGAATAACTTTTCAAAGTTAAACAGCTCAGGGATGATGCAGCCTAAATTTCAATTCAACGTCCATAGCCTTACTTCAATTCCTCTACCACCTCTGCTATTGCTGAAAGCTAGTAGGACCACTGCAGATGTTTGATAATTTATCTTGCCCTTGAGGATAAATACTGACTTTGGTTATCCTAGTATGTGTGTGTTTGTTTTGTTTTAAGTACTTTACCAGAGCAAGACTTGCTTCAACTTCAGGCCCTACCTGCCATCCTTAAATTTGCTTAAAATATCTAACTTCCAGAGAAAGCCTGATTCTCCCTCATTTAGTTCGTCTCTGCAATCACTGGGGAGCTCCCCACTCAGAAGAAATGAGCAGTCATCTGTGATTCCAGAATTAACCTCATGCTGCTGCCATCCTGAGCCCTTGGGCCTGAGATGTGACTCTGGCAGAGGAGATGGGATGAATCACCTTTTTTTTTTTTTAAGTAGTCTTTTAACTATTGAAACAGCCCCAATCTGAACAATTAAAAGAATTTGAAGGGGAAAAAATAGTGATTTCTTCCTTTGCTAGTCAAGGCAGAAACACATCAGCATTCACTAGCTAAGAAAGAAGCAATAATGTTTTCAGTTAATTCTCTAGGAACATGACAGTTGAACAACAGGCATGGATTGCCAGAAGTCAGACTCAATTGTGTAATAACAGTTGGCTATAAAATATAACTTTCTTTGACCATCTGCTTACCATCAAACACCCAGAGATACAGCATTTTCTTTTCCATTAGGTTCAGTTCTTTCATTTTGTGTGAGCCTTTGAATCAAGTTTTTTACATATCCTTCTCTAAAATGCCATTGTGACTGGGGTGTTAAGCCCAATCGAAGGGCTCAGAAGTAACATGCATGTGG